>NW_022103911.1:13167823-13169837 GCF_000313985.2 Echinops telfairi
ATGTTGTTCTCAGGGTTCTCCAGGAATATAAGTAGTTCAATACTTTTGAAGAAGATTGTTATGATTCATTTTTGTGTGAAACAAATACCAGAAATTTTATTGAAATAATTTAGCATTGCATCACTAATGATGCAGAGGCCAATAGTTAAAAACAGCAGGGGCTGGTTTTTAAATTGCCAAATATTTATCATGCTTCAAAGATTGCTTTCTAATAACAGGTAATAACAGGATGGCAGAATATATTGGCATATTTTTATCCATAGGAAGATTTATGTTTTCTTGATGTAAACATTGATTCCCAATTTAGCTGTAGTCACTATGTATACCTGAGTCAATGAATCTTGATATTGACCTTAATAGTAATCAATTCCTACTTCATATTGCTCAAGTAATAAATCACAGTTATATGGCATTCTATTGTTACTCTTCTATAATTTTCCATGGCATTTTTAGATCAATACCACACTATTTTCCAAATGAAGAAATCAGTTTATTCTGATAACTGATTTGTAGTACATAACATTTCAAAAGTATTAAACTGATATTTTAACTCTTGTAATCTCCAAAAGGAGTTGCAGTAGGAAAATGGGATCAAGGAAACCTATGCGTCCGACAAGGTCTGCGTCTGAAGTACCGTGATTCATAATTGATGACTGATGCGCGCTGCTATTTCTAAGCATGAAGGCTACATCAACAAACATGCGGCTACATTATTTTATGCAGAGGCACGTCACTTTAAGCAATATTATAAATGCAAAATACTTGAAATTGAATTAAGCAATTTAAGCTGAGCTATAAAATTAGTTACTGGAATGCAGAGTTAGGAGATAATTGCCAGATTTCAGCATCAGTATGTACCATTCTCTAAGACTTTAGAAGTGTTATGACAGTAGTTAAAATATAAAAAGCTGTACCTAGATGAAATTGACTCATCAAAAGAAACATACAGCAAAGAGACTACAGAATGGGCTTGGAAAATTAACAAGGCCCGATGCTCTCTGCCTAAATCATTGTTACACACTAATTAGTGCTGCGCTTTGATTTAAGGCTCTAAATTTGTTCCTTTGAAGATTTTCTTAAAATTGTATTCAAAGGAAAGACTCTCCTTTAATAAAACTGTATAATTCTCTGTTCACTTGGGAAACAGCTTCCTGGCATAATGCTGCTGAAAATCAGGAGCTGACTTCTAATAGAGGTGCTAATTATTAACATTTCAGTAGCAGCGAAATGCTGCATTCTGTACAACTGAAATAAAATAATTGTGCACAAATATTTCTGCTCCATTCCAATAAGTAATTGAAAAATCCAATAATGTTCATTAAATGCATAATTGTAATATTAAAAATAAAGATTTTCCCCTGTGATTTATTGTGGACTATCTGAAAAGCAAAGCTGGGGACGCATCACTACATGGAATACAAAGAAATTCTGATGTGGGTAATTATAATGTAAATTTATCATTATACTAGGAAAAAAAAGAGTGAATTCATATTTAAAATTATCGGGCACAACTTGGTCATTCAAAAAACAGATGTATTAACCTTAAATAATTCATATCATACAAATACAGACAGATAGTATCAGATAATTAACTATTTTAAAATTCTTTAAAAGAAACTCTTAGAGAAGGCCTGTTGTAAATGATAGCTTGACCGAAGAATAAATGTTAGTTTCCTATATTTTCGGGAACGCACTGCGGTCAGCAGGGAAATTTGCACAGGCTGTGATTCTGCACATTCTGAAGATTATTTTATTCCTTACTGGTTTTCTTTCTAGCAGTTTTTGGAGTGATGGAGAATGTAATTTAGAATTCTTTCCTAATTGAAGAAAATTATAACTGTGGTATTATTAGAAAAAAAAAAAAAGGAACTTGGTCTGGGCGTCAAAATGAGGAGCATGTTTAAGTACGACCTCTATGTGTGTCCTGGAGACGTACATTCATCTTTCTTAGCTGTCTTTCTCTTCATCTGCGCAAGCTGAACGTTTAAAAACTGATTTCTAAATCTCCACAGTT
>NW_022103911.1:13170913-13189208 GCF_000313985.2 Echinops telfairi
CCTTCAACACCTCGTGTTCACACAGGCTTGTGTGCTTCTTCTCTGTGGGCTTTGTTGCTTCTGAGCTAGATGGCTGCTTGTTTCCCTTCAATTATTCTCTGACACTCGCTGGGGGACATGAGTTAGGATCTTCTGGAAGATCACTTTTTCTTTGTATGCTTATTTTACAAACTTACCTGGGTAATTTTGATTTGTGTTAAATCAATCAGGTTGGAAATACTCTGTATTTCTTAATTTTCTTATTTATCAGTTTCCAAGTAATGATTAGCCACAAGAGAAATCTGTGTGAAATTTGGAAAAATTAGAGCAAAATTGAATGCACGTTGAAGTCATCATGGTTTAAAATAGTGATGAGTACCGAGTTGCAGTTTTTCTCATTTTCCTCCATGATCGCTGGCCCTACTGGCCATTCCCCGGGTTTCTTCCTCACTAACTCCCAAAGCAGTCAGGAAGATCCCACGACTTTGCACTGACCTCTACTGCAGGTAGCTTTGTGGCTCCAGTTTAGCAGCTCTCTTCAAGATCTGCGCTTTCACGCATTAGTGGTTAGTGGCTTTTCTTTCTCTTTTTGTTATTGTTATTGATGTTTATGGTTCTTTACTTCCCCAGCAATTCCAAATATTGTGTAAGGTCTGCTTTCTCTTTCCTCAAAAAAAAAACAAAAACAAAAAAACAGACTGTTTGTGCTTTCCTGGTGGAAGTCTAGCAAATACAATTGGTGAGTCTACACCTGGAAAGGGAACATTCACACATGCTCAGAAGTAATGTACATGTAATAGTCAAAAAGAGAGGCCCACTCATCTTTAATTCCGTAGATCGAATAAGTGATTTAAAAAATATGAAACTACTATGTGCATTTAATCTTGAAAGTATTGTTAAGTCTTACTTCCATATACCATAAATTGTTTAGTATCATTTCAGGTTTGTGGAATTCATTTTTTTTCAAAACCATTTTATTGGAACTAATAAAGATAGCGTCTCCTTCCATGGTGCAATCACATCAGCCAATATTGTTCAATTGCTACCACAAGCAGTTTCAGAACAAGCTCTTCCTTGTTGACTCCTTGATATCAGCGCCCCTTCGTCCCCCTCATCCGCTGTACCAGGAACTCTTATTCTACTTGCTCTCTTAATATGTACATCAATCCTGGGTTTAATATACTGAAAAACATATAATAAAAATCCAAGAGAACTACCCTTCATGACATAATACTGTTTTCGGAATTTGATTGAAATTTAGTCAATGTTTGATGAAACTTGAAATAATCCTGAATATGATACTCATACAATCCAGCAGGAAAGCGCAATCTTT
This sequence comes from Echinops telfairi, assembly GCF_000313985.2. Taxonomy (NCBI): domain Eukaryota; kingdom Metazoa; phylum Chordata; class Mammalia; order Afrosoricida; family Tenrecidae; genus Echinops; species Echinops telfairi. Next base: position 13,172,226 of record NW_022103911.1, read on the forward strand.
AGAAAAAGATATTATGTTTGGTAAAACAGAAGTTTCAAAAAAATTATCGGTGAAATGGATTGGTATAATAGCCACAGCAATAGACTAAAACATAACAATTACCAGGAATATAGAAGGAGCAGAGCAATGTTTTCTTCTGTTCTGCTTAAAGCCATGCTCAGTGTACGCTGCTGACTGCAGAACGACTAACAACAATGACACGTCACACTTATTTTGATTGTATGTGTATATGCTTGGAGTTATATTGGTATGTTTTCTTTTTAATTTACCAATCTTTCAGGTTTTCTTACTCCTTATTATTACATATATAAATGTTGCTGAAATAATTAAATGTTTTAAATGCAATCAAAAGGAACATGATCATCAATGAAAGAGTGTAAGAGACATTAAGCAGATTTAGTAAGCAGCAGTAATTCACCTGACTCTTGAACCTTTAGTCAACAAATGTGAAATAAGGGGTTAAGGACTAAATTATCTCAACTTTAATGTCTAATCCGATATCAAAATACGTTCTCATAATTCTATAAGTAAAGACATGTAATTAGATATCAACAATTATAAATGTTCAAAGAAGGTAAGAGTTGTCTAAATGGCATTGAAAATTTGAAAAATGAGGACCTAATGCCGGGGGCTTAAGTGGAGAGGAAATATTTTGAGAATGATGAGAGCAATGAATGTACAAATGCGTTTTACACAATTGATTTATGTATGGATTGTGATAAGAGTTGTATGAGCCCCTAATAAAATGATTTAAAAAAATTTGAGCTTAAATTTAATATAAACTATGATGCGTAGTAATATTTAACTTTGAGTAAGCTGGTTAATAGCTCTGAAACTTTCTGTCTCATTTTTGAAATGGTGGTAATGTTCATTTTTTAAAGTTTGCTTGTCTTTTTAACTGTCCTTGAGTGTTTAATTCAAGGATATACTGCAGAAGAGCTTTGGAGTGTGATAGAAGTAGCTTCCAGATTTCCACAATAAAACAACCTTGTGTACAATGATGAATGAGACCGCTCTCTTAAGAAAGGAGAATGCTCCTCACTGATATTTTTAACCCAAATATTTAATGATTCCTTTGTCTTGATTATTGTTTTTAAAACTGATATGTAATAATTATATCACATTTTAATCTCTATTAAGTTTTATTACCATAGATTTAAATGACAAAAATCTTTACGTATATGTTTGCAATAAACTAAATATTAAACTAAGATTGTCTAATAAATATGTTATATCTGTTACATATATATGTGTGTGTGCTAGTCAACCTATTAAATGTATTTTATTTTTCAAATCACAGTGGATGTAGATGCAACTGAATGTCATATAACTGGGCCATGAAAAGATACCACATTGCTGCTGCCATGTCTTTCTTTCTTACTCGGAATGATTGGATCACTACTTACCTTCATATGTTTTGTTATCTCAGTGTGAAAATACATTCAGCACAGATTATTAATTTATTTGAAATACAGCAGGGGAGCTAGTATGATACTGATAATTTGTATCTGTCTGACTTAGTGTATTTACTGAACCTATAAAAGGGTCTAGAACTTTTCCAGTTTTCTTCACTTTCCTTGACATTTGCCTTCTCTAAATGAAAGGAGAAGGGTTGAAAAAGTGAGCTCAATTAGAAAAACTAAATAACCTGACTTTATTTTCAGTTAACATAATGCAACATTGAGTTGGCATCTAATTTCCACTTGATTACAAATACCAAACTATATGAAGCTTCTGAAGCCTCAAGGAGATTCCAGTTAGAGCAGGGAAATATAGTAAAAGTATCTGTTTTTCATTTATTTGCCAAATCATAACATTCTTACTCATTTTAACTAATTCAAATTCCGTGTTGGGAACAAATTTGAAAGCAAATACTTAGGTGACAAAATAGGTGATATTTATAATTAAAAACGATCTGAAATGAATGTGTTCCTGACCTGTTAATATAGTTACTAGAAGGATTTAGTAATTATATTGCTCATATTTATTTTAGCAGGGAGGCTATTATTTCTGCAAAAGAATGTAAAATAGTATGTGCATTTAGCTAAATGGGACTTAGAAAATGATAGGAAGAAGCCCCAAATTTGAAATGTATGAATCATTTTAGTACTTTATGTCCTGGGCAAACATGTTTGCCATCATAAATCAGGTGGAATAAAACTCCTGAAATTGATTTATAGCCTATTGCTACCTCTTCTCCACAGACCAAAACCACCCTTCAAGTGAACATTTTGACTAGAGAGGTATAAAAGTGCATGGATTTTCCCAGTTAGAATTTTCAGCTTCACATAATATGATTTGGAAACGGAATTAAAATCCTGTGGTGATGAGGAAATAATCCCTTGGGCATTGACATGTTCCTGAGATTACTTTCTAAAGCACCTGTCCTGATAGACTTCAATTTGTCTCTGACAATGCCTGTGATTTTTATCCTAAGTGGCTCGTTTAAAGATCATAAGATGCAATCCCACCATGCGAAGTTAAAGAAATAAAAGGGAAGATCACTAGTTTATTTTTAAAACAATGCATATTTGAGGTCTCACATTTTATAATTCATACTTAGCATGAAAGACAGATGTTGCAGTGTTAATTTAGAAGACATATTTTAAAATTTTGTTTTACTATTTTTCCTTTTCGACTTCATTTTTCATGCTGTATAAGACAGAGTAGGACTGCCCCTGTGGGTTTTCTGAGACTGTCATTCTTTATGGAACAAAAATCCTTGTCTTTCTCCCACCGAGTAGCTAGGGGGTTAGCCAAAGCACAGCTTACTCTGCCACCCTGGCTCCTCTAAATGGAGTGTTACCTACTTCGTAATGTAAATAATGACAAAATATGCACATTGTATTGTGAATTAATTCATAATATGTCCCTCTTTTATATTCCTTATGTGTGTGATATGTGTTCAAATCAGATTGTGTTTTCAAATTCACTGTACCTCTAAAAATATCATTTTGTGTGGTATTAATATGTGTTCGTTACACATGGTAAAACCTTGTCTTTTAGCAGAAACTGAAGCCAATCGCTGGTAACAGGTCTCTAAAATTTAGCTCTACTGACTCTCCTATCACTGCCATAATGTCAATGCTGACCCACCTGTGGGTTTCTGAGACTGCAACTGTTTACAGGAGTAGAAAGCCCAGCCTTTCTCCTGCTGAGCTATTGGTGATTTGGAACTGCCAACCATGCAGAGTGTAGTCCAATACACAACCATTATGGTTATTCCACCAGGACCCCACTACGAATCTCCTGGGACAGTCAATTTAGTTTAGGATTTTTCAATCCCACCTACAGATCATGGAATAGCCTTCCTTCTACTCAACGTACTTCAGCCCTCTCCTTTCAACAGCACCTTGGTGTGCTAATCATAAAGTCAGCAGTTGGACACCACCACAGTCCCATCAACACAAAGATGAGGCATTCTGCCCCAGTCAAGATAGATAATCTTGGACACCCAAAGAGGTAGTTCTACTCCATCCTATAGGGTTGCTATGAGTCAGAACTGACATGATAGCCATGAGTTCTGAGTTATTGCGTCAAGCATTAATTCAGCACTCTATTGAACTCGCAATGTACAATTGACTATTTAAAGAAGTGCGTGTATGTGATGTCAATTTATTTATAAATTCATTCACTTCTATTTCCTAAAATGACCTAGTTGATACAAAATCCCTGTCAGACATATAGCTGGAGAAATAATTATTCAATGTTGTTAACAACAAGTGCTTTATTGTCTTGAACTGTCAACACAATATATTGTTCTTACTTGTCCAAATAATTGCTAGAGTCCTAAATGTTTTTATAAGCAGTTAACACACTATTTCTCTGATGAACCTGTTCCTCCCATTCCATTCCTAAATGGTTGGAGAACCAATGGGTTGGATTCTAAAATAACTGGTTTATATCATATTTCTGGCACTGGATGTGCTGCTGTTGTTGTATGTTCATGATTCCATTCTCATTTATAGCAGTCCCATAAGATTCTTGTCTGTGATTGCACCAGACTTTTGAAGATAGTCCTTTTTCTCACCACCAAAGCAGCTGGGTTGGTTCAAACTGCCAACCTGACAACTTTTCAGTCATCAGTTGAATGATTGACCACGGAAACACCAGGATTTCTTTCTGATATGTATTAGGGTGAAAATATGATCATGATCTATCCTCTAGGATCTATGATTTTATTGCCACCTTTGCATCACTGTGGTGCACCTTTTTCAAATGCAATCTTCACAGCTCCACTGCGTTTCATAATTTATAATTTTACAACATGCTCCGTTAGAAAAATACTAATTCACCTTTGCATGCATAACCTTATTCTTCAAAGCGGGGCATTGTGCCAGGTAATTAAACCTGGGGCTGCTTCCAACCTTATCCCTATATTGTGTCTTAAATTGGAATACCAACAAACTCTAAGTCCTTGGTGTAACTGCAGATCGCCATTCCAGGTTATAGTTTCTTTAGGGGAAATTATCCTTGAGGATTCGTGATATTTTATGCCAGCAGATGAACTTCAATTAGAAACATCTCTAGCTTTCAAATAATTCTAATAACATGAATTGCCAAAGGGAAGTAGGACATAGATTTATTTTCCAATCTTTATATTAAAATTCTCATACAATATATTCAAATATTTATTCCCTTCCATATATTGTTATATACCAAGAGATAAGAAGATTGGTGCAACTTCCATTAAACCATGAATGATTCTGTTACACAGAACAATAAGTACCTACTGACTTTACATTTGTGAAAATGAGACTTCATGTAGTGATTCCTGCCATAAAAACAAAAATAAGCTACAAGGTGACTTGCTTTAGCAATTGCACAGTAGAGAAACTATGCTACTGCTATTAATTCACCTTAAAACCACCGTTCAATCTAACAATTCTTGAAGCAGGGTGGTGTCCCAGGAGGTGAGAACAAGCTAAAATCACAACATATGCTCAGATAATTGACTATTTTATTTTATGACTTTTTAATAAAAATTTTCCAAGTTGGAAACATGTTACACACACACACACACACACATATATATACACTTACTATTTAATTGTATCATTCTTCCATTACCCCTTTGCCCTAAAGTCACTTCCAAATTTTTATGACCCTACATGACAGAGTAGAAGTGTCCCATTGGATTTCAGAGGCTATAATCTTTATCAAGGAAACTGCCCATCTTTCTCCCAGAGTGGCTGATGGGCTTGAACCGTTGACCTTTTAGTTATCATTACAGCTGGACTATATTTAAATATATCTCGTTATCCACCACTTTCTCTATCCATTGGTAGAACTTTTATTTCCTGGCACATTTTAAAATGAGTTGAAAACAGTGCATTTAAAAATTCAGACCATAAATCATTATGCAAAAACGACATTTCCATCATGATGATTTTTAACCCATAGCAACCATATTTAGGGCTCACAGTACTGTAAATCTTTCAAAGAGTAGACAGCATCATCTTTCCCTTAAGGAAAAGCTCGTGGTTTTGAACAACCAGCCTTGTGTATAGCAGGCTAACATGGAACAGATAGCAGGAGTGGGCCTCGTAGGCTTATGGCACTTCTTGTACATCATTATAGCAGTTCATTATTGTGAGGTTTTGTTTGCTTTACTTTTTACTTTAAATTTATATGAAAGTGAATGCACAAATGTTATGTTTATTTCAGAGTTTTGATGGATATATACACTTACATTGCACAAAACCCTACAAAATCATCCCAGAGAATTGTCTCGTGCCTTCCTTGTCACTAGAAGGATCTCATATCTTTCTAGTTAATATTTTCCATACCATTAGGTTATTTTCCAATGTACAATCAATTATCCTTCTCTATAAGCATACATATATGTACTTATCTATAATATATAGTGATATACAGTATAAAATGGTCATGTAATATGTTCATTTGGTACAATGCTTTTAAAATGCATCCCTATTGTTTTATGTATAAGAAACCTATTCTATTTTTGCTGAATACCATTCATATATCATTGTGGAACTATAAAATCATTTGCTTTTCAATTATCCTATTTAAGAACATTGTGACTATTATCAGTTCTTGTTATTATGATAAAGTTGCCACGTATATCCTTCTAAAACCTTTTGTAACATGGATTTTCATTTTTCATGGATAAATCTCCAGGAGTAGAATTACTGAGGCAGTAGCAATGCATAGTTTGTATATATGGATATAGATATAGATATAGAGAAAGAGTAAGTTTTAGGATTTGGTATTTTATAGTCTCACTAATGATATATGACAGATAAGATTCTATTTATTAATGAAATGCAGTAGTTAAAATTTTGTCAACTTAACCCGGTATTTGGTTAAACATTTTCTGAATGTTGTTCTGGCTCAGTTATGTGTGACTGCGGTAGGCCTAGAATAAAGGCATAGTGTGAGCGGGCCTCATCCAGTCATTTGAGATGGGAAGGGCAAAGAAAGAAGTGTTTGACAGATACATTCCGTACTATGAATATACATTTTGCCAATCTCTCTCATCCGTTCCTTGACCTACAGATTTTGGATTGCCTAATTTCACAGAATCACCAGAATCTATTCCTTTAAAAAGACTCTATAGGATACATATATATGTACCAATATCGAGCTATCTGTGTAGATATCCATATCAATATCTATGTAGATATATATTGAGAGAGAGATAGTCATTGCTAGGTGCCATCGAGCTGGTTCCAGCTCAACGTGACCCTGTGGACAGCAGAACCAAACACTGTCTGATCCTGCACCAGGCTCAACAATCATTGCTTATGTTTGAGTTCATTGTGGCAGCCACTGTGTCAATCCATCTTGTTGAGGGTCTTCTTCTGTGTGGCAAAAATGGTGATGCATTTAAAGACCAATAAAAAGCTTAGTGGTTTGGGCCAATCCACAGGTGTCTTTGAAGACAGGCCTGGTGATTGCTTCTAAAATGTCAGTACCTGGAAACTTCAATGGCACAGTTCTAAATACAGGGAACACAGATGGGTCATGGTGAGTTACTAGGAGGTGAGATCAACTCAGTGGTCATAAATAACATGCATGCATTGCATGTTCTGTGTGTGCTTATATCTATCTATCTCTATCTATATCATCTATACAGAATAAGATTATGTGTGTGTGCCGTGTGTGTACTATTCTGTGTTTCCCTAGAAAAACTTGATTAAGATGATCACTATTTGATAAGTTTATTAATTATGATTGCATAAGTGGTAACAATTACATAAGTGGTAAAATTTTGTGGTCTTAATTTGCATTTATCTGATCCTTACTGTATATACTAGTGTATAAACCAAGGTTTTCAGCACATCTTTTGTTCAGTTTTTATGGTAAAATTAGGTGCCTCAGGTCGGCCTATACTCGGGGATGTATGCTAATCATATTGATGTGTTGAGCCTGTTTTCTTGATTTTATTTCCCTTTTATATATCTTCCTATGTGATGTGACTCTTCAAGACTTTTCTTAATTATATTATTAGATTGCTTGTCTACATTATTATAAAATTGTAAGAAGTCTTGTAGCATGCTCTAAAATCTAGAATCTAGATTTTCGATTTTAGGTCTTTGTGAAAGATACATTTTTAAATATTTTAACACAGACTGTGACTTCATTAGTTTCTTTACAGTTTCATTCTATGAGAAAATTTTTCTTTCGATGAAGTCCAACTTAGTAATTTGTTAAAACTTTATCATTGCTTATTTCTGACTTGTCATAGAAATACTTAGTAATGCTCATGAAATAATGAAGATAGATTCCTAAGTTTCCCCCTAACAGTAGCCTTATTTATTTATTTTCCATAACAATTTAAAGTTTGTGAAGAACTTGAAATGTCTTATATATAGATAGATAGATATTCCCTATGAGTCAGAATTGACTGAATGGCAGTGAGTTTGTATATATATTTACCATTTGTTAAAAACATTTTCCTTTGTACAATGGTCTATGTTTGTATCTAAATTTAAAATGAAATGATCATAAAATATAGTTATTTATTTGTATATTAATACCATACTGTCTTGATCCTAAAAAGCTTTACAAAGTCTTTAAAACAATTATTCTAATTTCTCCAGGTTTAGTTTTTAAAATTTTGTTGAATAGGCTTGAAAGTTTGTTTTCAAACATACAGTTTAGAATTAGATTAGCAATTTCTAAAGTACAAAATAAAAAACACCTCATTTTGCTTTATGTTTGATTTGCCTTCCTCTGGGTCTCTAGACCAGTTGGAGAGATATTGACACGTTAACAATTTGGTGTCTTGAGAATTGAGAGGTATTCACAGATAATTTCAGATTCCTAAAAAACAGGGGGCTGTTTGCTTAAAAGGGCCGATCACTAATAGCAATCCCTCCATGAACACCACGTCCTTCCCATCAGAACCTAATTACACACAAGGAGCTCCTAAAGCATTTGTACAGGAAAAGTGCCTTTGTTTATTTACAACAAGAAGCAGACAGCACAGAAAAACTAACTCAGATCAAATTTTTATTATCTCCTGACACAATATTTGGACATCTCCAATTTGACTCTCCTCCCTCTCAGATTTGTGCTATATTTCAATACAGCTATTGCTGTTCCCAAAGAGTCTTCAATGTCTAGTGGATTATACATTCGGCTGCCATCTGCAAGGTCAATAGCTTGAATCCACCAGCTGCTCCATAGGAGAAAAATAAGGTCTTCTGCTCCCATACAGATTTACAGTCTCAGAAAACCCAAAGGGTAGTACACCAGAGCTGCTGTAGATACTGTAGATGTCATGAGTTGGAATCACAGGATTCTCCACTGTTGCTATCAGGCAGAACCATCTGGGTGGTAATGAATGTACTGTTGCCTCAACCTTGTCTTCTGATTTTTTGGGTTGGGAAAATATATTTTTTTTCTATTCAAGTTTTAACCCTTTTTGTTTTTGTTTTTGGTGCCACTTTGGTCTTTAAGCTTAATTATACAAAGCAACAAAATACCTGTCCATTTCCTTCTTTTGATTTTTGAAATAGTATTGAAAATATACACAGCAAAACATATGTCAATTCAGTAATATTTACACATATATTTCTGTAATTCCAATTACATTTTTAAGGAGCACAACCAAAGTGCAACCGTCCTTTTCCAAATTATACTACCATATTCACATCAACTCGATGACCTCCCCTCCCTCTCTTTGAGTGATTTCCTCCTTCCATAATCTGCCCAAATTTGTTCACTCACTAGTAACTTTTAACTTTTCCATCACCTAAACGTGTGGTGCGGGTTCTGGTAGGTGATTTAGTGCGTAAATGCTGGCTGCTAACTGCCAGCTTAGCAGTTTAAAACTTCTGGAAAGCATTACTTACAGTCTCAGAAATCTGCAGGAGCAGATCTACCCTGGGTTATACAAAGGCTGACAGGTGTCAGTATCAACTCAATGGCAGTGAGTTTTCACTTTTGTGATCAGATAGATCCTTAGCGTGCTTTACTAGAAGTGTAACCTGTTCTTTTAATAACTTAAATAGACATATGAGTTATCCACTGTACTTACATTTTGTGTGCATACATTTATTTATATTTAGGTAAATGATAGAACATAAGTGAGAGGAGGGCGGAAAAAGCCAGTCATTTTTTTTAAACAAAAATTTGCCAGCTCAATGCTTCAAGTTTAAAAAGACATATAGTTTTGACAAAATTTATTATAGACTCATTCCTGCATATATCCCCACCACTTGTCTGTCAGTTTATCTTACTGTGGTGCCTTGCATACTGCTGTGATGCTGAGGCTACATCACCTGCCTTTCAAAGACCAGCAGAGTCCCCTGCTGATTTCATTGGTACTTTCACACTAAGAACAAAGAAAGGGCAGGCTGCCCACTTGTAAGGCATTGACCATTAAAGCCGGGTGAGTATTAATGAATACTGACAAATACAGTGCTGACAGATGCTTCTCTTCAACTGAAAGGCACTTGACATATGCCTGAGGAAGAGCTGCCTTCTCAAAGCAGAGTCAACATAATGAAACGGACAAGGAACGCTTTCAGTACCGTTATTTGCTGATGGGATAGGGCTTAATATGACAAGACACTGCTGCAAATTTCTACTGAAAAGTAGAACATGGGCTGTACAGTTTGCCGATGAAAAAATGTGTTTTCAATGACTAAATCATTGGTCTTACAAAATTTTACTATGTGATCTCCATCTTCATTTCTATCACCAAAGCCGTATTTTCAACTAGTGTTTCTTCTTCTTTCTTTCCGAATTTTGTCTTACAATTTCCAAAAACTCTCAATGCATCTCAATTGCATGATTGGTCAATTTCAGACTGAAAAATTTAGTAGACTTCTTAGATTTCTTCATCACTAGCTTTAGTGGCTGTTTTGTAAATTTGACTAATATTTTATTAACTTGATTTCCTTTTATGTATATAGCTATTATCCTATGACAGGCAACATGGTACTTGCATAGATCTTGAAATGTTCTTTTTGATGATTAATACAACACAATTCTTGAATTTGCCTTTCCTGACACACTAAACCATGTGATTGCTTGGTTCAATATGGGCAATAAAAGTCCATTTCAGTTCACCAAAACCTTCTTATTCATTCCATTTCAAGTTTGACGACATCATATTTTCCTTGATTCCGACTTCTTGTCTTCCATGTTTCAATTATTACTAAATGTTTGTAGTTGCTTCTTGCCATGTTGAGTCATGCACCATTAGCAAAGAAGGTCCACAGACCTTGACTCCATGTACATCATTATGGTGGCCTCGACTTTGAGACAGTAGCTCTTCTTGTCATATTGTGAGTGTTTTCCATCCTGAAAGGCACATCTTCCAGCACTGATGATGTTCCACTGCTAGTTATGAGTTTTCAGTATGACAGTGTTCCTCTCTTATTCATAAAGTTTTCAGTGGCAAATTCTCAGAAATGGATAGCCTATTCCTTCATTGTAGTCTGTTCTTAGACTGTAAGTGCCAATTAAACCTCTTCATCTTGGGTGTTTGAAACACCAATGACATAACGTCCAACATCACAAGCCACCACAGTACGATAAACTGACAAACAAGTTGGGGGTGGGAACTTTTGCCATATTGAATATTAATAAATGATAATTTAATGGTAACTATTTTTTACTGAGGTAACTAGTTCCAGGCTCTTGGTGAATACTTTTATCCACCTGCATAAAATGAACTTTTTCAGCCAAGTTTCACATGACATAAACAACGATATTCCTCGTTCCACATCCTCTTCTGAATCTGGTTTGAATTTCTTACAGCTCTGTACATATACTCCCTGTATATGTACTGCCAAAACCATTTTGAAAATTATCTTTACCAAGATTTACTTGCATGTGATATTATTGACTTTGTTCTATAATTTACAAATTCTGTTGGATCGTCTTTCTTTGGAATGATGTGCATGGATCTCTTCCAGTCTGTTGGCCAGGGAACTGTCTTCCAAATTCCTTGGCATAGAATAGTGGGTGCTTCCAGTTCTGCATCTGTTTGGTAAACTGTTAAGAACATAGCTGTTCTTTGATCGTGAGGAAGTTTTAGAGTCTTTCCTAAAATCTATTTTGTCTTTTCCTTCTTTCCTCTCCTTTCAGCTTTCTTCATGGATGACACTCTTGTGTAAGCCTACCACTCATTTGGTCTTTGGTAGAATTTCTGCTTGAGGCGGTATCTTCATTCAGGTGGGATATGCTTAAGTCCATGTTTTGGGTCTTGTGAACTCTTTTTAATTTTATTCATCCTCAATTTTAAATTATAAGCAACTAATGATCAGTTCCTCATTCCATCTCTGGTCTTGTTTGGCTGATGATATTGAGTCTCACCATAGTCTCTGTTTATATTGTAGCAAAAAGTATCTGTAAAGAAGTCACAGGTTTTTCAAGATTCTCTGATAGTCTCCAGCTTTGTGTCTATCACCAACGCTATATTTCCAAATATTGTTCTTTTCTCTTTCCAAGTTTTGTATTTCAACCATCAGAAACCATCAATATATCTTAATGGCATGTTATATCACTTTTAGATTGAAGAAAGAGATAGAATTCTGCAATAGATATTCATCACTAGATTTAGTGATTGGTTTGTAAATTTAAATTAGAATAACAGCTGCATTTATTGATATTACTTGTCTATATATAGATGTTATCTTATAACAGAGAGAAATATACTTTAAGGTATATCTTGAAATGTTCTTTTATTCCATTTCTCTTGAAATTATCATTTTCAGCATAGTATACCATATAATTGTACAATTCAACATGGCCAAAGACAGCCCACTTCAACTCACTATTGCCTAGAATATTGATCTTTATTCATTCCATTTCACTTTTTGCAACTTCTACTATTTCTAGATTTATACATCATACATTCCAAATTGTGATTATTAAAGGATATTTGAAGCTGTTTCCCATCAACATATTAGGGTCCAGAAGCTTTACTTCATTCACATCTTTAAGGAATATTCTACTTTGAGAAGGTAAATCTTTTCCAAGAGGCTCACCTCCTGGCCTGATATCAGACAGCATTCTGCTATTTATAAGGTTTTCAGTGGCAAATCTCCCAGACATGAGCAAACTACTCCTCTTTCCTAGACTCTTGTTAGCCTGTGATCTCTGCGGAAACCTGGTCAGCATGGGTGACTCACTGGTACTTGAAATACCAGAAGCATAACCATCTGTGTCTTCGAGTAGGGGTCCCTAGTTCCATAAAGCTGGGTTTTTATAAAAAGGAAAAGGATATATGTAGATAGAAATACCATGTGATGCTACAGCTGTTAAAAAGAAAAAAAGAACACTCAGATTTCAGAAACAAGAGAGAGACATGGGGATGTTCTCCTTTAAATTGCAGAAGGAATCCATTCACCAGACACCCTGATTCTAGACTCCGTGTAGTGAAAGGTGAGACAAGGTGTTTCTATTCTCACACGCTTCTCTATTTGTTTATTTTATCTTTGAAAACTAGCTCAGCTTTCACTTGATAGTCCCTGCACTTCATTCTATATATTTTATCCACGGATCCTTCAGAAGAGCTGCCTTTGGGCTGTGTCATCAAACACATGGTGTCACGGATACTATGGACTTCATATTTATTATGTAACTGTTTATTGTGTAATTTTTTAATTCTAGCCAACGTTTATCATTCAGGCTGCTTTTGCAGATAAAAGGAAACACAAGACATATGCACGAACTTCAAAAAACCTACGTTATCTCAATGAAATAATGTCTTCATTTTGCTATGAGGCCCACAATTTTCAATGTAAAATAAAAGACAAAATTGTGCAGAACAAAAACATCAAGAGTTTAAAGATCAGAATGATCACTAGAGGTCAGAAGAGAGAAAACAAATAAAACATACTCTAGGAACTAACACTTGAACTTATTCCTGAAAATTAAGTAGTAGTTTATAGAAAGCAGAAGGATGCTATTCCAGGATGAAACCTACATGATCATTGAAACCAACACGCAGTTCCTGTTTGGTTTGATTCACATCTGCCATCTGAAATTATAAATATGAAAGCCCTCTTGATGTACCCCCACCACTGCACTGTTTGCTATTAAACTTACAGGTTTTTCTTTACAAAATATATTAGAGTAGACGATAAAAATAAACTTCATTAAGATTGATTTAATCCATTTGTGTCTCCTCTAGCAGAATAGAGTATATTATTTATTGATCTCTTACCCACACTCTTCTACTTTACTATTACTAAATGAATTTTAATTTATAAAGAATGACCCATGAAGTCAAATGTCATCTCGTATTCGGTTGAGTGCTAATTCCTGTTACTGAAATGGTCTCCTTTTTATACTAGAATTATAATGCACATGTGGCTAATTATAGGATTTCAATAAAATATTGATGTACTAATACTTTATGCACTTACAGGATTTTAGGTGGAGGGTTCAAAAAGAAGGGTAGTCTCTTCAGAGATTTATCATTAGAGGAAACTGTAAATGCAAGATGTGCAGATGGAAGACGAGGAATGTCCCAGTGTCACACTCTCCATGGATTTTGCTGCAGCAAGGTTTGTACAAGATTACTTCTGTGGACTGGACCCTGTGAAATAGCAGTTTAACACTAAATGTTTCACATTTGGGGAGACATTGAATTATTTTAATATCATAATCTCTATATGCATATTTTGTTAACATTTCTTCAATCTATTTGAAAAAGTCATGCATGCACACACATAGTGCCTCCCCATGGGTTTTATGGGAATATAATACCCCTTCTTTCTCCCACAGTGCTACTGGTGGTTTTGAACTACCAACCATGCAGATTGCAGCCCAACAGCAGATATAACCCCTGAGGCACCAGGGCTCCTTGATTTAGGACTCTCAACTTTCAGAAATATAGCATGGATAGTCTAAAACATGGGTTAGTATGCCAATTAACTGGTTGAGCTACTGTTGGGTAAAGACAATATTTATTATTATTGTCAAACAGAACATCCAAAGATCTCTGCATAATATTAGGTTAAATGTGTAAATATTTATGAAAACCATAATATAATGTATAGACAGTGATTGGGTATACCTTTTGAAATGAGAAACACATAAGATACCTAATTTTATTTTTCAAATGAAACTAATAAAATGAGCTCTGGTGCCATGTTCCCATTTTGTTCCCTAAAGTTCTGGTGTAACAATGAAATGATTTATTTTCAAATGTGTTGCCTTTTTTCCCTACCCCTCTCAACTTTTTGTGTGAATTGGGTGAAGGTTTACAGAGAAAATCTGTTTTCTATTCAATAATTTACACACATTTTGCTTCATGTCATTGATTGCAATTCTCACATACCTTACCCCACTTCTTTCCTGTGTTTCTTATTCCCATTCCTCCTTCTAGTGTAGCCCTTTGTACTTTATCCAGGGAAAAGTCTGCCCACTTTGATCTCAAATGGTTGATTATTCTATGATGTGCATGCCTCCCTAATATTGTTGCTCTACTTATTTTTCCCCAATGTGTTTATTTGTGTTTCAATGACTATCCAAAAAGCATTTGACTGCGTGGATCATAACAAACTATGAATACCCTTGAGAAGAAGGAGAATTCTAGAACATTTTATTTTGCTCATATAGAACCTGTACATGGATCAAGAGACAGTTATACAAAGAGAACAAGAGAACACTGCATGGTTAAATATCAGGAAAGGTGTGCATCAGGATTGTATCCTGTCACCATGTTCATCCACTCTGCATGCTGAGCAAATCATCAGAGAAGCTGAATTATATGAAGAAGAAGGCAGCATCAGGATTGGATGAAGGCTTCTTAATAAGTTTCTCTATGCAGAGCACACAACCTAGCTTGCTGAAAGTGAGGAGAACTTGAAACAGTGATAAAGATCTAGAATTGCAGGCTTCAGTATGGATCGCAACTCAGTGTAAGAAAAACCAAAATCTTCACAACTAGACCAATAGGTAACACGTTGATAAATAGAAACAAGATTGAAGTTATCAAGCGTTTCATCTTGCTTGAATCCACAATCAATGCTCATGAAAGCAGCAGTTAAGAAATCAAAAGGAAAATGAGCTGATTCCGGGAACCCAGGAGGCAAGCGAATTTTGGGAATGATGAGGGCAACAAATGTATAGATGTGCTTTACACAATTGATCTATGTATTGTGATGAATTGTATGAGCCCCAATAAATTGATTTAAAAAATAATTCATTATAAAAAAAAAAGAAATCAAATGTCACATTACAAAGCATGGTATTTTCAATTGTCTCAAATGCATGTGCAAGTTGAACATTGATTAAGAACAGATACATCTGAATTATGGTGCTGGTAAAGAATATTCAAAGTTCCATGGACTTCCAAAAGAACCAACAAATCTGTCTTGGATGAAGTTTAGCCAGAATGCTCCTAAGAAGCAAGGATGGCAAAACTTGATCTCATATACTTTGGACATGTTATCAAAGAAATAGATTGACAGTCATACAATAACGGGATCAAGCATAAGAATAATTGTGAGGATGGCACAGGGCCAGGCATTTTTTTGTTTTAATGCACATAGGATTCCTTATGAGTCGGCATTGACTCATTAACTTAATGGCAACTAAAAAAAATGTTGTATGTTTAACAATTCAACCAGGTAAGTGAGTTCAGTTCTAGGGCTGATGGATGATGATGGGCCAAAATCTTAGGAGTTCCACCAGTCTCTATCCAAAAGTAAGCCTAGTTTTTGTTTTTGACTTTTGTTCCACAACTTATCCTACTCTATCCAGGGCGTTTCTATTTGATCCCCTTCAGAGTAAATGATAATGGTAGCCTGGCCTCATCCAGCCCTTCGGCCTTAGGGGTGGTGGAGGCTGAGGTTTGTGTAGTTCAGAAGAATATTGGACTAATTGTTCACATGCATCATCCATTTCCTTCACTCTTCTTGCCTCCAGATGGGAAGAGCCCAATAGCTGTACCTTAAATACACATTTAGCTTTTCAAACACCCATGACTACTCATCAAAATAACATATCTGTCATTGTCTTTGTGAACCATGGTATGGAAATCAAACTTTATGTCCTCTGAGACCATAGTCCTGAACCCCAAGTCTAGTGACTCACTTGTTTAGTTAAGTCTAAGAAGTTTATATAAGTCGATACCATGTATGCTGTACTCAATTTATGGGTTTATTTGTAGCATTGACAAATACATATGTTAAATTATTCTTTGTTAAACCTGTAAATATGTGTATATTACCATTCTTATTCCTACACATGTTAACCTTTCATGTCTAGCAGTGCATCTATTCATAGATTACTGTTATTTTAGGAATTTACATATAAAATCATTTACCTTTATTACTTTTATCGTCTATATCTTTCTACGTTTATTTTTTGCCTTTGCCATTTTTTTGCCATTTGACTTCATTGTTTTGGCATATTGCCTTTCCCTTCATCCAAGTTATGTGTCTACCCTCTAGTTAATAATTTACTATCCATTTCCTTCCCAGAACTAGAAACCATCAAAGAATGCTTTTTTCATGGAAACATTTTATTTATTCTTTTAAAATACTG
>NW_022103911.1:13190172-13192037 GCF_000313985.2 Echinops telfairi
GAGTTCTGGCTAGCATTGGATTCATGAGCTTCTGTTGGGGTGGTTGGGATATGTTCTTTACGTAAAATTATTTCTTGATATAAAGTTCTTCCATATGTATATGAAAGTCACTGGTTTTGTTTCTCTAGACAACTCAGCAAAATACAGTGTGAGGTATGGGTCTTGTTTTTCCTGCAAATGAATATTCAAGTTCATCAGCACTAATTGTTAATGAGATTATCTCCTCCCATTTAATGAGTTCAAGTATTTTGTCAAAGATTAACTCTTCATAGCTAGATGAATTTACTTCTGGTTCTCAATTCTGTTCTAGTGGTCTATCTGTCTGTTGACAACTAGGGCAATGTAGTAGGTTTGGAGATCAGGAAAATTTGAAGTCTCCTACTTGTACAATTTTAGGAAAGTTTTACTCATTCTTAATCTCTTGCTTTTCATATAAAGCTGGTAATTAGTTTTTTCATCTCTTTAAATAATAATATTGGAAACTGGATCAAGATTCTATTGTATCTATAAATCACTTTGGGTAATATTAATATTTTCACAATGATAAGTCTTCCTATTTATGACCATGGCATATTTTCCTATTTATACAGATCTATATGGTTTCATGTAGTAGTGCTTTTTAGTTTTCCTCTTACAGTCTTTTGCTTCTGTAGTTATATTTAGTCCTAAGCATTTCATCTTTTTTTGTGGCTATTTGTAAATGGTATTTCTTTCCTGATTTTCTTTTCAGAGTTTGTTTTTTGTCAGTGCAAAGGAAGCTAAGTTTTTTATGTTGCTCCTATACCTTACCACTTTACTGAATCTTTCAATTAGTTTCAGTAATTTTCTTGCTGAGCCTTTGGGATTTTGTATGTATCAGATCTCATCACCAGCAAATAGAGTGAGGACAACTTATTCTTTGGCAATTTAGGTGCCTTTGGTTTTTCTTTCTTAGAGTTGCCTTATAGTTCTTGTGAAAACTGCCGACATAATATCAAATTGGAGTGGCCATAAAGAACATACTTGTTTGGGACTTGTTCCCAAGGGAAATGCTTCGAGTTTTTTTCTGCTGTAACTAGTGTTACCGATTGGTTTTGCATCTGTGCCCTAAATTATATTGAGGAATTTTCTTTCTAATCCTGTAATGCTGAATATTTTAATGATTGTTAAATTTTGTCAAACAGATTGATATCATCATGAGATTTCTTTCCTTTTTTCCATTCATATATATTATGTAGATTGTCTTTCTAATGCTGAATAATCTTGCATATCTGGTATGAATCCCAGTTGGGCATGAAACATTACTTTTAGATAAATTTTTCTATTGTAATATCCAGATTTTGTTGCAATGTTTGCTCCCATGTTCATGAGGGTTATTGACCTATACATTTCTTTATTAATTAATGACATATTTGCCTGGTTTTATATCAGAGTTATGTTTACTTCATAAAATGGATTAAAGAGTATTGCATTTGGAAGTAGTTTGAGCAGCTTTGCTTTCAGCTCTTCTTTGAATGTTTGGTAGAATTAACCAGTGAAGCCATCTGGGCAAGGGTTTTATTTTTTCATTGTCGGGAGATTTTTTGTTTTTATGGTTTGTTCACTTTACTCTTATATTTTATCTTGATGCTCCTTTTTTTATATATCTGTACAGCCATTTTTAAAGACGCAAGTAAAATCCTCGTGGTTTGCTATTTGAGCTGGATGTTTGTCACATGAATCTCCATCTTTGCTTATAGATTGGACGAGTATAATCTTTAATACAAAAAAGTTTATCATTTTCCCTTTGTATAAATCTGGGTACATTAGAGAAACAAATCCACAGAATCTCATGTATAAGAGAGAGCTTTATATTAAGGGTAAGTGCTCATTAAGAAAGCATCCCA
>NW_022103911.1:13193280-13208851 GCF_000313985.2 Echinops telfairi
CAGTGAGCTATTTGCTGTTAAGAGTCAGAAAATGGGTCAACTCTGTTGGTTAGGGACAATAAAAGCCCAGTCAGTGTGTGGGTTCATCAACTAACTGAGAAGGCCCCCTATATCATCTCCTTGAAAGACATAGATTGTAGAAAATATCCCTAGCAGCATCTTGTTGGAGTAGCAACATAGAATAGGTGATGGAAAATGTCTAGGTAGAGAGAACTTTTGAAAACTCCTATTATATATGTTTTGCAAAAATTCCCAAACAAAAGCCAACTGCATTGCCCATTGTCGATTTTAACACACAGTATCCGTATTCGATAGTCGGATTGTTCCATAAGGTGGCCAAGACTCTATTTGGCACCAAAACTGACTCTCACATTTCTTCTGAGAAATTTTGTCAATTTGAGCTATCTACAATTTTGGTTAGACCCAATCATTTAACCACTGTACCACCAAGACTCCTTGAAATAGTTAAGGGTGAGGATACTGAAATGTGAAAGCTGCCAGGTAATTTGGTATTAAACTTGGAAATTTTTGTGAGGGAAAAGGAACATGATTAATCATTAAACCAGCACTAACCAAACACTTCAGAGCAAAACAGGACAAAGAGTTCTTACAATGGAATCTACAAATTTTGAGAAAGGGCCATAGGATCCAAAATGAAATCACATAGGCAATACCATGATGAGTAATATGATCCCCAAATGACAGATATCATATTGCCTGCTAGGTAACAAAGGATTGAAAAAGCAGAATGGTATGGAGAAGACCATGATATCAGCATTAGAGGGAGGCTAACTCTGTCCTGTAGGGTGTCTATGAGCCTGGATCCATTTGATGGCAGAGGCTCACTGTTTGCTTTAATATGCATATTACACAATCTTGCTTGTAAAAATAAGGTAAGACTTGAGACCATAACAGATGAAGAGCAAGGATTTCAGACTTCAATATGAATTACAATTTAATATAAAGAAAACTAAAATCCTGACAACTGGGCCAATGGACAACATCATGATACATAGAGAAAAGGCCAAAGTTTTTTGGTGTTTTTTTTAACGTAGCTATTTATTTTTTTAATTATTTTTTAAATCAATTTATTGGGGCTCATAAAATTCATCACAATGCATAGATCAATTGTGTAAAGCACATCTATACATTTATTGCCCTCATCATTCCCAAAATCCGCTTCCCTCTTGGAAGTAGCAGTCAAGAAAGGGAGCAGTGCATTGCATTGCACAAGGAGTCTGGTGATATCGTAGGTCATGAGTTGGGCCGCTAATGACAGGTCAAACCTACCAACTGCTTTGTGGGATAAGGATGACACTTTCTACTCCAGTAAAACAATTAGAGCCTTAGAAACCCAAATGGGGCAGTTCTACTCTGTCCTATAGGATCACCGAGTCAGGATTGACTTGATGCAAGTGAATTTGATTTTGGCATTGGATTTCACTGGGGAAATCTATTGCCCAAGACCTCTTTAATGTGTTGACCAACATATATGTCTGAGGACTAAAGGGAACCTGAATTAACCCATGATGTTTTCAGTTGCCTCTTACACATCTGAAAGCAGAACAAAAGAATAATGAAGTGTGAAGAAGGAGTGAAATATTTGAGTTATGGTCTTGATGAAAAAATATTTAGATTTCTGTGGCCGCTCAGAAGAACAAATCAAATTACTTTAGAAAAATTACAGCCAGAATGATCCTTAAAAATGATGACAGTGAGACTTCAACTTATGTACTTTCAACATATCATCAGGAGGAATGAATCTCTGGAGAAGGATATCGTGCTTGGAGAAGTAGAAGGTTAGAAACAACACGATGAAGATCCTGAGTGCGATGGATCAACACAGCAGCTGGAACAATGGGCTAAACAACAAGAAGAATAGTGAATATGGCACAGGCCCGGGCAGCACTTTTTCCCTGATGCTTTCAGATCATGAAACAGAGCAGAGGAGAACCAAGATCTGAGGGACAGTCATGGAGTAGCACTGAAACCCTGAAGCAAAGTGGCAGGTTTCCCAGCTGAAGGAACAAGGTAGAGACCAAGGGACGATGTGTCCAGAGAATGAAGTCCACCCACGTAGCTGCCAGCATGATCAAGAAAAGGTGTTGCAAACCAAACCTTGCTATTTTGTAACTTATTATTTACCTCCCATAATAAATTCCATAATAGAAGTATTGTCTGTGAGTTGTATAAGGGATTACAACAAATTCTTGAACCCGGAAGAGAAGTAGAATGCTATGGGAGGAATGGGGTCAGAAGAGGGGAAAGACGGATAGAGAGTTGAAGCAAGTTAGACCTCTGCTTGTGCCGATTAACCTTGGGGTGGTATGGCGGTGGCGTCTCCTCCTTTGTAAAGCCCAGGGGGTCAGCTGTGGTGTCCATGCCATTTCTTGACTAATTAAAAAATCTTAAAACATGTAATATCACATTGTGATATGGCATGAAGGGACATATGTTCTGTTTCTTCATACAATATGTATACAAAGGGTCCTTTTTCTGCTTTGGTTAACAGAGAACTACCCTTTAATCCTTTCATAAATGTTTCTTTTCTCTTGAAATTGAGCTTAAGTTTTAAGATTTGGAATGAATGCTGAGTTGGTATGGGTCAACTAGTGGATATATATTTAAAATTATTATTGTTATTATTGCTAACAGGCATGTCTTTCAAGAAATCTTGTGTGGCAGTTATACAATTGTCTATTAAAGATTAAGCATGTAGGGGGTGTGTCTAGCCTGTCAATCAGGTCATAGCCAGTGAGGCTTCTGTGTGGGGATAGCCTTCCCCTGAGGATTCTGTGAATTCTCCTTGGAGAATTCTCCTCTCTGTTCACACCCTGGGAGACATAGCAGCTGACAAGACACATAGACCCACCCTGATGCATCCCTGGGTACTGGAGAAGCCATGCAGAGACTTCTGCCAGTGCTGAGATGTTTCCAATGCCACTGGATCCAAACACTTTCTACCCACTGTTCTACATTCAGTATCATTGCATGTGTTTCATGAGTCTGAAGAGGACTTTATATATTGATATTGGACATATGGGCTAATATCAGACTTACGCACTTGATCTGGACTGGGTTGGGATGTTTTCTCAATGTTCAATTACTCTTGTATGTAAGAAATCTCTTTTTTATACACATATGTGCATCCATGGATTTGTTTCCCTAGTCTACCTGGACTAACATATCTTGCTTCCATTAAAGCAAAGTTTATTGATTAATCTTATCACTATATATCAAAATCTACGTGGTTTTCTTTGTATTTATCCATATTCTTGCCTACAATTAAAATTGCATGTTCTTGAAGGTGGGAAATTTATGTGTTTTGAACATTTTTATATTTCCAACAGCTAAAATACTGTCCACATGGTATGCATGGTTACCCTATTTGCTTAAACAATTATTTAATTAATTAAGAAGCAGCAAATTTTGTCAAGTATGGCACTAGAACACACAGAAAATTGAGTATCATTTAATTGAATTCTACTTTATGCAAAATACACTATCATAGACAACTTTGTATATGTTATCAAAGTCTATCTGTAACATAATTCTTTAGTGAAATTATTAAAATATAAATGCTCGTGTCTTAGGCGTTCTTGATGTTAGGTGCCATACGTTGGTTCCAATTCATAGTGGCCCCGTGTGCAAGAGAACAGAACATCGTGTGGCCCTGGGCCATCCACACAATTGGTTCAGTGCTTGAAGGGCTTCCTCTTTCGAGTGTCTTTTTAAGGGTCTTTCCCTTTTCAGCTGAACCCCTCTACCAAGGACGGTCTCCTTCTCCAGAGACTAGTTCCTCCTGGTAATATGTACAAATTGTAGGTCTCATCAACTTTTCATCCAAAGAGTATTCTAGTTGCGCTTCTTCCAAGACAGGTTTGGTATATTCAATATTCTCCATGAACTCTATAATTCATGTGCACGTTACATGTTTCAGTCTTCTTTATTTATTGTCATGTTTCCCCATCATATGAGCCAGTGAAAAATACCCTGGCTTGTATCAGGTGCATCTTAATCCTTAAACTGACATCTTTGCTCTTTAAAACTTGAGAGAGATCTTTTGTAGTAGATTTATCCAATTCATTGTGTGAGTTCTTGACTGCGGCCACCATTAATTGAGGATCCAAGTAAAATGGAATCTTCGGCAATTGCAATCATTTCTCTGCTTATCATTATGCTGATTATTGGTCTAGTTGTGGACATATATATATTTTACATTGAGGTCTACCTTATACAGAAGATTACTGTTTTTGATCTTCAACGCATTCTTTCATAAATAACATGAATAATATTCAAATTGCCATTTTTATGCAGACTTTAGGGCTCTTCCTGCATTCCATGAGACATTTCACACTTGGAGTGCACATTCCCATTGAAACCGCTTTCTCTTCAGTTGAGAGAAAAGCCTAGAAGTCAAAGAAATGACTTATCAGCCATGCTTCCTTCTTACCCCTTGAAAACAATGTGTGGATTTTGAAATCTTCAGTTCTACTTAAAACCCTTATTTCTATTTTTTCCACTTGAATAATTTTATACACATAAAAATTTGAAGATTTACCAGCATTCCCCCCCCCACTAAATACATCTTTCTACAAAATAGAGTTTTTTATACTACACTGAAAAAAATATGTAACTAGGGTTCATAGTACTATTTGAAACAATGATCATGAGTGAAATGGCATGGCGATTTGAAACGTTCATCTGAAACATGCTCAGTGGTAAGCTCACACGAGCACAACACAATTATCCAGATGTTTCCTTTTATTGTAGGAAAACAGGAGTTGCAATGTGTAGTAGAACATATGACTAAAATTCTTGACTTCATGAACAATTCAGTGAGAAGTAATTGTTATCATGTGCCTGAAATTTACTTCTTACTGTAAAGAACTAAGCAAAGGGTCAGTAAGGCAAATATTTAGATGAAGGGAAGGCTTTGGAGAAATATGATATATTTTTTTCACTTAGTAGAAATATACATTTCAGTGAATACTTTGATAATTCTGTTAACCATAATATTTCATAATTCAATAAAATCAAGGAAATAAAACTATGCTTTTTTGTGTGTCTAAAGAAGCATTTAATTTGAGATCATGGGAGATTTACTGTGCCATGACTATTGGCTAGATAGTAAAAGTTAATATAAATACCTAGGAAGAAACACAAGGTATATGTTCTGCACCTCTAGACAAGACCTAAACTGATGAGCTCTCCATCCGGCTATAGCATGTCTTATACATTTTGCTGTTGTTGTTAGATGCCTTCAAATCAACTCAGACTCATAATGATCCTGTGTATTATCAGAACACAACATTGCCTGATTCTGTTCTATCCTTATAACACAGGTATATTACTGTAGCAACTGTAACACCTCATGTCATTGAGGGTCTTCCTCTCTCTCCCCTTCCCCCCAACCCCTACTCCACCCTTTGCAGGTTTTCCACTTTGCTAAGCATGATATTCTTTCCCAAGTGTTAGTCCCTAATGATATCATCCAAAGCATGTGAGATATGATCTCTCCATTCTCAAGTCTATGGGACATTTTGGCTATACTTTTTCCATGACAAACTTGCTTGCTCTTCTGGACATCCATAGGTCATTTAATGGTACTTTTGCCAACACCGTAATTCAAATGCATGAATTCTTCTCCGCTCTTCCTCATTCATTGTTTAGTTTTTGCAAGCATAGTAAGTGATTTAAAATACCACAGCTTAAATCAGGCACACTTTAATCATCAGAATGACACATTTGCTTTTTAAATTTTAGAGGTTTTTTGATGAGAACTGACCAATGCAGTAAGTTGATTAATTTCCTGAGTGTGAGTCCACAGACATTGATTGCTGACCCAAATTAGATGAAATCCTTGGCAAATTCAATATTTCAATCATGTAGATTTTTTGTCCAGCCCTGATGAATTTTGCCTTATTTATGTTGAGGTTTGAGGCAAGTGCCTAAAATTACATAAATCAGCTAGATAGAATAGTTATTTGAAATAATATTAAATTCCTTCTTTGTAGTATTTCCTCCTTAAAAGTTCCAGATAAATTATAAGAAGCTTGGGTTAAGGAACTAATTTGAATCAAATTCTTGGTTTGCCCATGCTTGGATCATGCTTTGGCCTTTTGATGAACTATTTAGCTTTGGAATAGGTAAATCAAGTCACATTCTCCTTTTGAGGATTTATTGCTGACAGGGGAGCAAGGGCAAGATCCCAACATCTTGTTCTCTGAGAAACCTTTTTAAACAAACAAACAAACAAACAAACAAACAAACAAAACAGTTTCCTACAAGCATGCACAAACCAAGAACCACTCTATAATGACTGCACCTGATTTATCCACTCAGCTTCAAAGTTTTCCTCCATGGTTGAGAACCTTCCTCTACTTCCTTGTGCCAAATAAACTTCAACCTATTGCTGGGGAAATTATCTTGGTAACACAGATCCCATGTGTCCTTTTGCTTAACTAACCAAATAAAGCTTCTTCTTTTATTTTTTAACAATTTTGCACCTGAGTAAACTGCACTAGGTGGGACCTGAAAGACCATGATAATAGGTGCAATCCATGCATACACACTGATATCCTATGACAACACTTCTGCATTCCTGTTATCCAATTCAGTAAACATTTAGTTTAAAGAGCCTTGAAAAACAAAATATGAGACATGATTATTAAATATGTGCGTCAACTTGACTGGGTCAAGGTTCTTAATGATTTGGCAGTTATGATTTATTCAACTCTCCAGAATGCGCTCTTGTACAACGTAATCACTTCTGTGATGAAATATGCTATGAGTTACCAATCAGTTGAAAGGGAATTTCTAATATATGTGCTTGCTTGTTTTTTGCAAGATCTGTATGTTGTATCTGATTGTTCATCTGATTGTTCATTGTTCTTTGGATTTGGGTCAGTAGCCTGCCATTTTTTCCTATTGATCCTGGGAGCCCTTAGCTTTTGCAGCCTGTGAATCAACAGTCTGTCATCTTAAATTGGATTCATTCACTTCCATATTTAGCAGCCTATTATCTATGCCCTTGCAGTTATGTAAATCAGGAGAACCTGTGGTCTGACATCTGACCCAAGAACATGTAACTTGCTAGCCTCCAAATGTTCATGAACTATTTCCTTGAGATAAGTCTCTCTGTATGTACATATATAGAAGTTTCATTGGTTCTGTTTCTTTAGATAGCTAAGCCTATCTAAGTGGAAGTCCAAAGATGTTGCTACAAAATCATAGAAAGATCTATGGAACACAATATAAAACATGAAGATTTTATTTCTTGGTACATACTCCATCTAAGTCTTCACACTTCTGAAGCAAAGGTTTTCATCTCTAGTTTGAACTCTCTTGAAGTGCAGCGACTCATGTATAAGAGAGAGTTGTATGTAAAGAAAAGGTGCATCACGAAAACATCCCAACCCAATGCTGCCCAAGCCCACAAGTCCAACATTAACCCATTAACCCAACACCAGTCCACAAAGTCCTCCACCTCACAAAACAGAGGCAATGATGCCGACTGCAGGAGGAAAGCTGAGTCAGTGAACGAACAAGCATCTCAGCACTAGCAGGGGTCTCCACACGGCTGCTCCAGCACCCAGAGCTGCATCAGGATAGGTCCATGTAGCTTCTCCTTGGGGATGTCTTGTAGGAAGTCAATCTTGCAAGCTGAAACAGGGAACTGCTAAGGCAGCTGCACCCGGTGCAACCATCACAAAACAAGAGACCTGAGAACTAGAAAGGCGAAGCGCACCACCCATTTATCCCTTCGCCTTTCAACCAGCCCCACATGTGATTATCGGCCAGGTTGGCACAATTAACTAACTCAGCCGGGTTGACTAGAGAAACAAATCCAGGGACATTTAAACACATATAAGAAAAAGCTTTACATCAAAGAGCAATTGTATACTGAGAAAACATCCCAGCCTAATCCAGATCAAGTCCACATTTCTGATATTAGCCCATATATATGATACTAGTCCGTAAATTCCTCTTTAAACTCACACAGCATGTGCAATGATGTCGAATGCAGGAAGATCACAGGCCAGTAGATAGAAAGTTTTGTGGATCCAGTGGTGGTGGAAGTATGTCAATACTGGCACAGTCTCCACTTGTCTCCTCCAACTCTGAGTGTCTCAACAGCAGGAAAGGGAAGGCAGAGAGAGAAAGTGCATCCCGCCTGCAGGGAGGAGGAGAGGAAATTTCCAGGGTACTCTGGCTGGGTGCGACTTTGTGATTTGATTGACAGACTAGACTCCACCCATAGAGTCTATTTATCAAGTAGAACTGAAATTATGTAACTACCACGGGGCTGGAGCATGATGTGAGAGCGGGCAGATTGATCACCTTGCCGCCATCAGCTGAGGACACTTCTAAAACTGACTAAGCTCGGTGGCCACTGCCAAGAGAAGACAAGAGCACTGCTCCGGATCCCAGTGCTGCTCCCGCTCACCTGCCTGCTCCAGATCTCCTCTCTGCTTATGGGTCTCCAGCCTACCTAGGTCTCCGGCCTGCTCACGGGTCTCTGGCCTGTTTCAGGATCTCCAGTCTTCTCCTGAGTTCGTCAGGTCTGCTCTGGATCTCCAGCTAGCAGCCACGTTCTCTTGACTTTCTGATCTTTAGCTCCACGCTGTCCACCATCTTGTGTCTATCAGTGCAAAAGCACTGTACCTTGCCTCCATGATTGCTTATTTTGATAGCAAACTGAGCGGTACAGAGCACCAGGTGAAGCTTGCCCAGGTGGTGTCTGGGCCTTGCAGGCGCGCTGGAGAAGTGGGTTGTTTTTAATGATTTAGCTATCCAACATAAAATTTAAAGATTGACTAAAATTATTCAAAAGACCCACCAAAAAAGGGACAGCAAATCAATTCTGATGCATGTCAGCCAAATGTATTTCAGAGTTGTACTGCTTTGTAAATGGCTGTTATATATAAGAAGCAATCTACTAGCCTTTCAACTGAGACACCTCTGGATGGCTTTGAACGTCCAACCTTTTGATTAGTAGCCAAATGCTTAAACAATGGTACTGTCCATGGAGTGAAGTACGAGTCTTAAATGTTAATCACAAACACTTATATAATATTATTACATTTAGAAATATCGATGTTGCATCCCAATTCTGTACTCCACCAGCACTAATAATTTATTTGTATAAAACTGTGGAAAAGAGATAGCAGAGATATGGATCACTTAAATTTGTGATTTTTGACTAATTTATTTTCAATAGGATTGTTTTATACTGAAAACATTTGATAACATTCAATAGAAGAGAATTAATATATTATTCATGGTTACTATAATACATTGAATTAATAGAATTAAAAATAAGCAGTGGTATTATAGAGACTATCCAATTCATTTACTATATAATAATACGCTGGTTAACAGTTAAGAAAAGTGCCAGTCATTATCAATGTATCATTGTGCACTGTGCTAACATTAATCAGATCAAATTAATGTAGTGTTACTTTTATCTTAAGCAGACATTAATGAATGCTTAATCATTTAAAAATGTTGCCATGACATGTTATCAAAATATCAAATGCTTAATTCTTAATATGCAAAGTTAATTTGATACTCACATTAATAAGACACCCCCTTTTACCACAAATATAATTAAAAACTGGAATTTAAGAGTTTTTAAGATTACTTAAATGCATTCATTACAGGACCATCTTCAAAGTTGTACTTAGGAGGAGTATGAGCACATTTAAAGCTATGGAAATTCTTTTTCACACTCTGCTTTTAGCCAGTAGATCAGTTCATTTTTATTAAGAGACAGAAATATGACTTCATATTAATGATGAAATCAAAACAGATGGAGTTATCTAATGGTTCAGGCAGGAAATTGGAGTAGGAGTTATAGCTTCTTACCCTTGTATCTACCACTGATTCACTGAATGACCTTGGGCAAATTACTTAAGCTGCCAGGTCAAATTTTCTAAGTGCACATCTCCTTTTTTTATGCCAAGAGCTCATATTAACAGAAAAGGAAGCTCTAGAGATATAGAAAAAGGAAATGGTATAATATAGAGTGGAGGAAATACCCTTTGGCATGAAAGAGATTAAGTGGCTTACTCAAAGTTTCGCAGTTAGCATGTAGACTACTGGAGATTCATATTCAGACATATGAATCATTGGGCTCAATTTCTAAACCTTTAATAGCAGTATAATACCTACCTAATTATAACCCACCAATTGCTTGTGTCCGTGTGAATTTAGAGTCTACCTGACCAAGTACAGGTGTCTAATATATTTTTTCTCTTCTCTAACATAAAATTACACTAATTTTATTCTTAAAAGTTATTACATCTGTATCTTCATTAATGTAGATACCATTAAACAGTCATACATTTGCATTCATTGTTCTAATTCTGTTGCTCACTGTTCTTCAGTTATTTTATAGACATATAGTTGATTTTGACTGACAGTGAGCCTGTGAACATGTAGTGGATTTTGACTCGCTGTGTACAGGGTAGAATGGAACTTCTCCATAGAGTTTCAAAAGCTGTTCACTTTCATGGAAGCTGAATTCCTCTTCTTTCTCCTACACAGTAGTTGTTGGAGTCTAACCATTGATCTCTCTCAGATATAGTCCAATGTTCAACCCATTGCGGTCTAACCATTAGCCAACTGCTCTTTTTTCTTGGTCTAGGAATTCTTATTAATTTAAAAAATGTTTTCAATGACCTCACTTCCCACACATCTATTTAATCCTTAATACTTTCTAAAACATGAAGATATTTAAGATCATAGAAATTGTGGGAGAGTAGTGACTAGACAATAAAGTCTAAGACATAAACATTTATCAGTCATGTGTTATAAGAGCTAGAAAAGGAAATGAAAATATCCTCATTTCTTTCCTCTTCATTCTTGCAGCTAAATTTCACAAAATTAACCTAACACACTGATTCTACCTTTTATCTCTTATTTAAATCTAAGCTTTCTAATTGAGGCTTATATTATTCCTTGGTGATTTTTGACTAATTGTTCCCTTCTTTGTCTCTTTCTCTTCAAATTCTTATCATCTTAATGTTATGCCCCTCTGATCCTCCAAACTCATGTTTAATGTATTGCTTTATGTGGATATTTAGTTTAAAGGTTTTTTTAGAGAAATGCTCAGGTGGCAAAAAAGGTCGCTTAGTTTATTGAAAGGTAGTCATGGCGCAACATACAGGTAAAGACCTCAAGATATTCACTGAGATCAGGAGTATCAGGGTGGGAAAAGCTCAATCAAGAGAGGTGTCAACTAAGTCCACATGAATGAAGCAAACCATCATCAGTTACCAAAAGATTGAAAATAATAGAATCTCAAGTAGAAGGAGGGATAGTATCAAGGCATTTGGTTTGCAGAAGGCTATGGATGACAGTAGGAGCCCAAGATACATTTGTGGGATCGATATGGTTCAGGCAGGAGGTATCAATCAGAAACTGTACCGGAATCAAGAGGCAGTCGTTTGAATAGAAGAAGGGAATGCTGCATGGTTTAAAATCAGGAAAGGTGTGCGATGGGGTTGTTTCCTGTTTCCACAGTTATTTAGTGTATATGCTGAGCAAATAATCAGAGAATCTGGATTATAGGAAGAAAAACAAGGCATCCTGTATAGAGGAAAGCTTAGTAACAGCCTTTGATATGCATAGGACACAGCCTTTCTTGCTGAAAGTGAGGAGGACTTGAAGCACTTGCTGAAGAAGATGAAGAATTATAGCCTTCAATATAGATTATGATTTAATATAAAGAAAACAAAAATTCTCACAATTGGGCCAAGAGGTAACATCATGATAAATGGAGAAAAGTTTGAAATTTCTAAGGATTTAATTTTATTTGGATCTAAAATCAATATTCAAGGAAGCACCAATCAGAAGGTCAAAGGTCACATTGCATTAGGTACATCTTCTGTACAAGAACTTCTATAAAGTGTTGAAGGCAAGGCAGTTACTTTGAGGAAAAAAGTGCACCTGGCTCAAGCCATGGTATTTTCAATTACTTCATATTTGTGTGAAAGTTAGACATTGAATAAGAAGAATGAAGAATAATCGATATAGGTGAGTTATGGTGCTGGTGAAGAATACTGAAAAAACCATGGGCTGTCAAAAGGATAAACAAGTCTATCTTGGAAGAAGTACAGCCAACATGTTCCTTAGAAGCAAAGATTCCAAGATTTCATCTCATGCACTTTGGACATGTTATCGGGAGTGATGAATCTCAAAAAGGACACCAATCTTGGTAAAGGAGAAGGGCACCAAAAAAGATGGATGGACACAGTTGTTGCCACAGTGCGCTCAACCATAACAATTATGTAGATGGTCCAGGACCAGGCAATGGTTCGTTCTGTTATGCACACATAGTTTTAAGTCAGAACTGGCCCAATAGCACCGAACAACTAGCATGACATTTTTATAAATTATTGTTTCAGCCATTTCTTAGTTCGTGTTTTGCTTTCAGAGACTGTACTATGCATAGCAAGTTCAGGTATATGTTGCCAGGTTCTGGGACATGTAGAACATTTAATAATTTTTACTTTATGCTATGTTCCACAAACTCTGGGGGGAGGGGTGTGGAATTCTTCAAAACACTGCTTCTCTTCTTAACTAATTGCAGGGACACTTGTCATCAACTATTGTGAAAGCTAGATAGGTTTAGCTGGTTGGTATTTTCTAGCTGCAGGGAGAGACAAGGCCCATGCTCCCTAAAGAATCCAAAAGGTGTAGTCAAGTTTGATAACTGTGTAACCAAGTCTTAACAGTCAAGTTTCCACAACTATGTCTGATGTCTCACAGGGAAATCATTCCAGAAATACAGAGTTCCTAGCTGTCCGGGTCCCCAAAAGCTTGCCAAAGGGAGACAACAAATGAATACTCTTACAAGGCACGCATGGGCTGCTATTTCCAGCCGCAGATTTCATGCACAAACATGTGCGTACACAGAGACAGTAGAGAAGAAAGCATTTGGTGGGGAGATTGGTTCTTTTTTTTTTCTTTATTAAACATTTTTTTCAGAAACCCTTGTCAATTTTCAGTACACAAGAGTTGTGCTGTTGGTTTCTCTCTCCGCGGTTGGCTTCCCATAGAGACCGCATTGAAGAGGAAAGCATTGGAAGCCCAGGAACTGCTGGAACCATACCTAACACCCCTTGCAGAAACCTTACCGAAGGAGGGAGGAGGGAGAGAAGACTTTCCAAAGATCAGTGCACTCCCAGCCTACAGATTCGAGAGCGGGCTCATATCCAGATATGGTGGCCGGTGCAGCCCAGCCCCAAAGAAGGCACGTTTCAGAATAATATAAAATTTCAAAACAATTTTGTTCATAAGATATTCAAGATTTCTCCAGCACTGATAGATACAAAGCCCTTTGGAATGGCATTTAAGAGACAGCAACCTCAGACCCAGAAGAGAGGGATGAGATAAGTTTTGTTTATGTAAATCAGGGGCAAATATATAATTTTCTTTCCTGACTTTTAAAAAAGGAGGCAGAAGAGCAAGTGGTCACCCCAACATGACCTGTTCTGTGCGTAGTTGGGAAGGGAGTAGAGAAAGGATGGGACAGCAATGTGGGCCCAGACCCAATACTCATTACATTAATGGTTTTAGTCACTGCTCGTGGCATAAACAAAAATCACCTGGAAATCTGATCAGCATTCATTCATTCATTTACTTATTTAGGTAGGGGAGGCTAACTTCTCCTTCAGTCCCTTTTCTGGTTTGGCTGATGCTCTGAGAATTCCCATAGCAGAGTCATTTCCATGGCTGTGTTCAGTTCTCAGGAAGGTAAGGCACATACTTCTCACTTTACTGGAAAGAAACTTTTCAGAGGAAAGCATATTCCTTGGTCCATTCCAATTGACCTTCCAAATCAACAAGTAGGTTTTTTTTTTTTTCCAGATTAGCCACAGATCTCTTAGCAAACTCAGCATGGATCTCCTGCCTCTCTGAGTTTATCAGGAAGAATCTTGATCTTTTCCTCATATTTGTCTTCTTGACAGTACTTCTCCACAGAGACTTTAAGTTCTTGTGACCTTCTTCAGCTCCGTCTCCAGTGTAGAAACATTTTGCCAGCTCAGCTGTCCCTTCGTTGTGTCCCAAGTCCCCTTAAATAACGACTAGTTTATGAGACAGCTCTTCATACTTCCGATCCGCCTCTCCTGCAGTGTGCTTCCCTCCCTTGAGTTGGATTTCTTGGAGTTCCATATTTGGGAAGAAATATATATATAAAGTAAAACAATTCTTAATAATTAAACAAATAAAGAACAAAAATGTAATCCAGAACAATGTAAAAATATACAAACAACTGATTTTAATAGCATAGGGGGAAGAAACCAAACAATAAAAAAGCAAGTTCCTTTAAACAATGCCTAAAACCAAGTCTTCACACGACTGCATAAAAAAGAGGGGGAAAATTGAAATTTGAAAGTAGAAGGTAGATGTGCACTAAATGTAAGAAAAATAAGTAATTGTAAAAGAAAATTACGTGCAATCCTAAAAGGGGAAAAATAAAAATCTAGATACATGAATAAATTTCATTTTAAAAGCAAATTTCCTGGATGTTTAAAATGAAAACTGGTGCATCATACTATTTTTATTGTCCTACAGAATATGAGGAAGGCAAGTAAAGTTTTTAAAAAAAGAGTTGAAATTTTAGTTATTTCCTAAGAACATTCTTCATTTTTCCATTTTCAAAATGATTAAAAACATGAAGATATAAATTTTCCTGATTCACTGTATGAGGTCAGCATAGGATATGCTTGAATAAATGCAGGATTAAAGGACACTTAATAAAATTCAAACGTTATTTATGATAAAAGTTCTAAATAAAATTAGAACAAATGTTAACTATTGGAATGTAATAAAAGTTTTTAATAAAATTGAAGTGCAAATACCATTAAATACAGAACACTAAAATTATTTTGATTAATAGTTTTATCATCTCTATTACTAGACTAGAATTACAGATTCTGGCAAAAGCTATTTATAATAAAAAAATAATCAGAAAAATTAGGTAATATCTTTTATGATGTAAGGTATACTCAAAAAAGACCAATGATACTACATTCAAAATACTGTAATTAGGTGATATGGTGACAGAGTGGATTACTTTGAATCTACCAGTCACCCCTCAGAAGGAAGATGAGTCTTTAGGCATTTTGCAGTCTTGGGAACAACAGGGGCTGTTCTGGTCTGCTTTGTATTGTCACTATGGGTTGAAATCGATGGCAATCAATTCCGTTTGGGCGATTTATATATATATATATAATGTATTTTAGATCATATGTAGTAATATATAAAACATGTATGAAATAATTTTATAATGCATAGTTTATATTAAACTATTTTCTAAAGAGTGGCTTATTTTCAAGGATGCTAATCACTCTGTCAACAGTTCAAACCTACCATATACTCTGTGGGAGAAAGATGATGATTTCTGCTTCAGTAAAGATTGACCAGCCTAGGAAAGCCTATATATAGTTGCTGTGAGTCTGAATCCACTTCAAAACCATGAGTTTTGTGGTTTGTATATATTACATCATTGCAATTTATTAAAATAATATAAGTATGTAAAACAGTATCTCGCTTCCAT
>NW_022103911.1:13209442-13214141 GCF_000313985.2 Echinops telfairi
TATTTTTTTCACTAGCACCATAATTCAAATGCATCCATTTCCCTTCAGTTTTCCTTATTCAATGTCCAGGTTTCACATTCATATGAGGTGATGAAAAGTCCATAGCTTGGGTGAGGCACAACACTGCCATCAAATAAACAACCTTGCCTTCCCAACCCTTTAAAAAGAGGTCTTGAGCAACAGTTTTACCCAATGCAATCCTTCATTTGATTTCTTGACTGCTGCTTCCATGAGCATTGATAGTGGATTCAAGCAAGATAAAATCTTTGGCACTTTCAATCTTTTCTCTGTTTATCGTGATGATACCTACGGTCAAGTTGTGATCAATTTGGTTTTCTTTAAGTTATAATACATGCTGAAGTTTGCTAACCTTGATCTTCATGAGCAAGTGCTTTAAGGCCTCCTCATGTTCTGCAAGCAAGATTGTGTCTCCTGTATATGTCAGTTGTGAAAAAACTGTCCTCTAATCTTGATACCACATTTTATTCATATAATCTGGCTGTTCTGATTATGGTCTCAGCAGAAAGTTTGAATAAGGATAATGAGAGGATTCGATCCTGATGCATAGCTTTTTTTATTTTGAATATTTGTTCTGTTCCCACAACTGCCTTTTGATTCATATACTAGCTTTTCATGAGCAAAATTGATTGCTCTGGAATTCCCATTCTTCTCAAGTCTATCCATAGTTTCTTACAGTATACACAATAGAATGCCTTTGCAGGAAAAAAAAACACACACAAGTAAACATCTTTCTGGTATTTTCTGCTGTACCTTGTTTCAAGTCCTCTTCTGAATTCTGTGCAAACCTCTGGCAGCTCCCTGTCAATGTACTGCTACAAACATTACTGGATGATCTTCAGCAAAATGCTACTTGTCTGTGATATCAGTGATATTCTATCATCTGCGCATTCTATTGGGTCACCTTCTTTGGAACGGGCACAAATGTGGATCTCTTCTAGTCAGTTGACCAAGTAGATGTCTTTCAAATTTCTTGCCATAGACAAGTGATTGCTTTCAATGCTTCATCAGCTTGTTGAAACATT
Source organism: Echinops telfairi (assembly GCF_000313985.2). Classification (NCBI taxonomy): domain Eukaryota; kingdom Metazoa; phylum Chordata; class Mammalia; order Afrosoricida; family Tenrecidae; genus Echinops; species Echinops telfairi. The sequence goes on from NW_022103911.1 coordinate 13,210,486, forward strand.
TTACTAGGTATTCCATCAATGCCTAGAGCCTGGTTTTGCGTAGTGCCTTCATTGCAGCTTGAACTTCTTCCTCCAGTGTACCAATGGTTCTCTCAGTTTAAGATATGTGGAGTGTGTTTTTCCTGTAGACAAAATGCATTGGAAAGGGGATTACTGCCAAAAGAGCCAGGTTAAAATTGACATATGATCCTTTCCCCCCTTGGAATAATTTTTAAATTGTTCTGGTTTCTATTATATTCTGCTTTCATTTGGAGTGAGATTTTCTGTGTTTTGTTTTATTTTCATTGCTGTGGTTTTTGTCTGATTTTCTTTATATGAAACCCAGGATCATTAAATCTATAAAGACAACAATTAATTGATAGTTCCTTAGAATTATTGCAGGAGAAGTTGGAGGCATAATGGGGAGTTGATAATATTAGATAAAAGAATGAATAAAATGATCTATTAGTGTGGTGTTGATTACACAACTCTTTTACTGAATTGTATGGTATGTGAGTATTATGTTGATAAAACTTAAAAAAGAAATTGTTGACACATCATATTATGTAATATAGTTATAGATAGCGATAGAATTATGAGATTCTGGAAAGCTAATTTCAGTGTATATTTAAAAATAATTAAGCATATGCCCTTCATCTTACAGTCTCTTTTTTATGAAAAACTTACTAATGGATATTAGTCAGATAATAGGTTCAGGAAGGCTTCTTACCGCAATTGTCACATGGCAAAACATTAGATTTTAAACATTATATACTTATAATGGGTTGGATATGTAAATTCATTTAAAAAACCTTTGTCTACACAATGGAATTGTGAACCTTTAAAAGTTTAAAATAAGGAAGGATTTGGTGTTATAATTATTAGGCGTTGAGACTAGGTGAAGAAAGATGCAGGTTAATCTGAAAAAAAACAAAACATGGTCTCATATTTTTAAAAGCAATTAAACCCATCTCCTCATTCCCTGTATGTGAATATTGCATATACAAACATGTAAGTGGAGAAAAGAGAGTCAAGCGAAGAAAACATAAAAAATGATAAAACCCATGTCCCATTCCCTTAAAGCATAGCTTTACGAAATTACGTCAGTAAAATATACACATTACATGTGCTTTAAAGAACGCTACTGTGATACACTTAGAGGTTGGTTAGATGGCATAAATGTATTATTGTGGTGCACAAACTATTAGTGATTCCACTGTAAATACTCTGTTCTTCCAGCCAGAATCTGCACACAGAAGATGGTCTTAGAGCATTCGAGCATCCATAGTAGATAACAAACGGTGAAAATGAAATCAATATTCAGAAAAGTTCCACCACCTCGAATAGCTTGTCTGGCCTGCCCTCCCCTCCAAGGTCCTGGCCACCATTTCTTTCACTGCTGCCCAGAATTAGTGACCATGGCAGGCACCATCATGTCAGTAGGAGTAACCTTTCAGCTCTTCAGGGACCACATATATATTAATCACCACGTCTGTAGGTGAAGTTCAGCCCCCTTTCTTGAGACATACCCTGTATGAAATTATATGTAACAATTACTGCTCCCCAGTAGTGTGAGTTAAAATGTTGCTTATGTAATAAGCATGATTGCTTTGTTTGTACATCCTATAAAACCCTCTTTCCCAAATCCACCCCTGAGCACTTCTGCAGGTGTATCACCTCATTACTCAATGAAATGAAGACCCCTTTCCCACCTCGATTTCTTTATTATTGTCTATACAACTTATGCTGAACAGGACCTGGAATTTCAGACAAGGGTAAAGATCTGGATGAGTTACCCTGGTTTCTATGAAAGCTGGAAATCTAGATTAGAGGAGAATTAAAATGATTTTTTAGGGTGAAAATATATTTTTTAACTCATATCACTTTGTATCATTTCCATTTTTTAAGATTATTTATAATACTTATTTTGTATTACTTATCTGTCTCTCGCTATAATTTTGTATTCTTATAGTGGTTTTACTCTTTACAGTTAACCAGTTGTACTGAACATTGAGATATTCTCCCGGTGGGGCTCACCCCGCTCCAGCTTCCTGCCCTCTACCCTGAACAAAACACACACACACACACACACACACACACACACACACACACGCACACGCACACACACGCGCAGAACCAAAGCGTGGGGTCATTAAATCCAGTAATGTGCATTTAGAATTTAAAAAGTTATAGTTTAATTTGACTTAAAAAATAAACCAAAGAACAATTTAACATATGTCTTTCAACTAATGCCATCGCATTCCTTTGGAAAATATTCACTCAAGAAGGTTTATTATAACATTTCTCAAAATGGCAAAACCTTAGATCCCAACCAAGCAAGAGGTAGTGTGTATGAACATTTTCATTTTGTATCAATATGCTATCTTAACCTTTGACATTAGGTCTTATTTAATATTACTGATCTATCTCTATAGTTCTGTTGCATATTCTAGAGTCATTATGGTTATCTATTTTTATTGACCTATATGATAGTTTTTTTCTTCTGGAACATGAGACGTTACCACATGTGTTAATGAGACAGGGTGACGAAGCAAAGGTGAACATTTAGAGAGTGCATGAGTGGGGTCCATGACAACATCTGTAGACTATGTTTCCCAAACCTCTTGCTACTTTGGATGGAAGTTTTGAAGAATAGTCTGCAAGGGAACTTAAAAAAAACAACAACCCTCAATGTGCCTGAGGGAGGGAGGCAGGGGTGAGCGGGGAGTAGGTGACCGGAGATGAGAAATACTGAGTCCTGCTGAGCTGCCTAGGTAAAGTTTTTCATCCTCCCAGGAGCTTCTAAATGAAATTCTGAAAGTAAATTTTCACCTTGGTAAAACAAGAACCTGACTCCAATAACATTAATGTAAATTTAAAAACTTACCTTGGGGTTTCTGAGTTCCCAGAGTGATAGCCTCATGTCTCTGCGAAGGAGCAGGTGTTAAATTTGAACTCTGACCTTGGGGTTGGCAACCCAGCACTCATTGGACAGTGCTACCAGAGTTCCTTAGTAGTGATTGGACAAAGTTTCAGCCCTGATAGTGTTTCCTTTGCTGAGTTAAAGAAAGGGAAAAAGATGGTTCTTGGCAGAGGATCAAAGGAATCCCAGACCACTGGTGACATGCCTAGCTGTACTGGTCTCCACTACCAGCATTTCACTGCAGAGTTGGTATCTGAAATTCCCTGGGAGAAGCAAAATTGAGAGGAGAAATTTGCTTTCACATTTAATTCAAGGTGCTGAGGAGTTGGGGTAGAGGATGCACAAAGACAACTCACAATCATGTGCCTCCAGTAAGCCTCTCATCCAACAGGAGTTAGGGCTACCATTAGCTCTTCCTGGGAAACCAGATGTCTACCGTGGGGATGAAAACTGGGATGTCAGTTTTCATCCCATCATAATATGAGGATAGACAGTGACCCCTGAGGGTCAAGGAAAGATCTTGAAATCATTCCTCAACCTTTTATCCGCCTCACTACTGTGCCCCTCCTTCAAAGAAATGAGCAAACTAGTTCCTGACAACCCAGAAGCAGGCGTCCTCAAACTATGGCCCACGGGCCACCTGCGGCCCGCTGAGGACATTTATCCGTCCGACAGGCGTTTTTGCCCCGTTTGTTTTTTCACTTCAAAATAAGATATGCGCAGCGTGCATAGGAATTTGTTCATAGTTTTTTTT
>NW_022103911.1:13214241-13216308 GCF_000313985.2 Echinops telfairi
ATAGTCTGGCCCTCCAACGGGTCTGAAGGACAGTGAACTGGCCCCCTGTTTAAAAAGTTTGAGGATTTCTGATAGAGAATCCTATGAGTTTTGTTTCTTAGCTGTTTCTTTTTATTTGAGCCACATTTCTCCCACTCTAATGCTACTTATTCCCCCAATGATTGATTTTCCTTTTCCCAAACAGAAAACAGAACAATAAGTGGTGTTTGATCATGAATATACACCACTAAACTTGATAATCAGAATTAAATGATTAGAACAGTAGTTTAATATTGGAATATAAAAAATGCTTTGATCAATTGAGCACATTCCAGTCCTCAAAGAATTATTTTCATTGATGATTGTGCTTGAGTATACAATATTACTTGGATGTTTTCAAACAATAGCATATCAGAAACCATCAGTTGTAATTTGAGGTGCCTTTTTTTAAACTTTTGGGTTGAAAATTCTAGCATTTTCTATTAGCTTATTCCATGCTAATAGATGCACTTCTTTGTTGCTAAAGTCTAGCTTTTTACTCTGAATAACCCAATTGATGCACTCCCTGCTGATCCTACTCTATTGTTAGAAATCTAGCATTAGCCTTAGGAACCACTGGAGTACTGGCCTTTGGCTACATTGTTTGTAAAGGTGCCAGGTACCCATGCGTTCGGCATTAATGTGTGATATAGTTCACTAGCTTCCAGTCTTTATGAGATCCTCTGAGGTTGGCTGAATGTTCTATGCAGACTTTAAATAAAACAAATTTATTGACTTAGTGTAGCTCTTTATTGCCTGAATCATTGTTGGATTTACCCTTGAACATTTGTGTTTGTTAATGCATGTATTCACTTTTTATTCCTTGCATGCTGTTTATCTCAGAATTTTTTGTATATAAATATTATATTTACCCATGTAGTGTTCTCACTTGCAAAATTTCCTATGCATTTATAAAATTGTAATCATACACATTAAGTGTTTTGTGCATGTGTTCATGTGCATGTGTACCAATGTGTGGGCATTTTCCTACATTCCTTGTATATTTTAAAAGTATACATGGAGCTTTTATACTTAAAAACAAAAGAAAAAGCCCACCAGTATCCCAATTTTTTTTTTTTTTTTAGCCACTGTCAAAGAGGAAACTGGCACTTTTGCTGAAATTGAAAGGTTGACAAAGGAACAAAATGATACAGAATTAGACAACAAATCAAGAATTCACTAATGTACTGCAGCAAAGGAAATGTCCACAGATCTTAAATATAGAGGACCCAGGGTCTCACTAGAAAAAAAATGGGATTGGCTGACATTTACAAAATCATGTTTTAATACATACAAGACAATGGAGAGACTCACTCAACATTGTTTTGCTAATTGTAAAGATTCAGTTACTTAACAGCTTGATACATGGATGATTTGAAGGTCAGCCAGAGTGAATGCTTTTGCTGAGAGCATGCTGACAGAGGAAGGAAGAATCAGGGAGAGGAAGGAGGAGAGGACCTGCAGGCTTCATGAGGTCTGCTGGCTTGCTGACTTTTGAAAATCAGTTTAAAATAAGTGGTACATGAACAAAATAGCAAAATGGACTCTGGCTGGCATCTTTGGCAGAAGCCTTTCCTTATGCCAAGCACTTAGTTCTCTTGAAGTCCTTCGTACCACATGCTGGGGATTGACCCAGTAGCTGCAACCATGCGCTCAAACTCAGGAATGATTATGAGGATGGTATAGGACAGGGCAATGGTTCTGTTGTACCTAAGGTCACTATAATTGGACTCAACTCTAGAGCACATAACAACAGTCACAACAATGTAGACGTAAAGTAATGCAAGAAATTAACAGACTCTATGAAAATAAGAAAATAAAAGTAAAACAAAACGTTAATAATTATATTATTTAACTGAAAAAAGACAGCTGCTATGGAGAGAATTCGGACTCATAGCACCCCTGTAGGACAGAGTAGAATTGCTCCTGTGGTTTCAGAGACTGCAAAGTTTTCCAAGAGCAGACCTCATCTCTCTATGGCAGCCACCCGAGGCTTTGAACTGATGACCTTGTAGTTAGAGGCTCAATGCTTAATTAACAGTTATGCAA
>NW_022103911.1:13217479-13221083 GCF_000313985.2 Echinops telfairi
AACAAATGTATAGATGTGCTTTACACAATTGATCTATGTATTGTGATGAATTGTATGAGCCCCAATAAATTGATTAAAAAAACAACAACAACAAAAAAAACATTTGTCCCTAATCTTCAGAAAGGTAACATTGGGAGATAATGCTTTGGACTATGCTTACTGATAAATCTAAATGCAAAATTTTTATACAAGTACTCTACAATAGAATATAACAGCCCATTTTAAAAGCTATGTCATGAAATGTGGGATTTAACCCAATAATTAAATTATACATTTTACAATATTACAAACTCTACTAATGTAAACACCCATTATAATAGATCCAAGAAGGAAAATCATGATTATCTTAAAAGGTACAGAAAAACTCTGAGATTTATAGTGCTATCAATATACAATGTTGTTTGCTTTATTAGATGCCTGCAGGTCTATTCTGACTCATGACTTCATGAGATGTGCAGAGTAAAACTATTCAAAGTTTATGATCTTTAGGATATCCTTATTCTGTCATTTTGTATTACAGCTGTGGCTTGTATCTATTATGTTCAAAGACATGCCATCATTATTTCAAATACCAGCAGCGTCCCATATGATGGGCAAGTTTCCAGGAAATTTCAGATGAAGATGGAAAAAGAAAGAGGCATGGCACTTTACTTTAAAAAAATCAAAAACAAAATTATGACCAATAAAAATTTTATGATAGCATCAGAAAATTGTCTCATACAATACAAAATGGTGGCGCCCCTGAGGTTGGAAGACTATCAAAATAAGATGAAAGAAGAGCTGCTTCCTAAAAGTAGTGTTGACAAAAATGACAAGGAAGGAGTAAGGTTTCAAAGTCCTGTTTTATTGATGTGGCACCATTCAAAATGAGATCACATAACTACAAATATCTCTTAATTTATTAATGGTAAGAAAGTAGATTGCACACATTATGAAACTAGGAAGATTGGAATATATGAACAATGAAATGGAACAAAGCTGACTTGTCCATTATAAATCTGTCAATCATATGGTCTTTTATGCCAGGAATATACTACGTATTGAATAGGATAATATCCATGTGGCTATAAGGAAGACCATATAATATGAGTGCCATTCAAATGTATATACTAACAGTTATTTCCAAAGATGAATAAATTGATGATTTTTATCAACCGATGTAATAGAAGTAGATTTGAATTATATCAACTTGCAATCAAGGTGCATTGATAAATACTAATGGTTGGAAAGTGATTGATTATGTCTTCATGGTTTTCTTTCGGAGTCTCCTCTGACCAGAGGTTTGTTGGGTGCTAGAGTGCAACAAATGTAACAATTTCATTTCCCTCTTGAGCATCTTTACATTGAGACCTGTCCTTTCATTTATTTACTTTTTTCTGTCTCTGTTCTGGAATTCTAATCACATCCTTTATTCCTTCTGGTGGTGTCTCGCATGCTCATTAGGTTTACTTCATGGATTTTTCATCCCTTTTATTTATGTTCTACTAACAGATTGATATTCATATACTGTTTCAGTCTCATTGATTTGTCTGTTATTGACTGAATTCTACCATCTTACATTACCAATATATATTTCTGAATTGTTAGTATTTTCTTAACTTTCCAATATATTTTATCTCTCTGAAATTTTGTGTTTATCTCGATTTCTATTTTTTGCTTTTGTAATGTTTCTAATTTTCTATTTATTTTGTCATTTTGCTCTGCTATTGTTTCTCTGAATTCTTCTAGAGTGTTGTCTCTCTTCCTCAAGCCATTTGTTAATCCATTAAAGATACTCAACTATAAGTCTTTTGAATGCCTAGTCACTTAGTTCCAAAAGCATTTATTTCAGGGAAGTGTTTTCTGGCCTTGCATTTTGCTCATCTGTTGGCACATAGTATCCTGTTTTTGTGTATGTGTGTAATTTGAAGTTATCTGTTTTCTCTGAGATATTATCGTGTTGGTGTATTCATTTGTTGATTGTTTATTGGTTTGCTTCATCCTTGTTTGTTTTTTTTTCCATCCTTGTTTTTTGTGTTATTTTGTTTTAATATAATTGACCAACAGGGGCAGTGTGCTACTCCTGCTGCTAGTTTGGCAGCTTTGAGGCACTCATTTTCATCTATCTTTTGGTGTTTTGGAGTGGGTGCGGTGTGGACATGCGTTTCTGGTAGTTGAAAACTGGAAGTGGGCTGGGTGAGTTTGGGTGGACCATGCCATTGGTACAGTGGGATGGAGCAGGTGGTTTCCAAGTGAGTTGAGTTTTAGGTATGGTGGTTTTTACTGGAGCGTGCCTCTGGCTCCTGACTATTCCTTAATTGTGGATTACTGATGTGATTAATATCAGTGGTGAACCATGGTAATTCAGTTAAACATGACTGCTCATGGCCCAGATCCTTCCTGAATGAACATTTGGATCACCCCACCAGTCAAAAATCCATGACTACCTGAGATGCCGCTGAGAGAATAAGTAGGGTTGGTGGAATAAGGTAATTTGAAACACCAGCTATTGCCCCTTATCAGTTGTAGATTGAGGACTGTGATTGAAGAGTATTTTTCCTTTGTATGTATACATTAAATATATTTTTTGTTCACTTATAAAATATAAGATAATAGTTAAGGTTTTTATCAACTCTACAGGGCAGGATTCTAAGTGGTTTGGCAGTTAAGACCTAGTAGTTCCCCATAATGAGGTCTAACACAATGTAATTACCTCTGCCATGAGAACAACTATGATCAATGCTTCAAATTCAAGAAGTTTCCTCAGGGGTGTGACCTGCTTACAATATAAGGAGATGCTGTGGGAAAGCTTACTTGCTTTGTGGTAGATCTGGGTCCTATACCTAGCTTGTACTCTGATCTCCTGTTATTTGTACTTGTGTCAGTGAACTGTCATATTGCTAGCTGAACCTGAGAGTCACCAACAATCTGTCATCTTTCTGGTACTTAACTAGTTCTGCCACGCAGGAAATCTTGAATAACTATAATATGTGGTTAACTTATTTTAATTTCGTAGTCTTTCTTGTATTTGACATAAATTGAGACACAGAGAATTGATGACACTGTATGCATGAGAAAGTGTATAACTCCAGTAAAAAACAGTGCAGTGATTTCAAAGGAATTTTATTTTAATTTAAATGGAATGGTCTGATTAATTTCCTAAAATACTCATTAAATATCCAATACTTTCTTGTAATTTATTTAGAAAGAAAGTTTAAAAACTTTAAAAAGCATTTTATATATTATTTACACTCTAACATTACAATTTGTCTTGAAAAAGAACTATAATATCTATTGGAAATAAAATGCGTTACTTTCTTATGGTGACTTTTATCTAGGGCAATTATTGAACTCTGAAGTTTATTAAGGTCATTGAATTACAGTTTTAATTTATATGAAAAATAAAAATAAATCCACACAGTGTCCATTTAGGAATGACAGAGATTAAACTTTGTACCATTTAATTACATCCTTCAATACGCTATAATCTCTTAATCATCATGAGCTTCTCTTTTATCCAAATAATGGGCATTCATGCACATTGCATCCATGGTATACTTTTCATGTCAGAAAGTAAGGTTGACTGCTGAATTAGAGGCTTTTCAAAAGTAAAGCTCCTGCTCTT
>NW_022103911.1:13222054-13263357 GCF_000313985.2 Echinops telfairi
GATACACATATATGTGTATATATACTCACATGCAGCTAGAGACAGATACAAAAGATTTCATATATATTATACATTCAAATTAATACATATCATCATAGAAAAGGTTAATTATATATCCTTTAGTTATGTACATGTATTCATGTGTGTGTGTGTATATATATATATTTGATACTCCAGAAAATATTTTGGTACAAGAAGTGTTACTTCCAGTCCAATCAAAATATAATATTACACTATCTAATTCCAGTGGTTTAATGAAGCAGGTATGATGCACTCACTAGAATTATACTAAAGGTAGGGGTATATATATTATACACACACATATATATGATAACATCATATATATATACATATATGATGGGCCTTTCTACTTCTGTAAAGATTCATAGCCTCAGAAATCCACAAGGGCAGTGCTACTCTGTTTTACAGGGTTGCTTTAAGTAAAAATTGACCTGGTGGCAATGTTTTTTCAATATATATATTTAAAATGGTGTCTTATTAAAATATTATCAAAACTTACAGAGAAATTGCAGCATAAATTACACAACAGAAATGAAAAAAAGAGAGAAATCAAAATGTCTTTTAGATCGACTCCTCAGATAGACGTCTTGCTGAGCTTCTCAATATCCACGGTTTTCTAACTGAAAATTTACTATCAAGTCACAGTTTCCCTGAGCTTTCCTTGTTTAACTGTCCTCATTCCTTAAGGGATTGCTGATCTAGAGGATCCCTTGATACTCCCTAGCTTTCGCTGGTTCTGTGCGAAACAGTGAAGACGGAAAGAGCACACGGGGAAGGATGGAACTTCACATCAATGTTAGTTGGTAGTTTTCTATGCTCATCATTTTCTTCACTGAACTCATTAAGTTTTCTTTCAGCAATGTAGCTGACAACGTCCCAGAACTTTCTTTTCTTAAGAGCAGATTTGTTTTGATAGAAGCAAAGGCTCTTTCCATTTCCGTATTTTGGTTTGCAACCATGCTCCAATACAGGTGGCACTTCTGCTTTAGCTCATCTTTCCAGACATGCTGATCAGTGTCTTTTTTTTTTTTTTACTCTTTCAAAGTAACTACTTTTCTCTTGAACTTCTCTGAGGTTGCTTTATAAGCTTTCAAGGAAATGGAGGTCACATCTCAGTTTAACCTAAAACTTCTGAATCTTCTTTCAAATTGTAAATTTCTAGACTGAAAAGGTGCTTGCTCAGTCTGAAAAATCCTTTCTCCCTAGTAACCTAGTCATTAATTTTATAGTCCTCAGATTATTTATTGAATATTTCTTATTTTACTGCATCAAAAATTCAAAGCAAGCATCAAGGAGATTCTTCAATTAAACTCCCGCTTTCAGTGAAACACGTTTCGTAAAAATTTAAGTGACATCATCCACAGAATTTGCTCTAAGGAGAAAAAGCACACTTATGATCTCAAGTCTGGTTTTGGTTAGAGAATTTATCTGCTTCCCCTTTTTATTTACAACCTCTCCCATTTGTGGGTTTTAGTGTTTATGCCTTCCCTTCTTGTCTTCTCTACTGTTTCCTACAGGATTTATTTTATTTATTTCAACCTGGTAAGATGTCTTTGTGTGACACTTTTAGAGTTTTATTAAGATAAGTGCATTTGCTGAAACCGTCTACTGTTATCTGAGGACAAGGCTTCATACTGCGTGAAATACTTTTAAGATATTTGTATGTTTATGTTTGCGGGTACCCATCATTAGGTTTGGGAAATTTGGGTGATTTTGAATGAGATTGTTTATCCCTAAAGGTGTTATATCAGTCTTTTCAAATGGAAATTTCAAAAAAATTATCATTTTATTGGGGGCTTATACAACTCTTATCACAACCCATCCATACATCCATTGTGTCAAGCACATTTGTACATATGTTGCCATCATCATTCTCAAAACATTTGTTTTCTACTTGAACCCTTGGTATCAACTCCTCATTTTCCCCCTCCCTCCTTGCTCCTCCCTCCCCCATGAACCCTTGATAATTTATAAATTATTATTATGTCATATTTTACACCATTCATCCACTTCTCTGCTATCTGTCCCCAGGGAGGAGGTTATATGTAGATCCTTGTAATCTGTTCCCCCTCCCCCCCTCACCTTCCCTCCACCTTCCAGGTATCGCCACTCTCACCACTGGTCCTGAAGGGATCATCTGTCCTCGATCCCCTGTGTTTCCAGTTCCTATCTGTACCAGTGTATGTCCTCCAGTCCAGCTGGATTTGCAAGGTAGAATTGGGATCATTTTATTGGGTTCCATATTTATTGTTGTTATAGAACAAGCAATGACCCGATGGCTTGATGGGCTTGCTTAATTAGAAGGACCCTCTCACTCAGGATACTCAATTCTTTAATGTGGCCAGAAAATTGGTTTGGCAACTATTGTTCCTTTCTTCAATGACATCGCCTTTTTACTATAAAACTACTATGGCAATGTAGACTTGGATATCCCAGGGAAACGGAAAGAGACATGGTACTGTTTTTTAGGCATTCGGACCACAGCAGCAGGGCACCACCTTGTACTGCAGTACCAGCTGAGAGCTATATTTGTGGGAAGCAGCAGGCCCACCATGGCACCACAGGGTGCTATAGTTGTTCTTGTTGTCAGTGTCCCGTAAGCAGTGGCGAAATGCATGTAAAACTTGAGTACTCTGTGCCTTATGCAAATAGTGCAGAGCACCTAGGAACAGACTGGACTTGGGGTAGGAGATGGGTGGAAACTGATTAGATTCCATACAATAGTGCTTTTTAATTTTTCTGCTCAGTGCACAAACACAAAGTGCAAATATTTGTATAGTGTGTTTTGGGAAGTGGAACGGCTGACTTCAACCCAAGGAGACTAACTGACAAGCTTTGGCCCTGGTAGTCACCACTTGGTCATATAGCAATCTTAGAGGATCAATGGCATGACCTGTTCCTTGTGTATAGGGCATCATGACATGGGTTGGTACAATGCAGTAGAAGACTCCCATTCCCAACTCCCTCTTTGAGGGCCTTTCTCCTGATTGATAAATTGATGGTGCTGCTTTTATAAAGCCTGACCTACCTGCCGAGATCAAAGGACTCTCCCTAACCTTACAGATTTCTCTCCTATGTTTGTTCACAACACCCAGCAAGGGCAGAGGCCAGGAGGGGCTTACTGAAGGTATAAACTACATGCCTTCATTTTACAAAAGTCTACAAACCTCTAAGAAATCGACAGAGGCAGGGGTTCAGGGAAATATAGTCCCAAGACATTGCATAGACTCCATACACTCTGTCCAAATCTTCACTTACTCTCTTGCCTGTCTCATTTCCTTCCTGAGAAATATCATATACATAGTTCTTTATGGGATCAAGAGTAGAGGTCTCATATTCTGTGGCTGCTTCCTGCTTACATGTGGCCCAGTGTATTACCCCCCTGCCTATATGAGTAGAAATATCTACTAATATAGCAGCATGCTGGTGACATAGGATGCTCATCCTGGAGTAGGCTCCTTCAGGTGGAGAGGAAGGACTTGAGGGTCAGCAGTCTGGGTTTCTTTAGGATCTGAGTCTGTTCTTTCAGAGAATCCCAGTTAATAGTCACACACAAGGTTGTCCTAGGGAGCATCCTTAGGGAGAGAAAAGAGAGGAAGAAATGGATTGGTACCTGTGGTAGTTGGGTGATGTGATGTCAACTAGACACTATTGGCTAAGGGTTGAGTCAAAACTGTCAATCCAGTGGTAGCTTGATGACAACTCCTTGGGGGTGTGGCCTTTTGGATGAGACTGAAGGATTTGGGAACTACATCTGGAACTCTACCTTCCTCTAGCGGTGGCTCCATGTGAGCTCCCAAACCTAAGCGGTACAGGTGGCCTGCCATGTCACAGGCACACCACCATGTGAATCTGAAGAAGGGCCTATGGGTTAGCTTGGGATTTAAGAGACGTGAGTTGGGCGGGGCTGGGATGCTTTGTTGATCTAAAGCTCTTTCTGTGCATAGATGAGTGTCTCTGGATTTGTTTCTCTAGACTCCCTGGCCTGACACAGCACTCATCAATGCATGTCTGTCTTAGAACAACTGTAAAAGAACATATTATGATACGTTTCTCTGTCTCTAATTCACTCTTAAAGATTCTTAGGTTTTATTATGGAAACAGTCAGAAATGTGTTGGTTGTTTTAACAGGCTGAATGAAATGAAAGGACAGAGAAAGATAACTCCTTTTCCCTATATTTTCTAGCTCTGAGAGCACTTTGAGGCCACACTTCCCTGTGTGTGTGTGTGTGTGTGTGTGTGTGTGTGTGTGTGTATGCATGTGTGCATCTATCTTTATGCAAGCACACACGTCCTCATTGCTTTTTCTATTAGGATCTGTCCTGGCCACCTGTGTGGTTTAGCTATTGGAGATATATGTCTATGTAGAGTACTGAAGATGGCTTCTGGATTGATTCAAGGCATAGGATGGAGACCGGCTCTATGCAGAGGCTGAAGTTTGCAGCAGAAGAAGTGCCTTTCAGCTTCTGCCACGGACATGTATTCCTCTTGATCAAAGTAGCACATTATTGTGAGTGGAATTCAAATAGAGTGATTCAATCCCTTGTAAAGCTGAACTACCTTATGTACCTATACTTCATGCTGGCTACTCAGATAAGTCTGGTATATTTAGGGCTCTTCTAGTGTGTAGCTTTGTGGCCTATTGTCTTCTGCACACATCTTCTACTACCTTTCCTGTAATGCATATGGGTCACAAGGAGTATTGACTACTGTATGGACTCTGTCTTGCCAGGCTAGTAAAAATAGAGTCCAAAGCTATTGCTGTTCATTTAACACTTTGGTCAAAGAGATTGTTAAGTTGTGTTTAAGTTGCTCTGCCCACATTCCTCAGTAGCTTTGTTTGCTATATGTCCTCATATTGGTTGATACATTTTGTAATGACTGTTTTAATTTAACTATCACATAGCTAGGGATTAAAGTTCTTTAAAATGACCAACGTCAGCTTGAGTGTTGGCTTCTAGGTTTCTTTCTTACTCTTATAAGGAAAGGTTAGATACATTGTCACAAACTACCTATTTTCCCTGAAAGGCAAGTGAGAATATTGTTTTAACAACTGTGCATCACACAAGGAATCATTTAACTAGACTCTAACTGGGTTTTAAAAAAGGTACTACTAGGGGTTGTCAGGTTACACAAGGGGAGTCAATAATTCAACCTTAATTGCAAGGAGAAAACCTTGTAAAAGTTTAAAGTGGAAAACAGAATTAAAGGATAGTTAAAACAGGGTTTCTTTTGGCAAATTTCACACTGCATTAGACTACCACTTGCTATGGATTTTGACAGTTCAACAGAAGCATTCTTAATCCAAGTATCTATTCCCCTAAAAGGTAACAGGCCTCTAGGCAGGTAATAAACATAATTTTAGATTCAAGTATATAACAAGTAGCACATGTGAGAATAATTCAATTGTACTTGTGGGTGAGCCATCTTTCAGAAGGGAGGCTGATCACGGGTTGATTCAGAAAGGTGTGTAGATTCTAGATTCAGTGCTTTAGCTGGTTTGGCCACTGAGTCAGGAACTTGGTCTTCGTTAAGTGAGAAAAGTTGTACCTAAGATTTCATGACAAATAATTTGTGCAGCATATTAGTGATTTTGCACTTATCCACTGAGGCAAACATAACCTGCAATATTATGGCAGAAGATAATAAGAAAACTTTGAATAGGTGGTAAATGTACGATAGACTCAAACTGCCAGTGATTAGGCAAACTTGGAACTAATGGACATCTAAAGAGTCCAGTGCCTTTAAGAGATTTTCTGTCTACAGTAGACATTCTAGCTTTTAAAAATTTAAGGAAGTATTTTAGCTCCCTTAATCTGTAAGGGGGGTTCTGGTGGCATGGTGGTTATGCAGTGGGCTGTTAACTTCAAGGTCAGCACTTCTAAGTCTCCAGCTGTCCCCAAGGAGAAACATGGAGCTTTCTACTCCCGTAAAGAGTTACATTCCGCAAAGCTCACAGAGGCAGTTCCACCCCAGCCAATGTGGTCACGATGAGTCAGAATCAACTCCATGGCAGTTGGTGAGAATCTCTAACAAAAAAAAGTTGGTGAGAATAATAACAAACAGGTCTGCCTCTTAGCCGTTAGTTCGTGTGAGGAAATATTGTATTGGTTTTGATTACACTCCATTCTTGTGGACAAACCACTCTCCTTTTTCTCAAAAGTTATTGGAGTGATCTTTAGGGTTCCTGAATTTATCCACAACTCTTGTTATTTTTTCTTGATATCTGGGGGCAAGTTTGTAAAGGAGGGTGGAGTTATAAACGTATCTCCATACCATTCTTAGGATTCAGATAAGTAGGTCTTATAGCTTCTTCTAGCTTTTAAAATGTCAAAAGATTCTCTTGAGAGCATTGGTTAATGGTAGCTAGTTAATTAAATAATGTAGACTACTGGTTTCGGGCCAAGTTTACCCATTGCTTTACTTATTATAAGGAATATCAGTTTTCTTCAGGGCCTGAGGATTAAATTTGTCCCAGTTCTTATGAATGCATCACAAGGTGTGCCTGGAGGTATTGAACTTTGGTTTTCCATCTGAAAGCGATGGAGGTCATGGTAGAGACCTGGAGTGTCCACTCATATCTTGCCGTCTTTTGAAAAACAAATAAGCAAAAAACTCTTTCAGGACAGTGTCCTCCTCCAAACCTGGGCTGCCAGAATTAACTGCTTCTTACTGCATCACACGTGCCCTCCCATCCTACTTCACACCTATCTGATGAGGTCTACACTTATCTAATTCCCAGTAAACTGTCACAATTTCTCCTCACAAGAACTAAAATCCTTAGCTCTGTTCTACTGCTAAATTCTTTGAAAGTTCAGGAATCTGCCAAGAGAGATGGCAGGATCAAAAGACCTCATGCAGAACTTGTGAGATTTATAAAAAAAAGGGTCAACCCAGTAAAGAAGATCATTTGATATTTGAAAAACAAGCCCATAAATCCTATAAAGTAAACCACACCTTGACTTGATGTGTCCTAAAGCCTGTGGGAGAAAGTGGCCTCAAATATATTTTACGATAGTTACACATATGTTATAATAGTTTCTACTGCCACTAAGTCAATTCTAGCTGGTGGTTATGTTATAAGTCAAGAGATAGTTGCAAATGTTCAGGAGGGCAGAAAGCCTCATCTTTTTCTCATGGAGTAGCTGGTGGCCCTGAACCACTACCTTAATGTTCCCAGCTCAGCTTTGAATGTGCTAAGCCACCAGGACTCCTGGCTGATGTTTTCAAGTGACAGGTACCCTAATGGTTAGATTTCTGCAGCATTCTGGGAATATTAGTTTTGTCCCAAAGCTGAATATATTAAATTATAGCAATTCCCCTTTTTTGAGTGGGGATTTACAGAGATACTCTTAAAAAGCTCACAATATTCCCACATAAAAAATGTACAGAAACATTTAATCTATTAGTGGATTTTTTTTCTAATTTTGACAATTCTTGGGTTAGCTCTAATTCAAGAGCCACATCTATTTTCAGAGTTCAAGAAATCACAATTTAGTCCGGTGTGTTCCAAGTTCAGAATATTACTCCTTTGCATAAGTCCATTTTGTAAGAATACTTTGGTTAAGTATCTTAGCTTTGTGGACCTGCCAGATATTTCAGCAAACAATTTAACATTAGCAAAAAGTTAGGGGGAATCTTGATCCTAAAGTTGTAATACGTGCACACACACACAGCTTCATTTTTTAAATATAATATTAAAATAGCTTTATTCAGAAGCATGCACATGTTATAAAATTTAAGTTGAGCTCCTAAGGTAAACATATCTACACACATGTCATGCAATTATAATCTAGAACCGTGGTTCTCAACTTGTGGGTCGCAACCCCTTTGGGAGTGCCGGATGACCCTTTCACAGGGGCCAGCCACCTAAGCCTATCGGAATACACATATTTCTGATGGTCTGAGGAACCGAGACATCACTCCTTTATTCATCACTAGGGGAGTTCGCCCACATGCAGATACACCCACAAAAGAGTACCTGGTGTAAAGACTGTTTACCCATGCTACACCATGCTTCAAGACAAGATTTCATTTGTCATTAGAAATAAATATTTCACAATATATAATTACATATTGTTTTTGTGATTAATCACTATGCTTTAATTATGTTTAATTTGTAACAATGAAGGTACATCTTGCATATCAGATATTTACATTATGATTCATAAAAGGAACTATATGAAAGGGTGGGGCATTAGGAAGGTTGAGAAGCACTGCTCTAGAAGTACAGCTTTCCTTTCAGCCACCCATTAAAATGAACAGTGGCTCTTGAGAAGGAAGGTCCGGTGTCAAATGCATCAAGTAGTTTGACAACTGGAGAGGAAGGAAGAATCCAGGAAACATTTTGAAAGACATAAGTGATTTCCAAAATGGAGGTGTATGAAGATTTACCCTGCGGATGTCGCCCTGTAGCCTCCTGGGGGTGCCATCTTGTAAAGGTGGGTCCATGTGCTGGCCGCTTAGTGGTCACTATTTAGGGTAAGGGGGAAAGCCCATGATGTTTTTGTTTTTTTTAAATTAAGCAGACTACGCTCAGTACCTCCTTTGCTTTAAACTCAAGCCCTGTACAGTCAACTAAATCCATTTTAAAGCATTCAAATCGAATGTTCTCCTCATTTACTTCAGACTCACAACAATGTCAATATAGGGCAAAGGCACACACAGACTTTATTATTATTATTAAATCATTTTATTGAGGGCTTGTATAACACTTATCACAATCCACACATACATCCATTGTGTCAATCACATTTGTACATTAATTTTCCCTCATTATTCTCAAAACATTTGATTTCTACTTGGAGCCCTGGTATCTGCTCCCCATTTTCCCCCTCCCTCTCTGCCCCCTCCACTCCATGAACCCTCGATAACTGATAAATTATTCCTCACAGATGTTAATCTCCAAAACAAGCTGAAGAATGCACCTCGATTCCAAGGTTACGACATGTTGAAGAGAGCCCATCTCTCCCACACACACAGGGAATAGTTCTGTACTTACAGAATTTACAGAGGTCTTCTAGGGAATGTTTTCAAATCCTAGATGATAGACAGACCCAAAGCCCAAAGAGAGATAAGTCAAATGCTCTGGAGAGGTTCTCTCCCCGCTGCTATCTGGCTGGATGCTCACGGTGGAAGCTGAGAAGTCTTACTGCCACTCAGCTTCAGGCCTGCATCCGACTCCAGCTAGACCCTGCCACGATAAAACGGTGTTGGCTTGTCTTGTGCCCAGGCTTGGCTCACCTCAAATGTGACCAGTGTTCATGCCCTTGTCTTCTCAAAAGATTTACTTTTGGTAGCTATATGGTACCTCAAAGAGAATAGGTACCATATAAGAAACTCAGAATAGGAAGGAAAAGATTCTAACTAGCATGGCTAGTCTTGGTGTTTCTTATTTCCCCTGTTTACCCAGACTCTTGGGAAAATTCCTCTGGTGGGAGAAAGTCTTCAGAAGGTAGCAAGCGTTCTGGTAAATGTAGTCCCAAGCTATTTCATAAGCGGGGACTCCACTTATTTCAATCATAATATATTTGAGTTAGTAAGCAATTGTAAACTTAAAATTATATGGACAGGTGAAAACTAAATTGTACATTATTCAAAAAAATCTAAATAAAAAAAATAATGGGTCCATCTTGAGATATTCAACATGAAGTTGTATATATTCTCTCTATTCTCAAAACTGAGAGATTCATTGTTCAATTTCAAAAATATATAATAATTAGATCATCATTTTGGGGAAAGTGGAAGGGAAATAAAAAGAAATACAAACTTATTTTAAAGTCTCAACTATAGAATGACAGGAATCACAGATGTATAATGATAACATTTCAAAGGCATCAACTTGACCTTCTCTAGCTATTGTGCAGGCTTTGTATACAGATGAGGTGATTCAGAATGCTAGTTTATGTCAAGTGCTCTATAGTCCTCATGATGGTAACTTGGCTTTGAAAACGTTAAAGAGTTCTTTCACTGCATATTTACTCAATGTAATACACCATTCAATTTTCTAGCTGCTACTTCCATAAGCATTGATTTGGAATCCCAGTAAAATGAAATTCTTCTTGACAACGTCGATACTTGCGGCAGATGTATGCTGTTCTTTGTTTATTCGGCTGTATTGTAGTGCTTGACATGTTTCTGTGACGGTAAAGCTATATGCTAGTGGTATTTCAAATGTCAGCAGGATCTCTGCTGGTGGATGGGTTTCAGCGAGCTTCCAGACTAAGGCAGACTGAGAAGAAGAACCTGGTGATCCACTTATTTTTGGGGGGGAAGCAATGGAAATGTTGTGGATATGCAACTAGTAGGGTGACCTCAAGAACATCAAAAGGAAAGAAAGAAGTCACCGAAAAGACAGAAAAGGCAAAGTAGGACCTTGAGTCAATCACATATGAGTTTAAAGTCAATCTCAAGTGTAGGTTGATAGACCAAGGAGAGAGGAAGGCACTCAATGAAATATCCATGCTTTCAGAAATTGCAATAATATTTAGCCAAGTTTGACGTTTTTTAGCATGCATAAGCTAATCATTAATTATGCCTTTCACTTCTGGCACTCTCCTCAAAAGTTGTCTTTCAAACTAAAATCACAATGTATTTCCCACATTTGGAATATGGGGATGTGTTCGGTCTCAAACAGCACTCCTTAAAACGTCATCTGGATTCTATCATTCTTGCAGTGGTGGCTTAGAACTCAGAGACGGTGCTCTTGGTTATAGGGTGTATTAAGGAAGTCAACAGGTTGTCATGCAAGTGAGAAATAGTCAGGATACAGATGTTCAGTCAGGACATGTTACAAAGTTCCTTCACGGTTTCTAATAGAAGTCCAGAGGGCATGCCACTGCACTGTAAATCTAACTCTGAATGCATTTAACTCATACTCTGTGGACCAGTGAACCTAGCTCCCTGAATTAAGTGCTCAAAGCACCTCCCTCTAGTAGGCCTCAGTATGAAGCCATTTAGTTCTACCTCTGTAAGTCAGCAAGCCCAGCTCCCCTCAATTAAGTGCCCAGAGGCATCCTACTCCACAAGTCAGACTCCTGTGCCAAACCTTCTAGCTTTACTTGCCCTGTGTGCTGGGAAGTACAAGACTCTGTCTCATGGTCTAGCTCCTGGTTCTAGTACTGCTTCTACTCTCGTTATTGCTCTGTCACTTCTCAAATGCCAAACGTCTTCTGAATAAAAAGGTTCTTTGGAGAGGTATTCCAGGGCACAGAGGACACAGTACCTGTCTGGCTCTTGCTTGTAGTGAGACACCCACCCCCCATTCTTCTTCTCAGAAGATTTGTCTTATACCCAGCAAGATCACAATCCAATGAATCCTGTTAACAATTACACACAGGTAAATCCAATTGCGGTCTTCCCTCTCCTCCTGCCCTGCACTCACCTTCTTACCCAAGCCTATGCAGGAAAAGGTTGTTAAATGGGACTTAAAGAAGCTTTGACTTGAAGAGGCACATTAAAAAATATACTACCCATGCATAAGAAAATAATTCCAATTTTATTGGCAATTAAGAAAATTAGGGAATATATACAGCATAATAATGCTCTTTATACCAAATTTAAGAAAATTGGGTGTGCACAATAACATCCGATTATCAGATGGAAGTGGAATATACAAGATCAGGGTGAAGAATACTCAGAAGTCAGAAGTAAGCCACTTTCATGTCTAGTTCACAGATAGTTTTATACAATATGTGAACACCACCCTGAAAGTGGACATCTGCAGTGCTGAAGCCTTTTGGGACACTCCTGAAAAATAGTGTGCAAAGGAATCACTTTGTGCATTACACTTGGCTGTTCACTTTGATTTGAAGGAGAAATGAGCAGATTTGTGATTGTCTATTTATACATGCATTATGACCAATCATTTGAGTGGATGATCGCAAATTTAGAAAAAACATCTTTGGAAAACTGGGGATAAGAAAATTTGGGGAAGATACATGTGCAGAGAGCTTTCTGAAATGGTACAAATTGAAGATACCTGTTTCCTGTAAGAATGCCCATCAAAGGATGATTTTAGCAGAGGAGGATTTTCATAACCAAGTAGAGAGGATGCTTCTTTCCCAAGCCATTATCGTTGGTGATTATGGTATAATGTCTAAAGTAGCCATGGTGAACGGTGTTACCGTCCAGCAGTATGGACCTGCAGTGAGTGACGGCCTGAAGGAAAAGAATGGCCCATGGACTGATGATTGAAAGGCAAATTTTATTTTCAAAGTACAGCTTTATACATAATGAGGCAAGGGTACATAGTGCGCATAATGTAACAATAACTTCGTGATAAAATTGCTCTAAGCACAAACCATTCTTTGGGATTAATCTTACCTTAACAAATGCAGCTGTGTTCTCGGTTTACTCACTGTGTTTCAGAATTTGGGAAAACATCAAAAGGACACAGTGTCTCCAAGCACACAAGAGAGTCATCCGTGCATTTCAGTCAAAACTCAGTGACTTTATAAAAGGGACAGAGCCTATGCATGGGCTCAGCAACAAGGACCTGCCCTCACCAAGGCTGACCTGCTTGTAGCCAGATGAGTTCTCATCTGGTTGTTATTACAACCAGAATGATCCTGAATTTAAAAAAAAGAAAGAAAAAAAAAGAAAAGTGTAGCACTGTAAATGAAGTGTAGCCATGTACTCATTCTCATGGAATTAATTTGTCTTGCATTATTTTCCATGACCCTAACCAGCTGGCTTAATAGAACTTTACAATGGCCTAATTGTTAAGTTTTGTGATAACGTGGCCTGACTGGGATTCTCCGTAGTTTGATAGTGAGCCTTCCCCCGGAAGGTGCAGGCCACATCCTGGTGATTTATCCTTGGGGAGGTGGCCTATTCTGTTATCTATAAAAGAGAAGCTGTGGAGGATTGGCTCCCTCTCTCTTATTACTGCTGGTCTGCTGCATCTTGTCTCTTAGGATATATGTCCACAGCCTGTGAAATATTGCCTGCTGATCCTGGGAGGGATCTGTGGCTGCCGGAACAACTGGTCTGTGGATCTGTCTCAGCTGACAGCAGTCTCTGATCTTCTAGTTTCCTAGCTTCCCAACCCCAGGCAGCCACTCAAATTAGAATAAGCCTCCCATGCAGTATCTCACATCCAAACTGGACTTAACAGTTTCTATAACCGTGTGAACCTTTTTTCTTAATATAACTTCTCTCTTTATACACACATATAAATGTCACTAGTTTTGCTCCCCAATCCCATGTTTTATGGTGAGTTGGGTCAGTCTTACAGAACAGACCAGAGTTTTATTCAACATTCCATATACATTTTGTTTCATGTCGTTGATTGAAATCGTTACAATGTGACATCACTTTTCCTTGTGATTTCTATTTCTATCCCTCCTTCTCTCTAGCAGTTGTGAACTTTGTCCCTAGATAAATGCTGTCTTTAATTCTTGCATCCCCCCCCCAGGGTCTTTATCTATGTATCTCTCTCTCTCTCTCTCTCTCTATATATATATATATATATATATCATCCATTGGTAGATAGAGATAGAGATTTGCTGATCTCCTTGCTGGGGGCATGGACCATTGGAGGCCAGCCTGAGACTGTTTCAAACTTTTTATAAATACAAAATGCCAGATAATGGGATAGTTGATAAGTGAGAAATAGGTATAGTCACCACATACTCCCATATCTCTAGATTGACTCATATTTTATTTAAAATACTTATTTTTATACCCCTTTAAAATTTTTTAAATGAGGAGACCTTGTAACTATATTTTTGTTATAAACTACAGCCCATCAATTAAGAGTAACTCTCATTTTACTTAATTCTGTTCTTCTCCAACAGTTTCCTCTGTTAACCATGTAGATTGTTTCCTCCCATAATTTACTATGTATTTGCATTTTGTGTGTATTTATGCTTCTCAAATCAAAAACATTGTGCTACTGTAATCTGTGGATATCATTCTGATATTTTTCATAGCACTAAATCTTAGTGCTATGTTTCAGGGCTATTTGATTGTATAAAAGTCTGCCTCCATTGAAATTGCTCCCCTTGTTTTAACTTACAGTATCTTTGAAGTATATATATTATAACTGTGTTAAGACTTTCTTTCTGATCTTTAAAATGTACGTCAGTTTAATAGCTAATTCTAAATAAAATTTAATTTTTTTTCTTTTTAGTATTGTTTGATTTAGTTTGATAAAATCTGTTACTTTGGTATTCTTCCTGAGATAAATAGAAATTTGTTGAGACAGGGATTGGGAATTTTGAAAAAGGTGGTGATCATTGTGAGTTTAAATGATAGGAATAATTGCAGTGTCTGGGCATACATCTATGTGCCTTATCTGGTCCCAGGAGCAATCCCACTTTTCTACCTGTGTGTTCTTTGCTCTGGAGACACTCGTAAATGGACTATAAAGAAGACATAACGTGTCATCTATTTTCTCTTTCACTTTGGCCACAATCTCATAGCACTCAGGGTTATAAAAGAGGGTTTCAAAGTTCATAGAATAGTGGAGTTCGAAGATATTATACTGCTATCCTGAAGCCCCTCCATGTGTCCTCTCCATCGCCTGAGTAGCTGCTACTTCATCCTTCCTGCCTAGTGATCCGATGTTTTTCCTTTTTGCAGCTTATTCTCCTCCATCGATGTCAGGCCATGAGATCAGATGCAGAAAATCCAGTGGGTGAACTAGACGCAACCTCAGACTCACTTGAAACCTGAAGAAGTCAGGAAATACATGGTGTCTGAGGAAACAGAAGACATCTGGACCAAGTCTGTTGAACTGTTATGTAGGAAACAGAGTCTGGCAGAGCATGTATGCGGACACACTCTCTATGTTCATACACGAAGGGAGGGAGACGTTCACATTCATAGGTTGGAGATGTGTCCCAGTCACATTCTCATGAGTAAAAGTCATTCCTACTATGTCCCCCCAGCTTAATGCCAATGTTAAGGTACTAATTGCAAGCACATGGTTGCAACTATATATGCCTGAAGGTCACCTGTTTGAAAGCTACTTGCCTGAAGACTGTCTGCTGTCAAGGGCAATCAGACCCTATAAGTAGGGCCCACTCCCATCTGATAAGGATAATAGATTATTCCCCTGGAGTCCAGCTCAGAGATAACCAAGGTCAAGCCAGCTCAGAGTCAACTAAGGTTAAGCTGCCATCTTAACTCTAGAATCACCCATCTTGTTAGGTATGTACCATCCTGTCGCACATATGCCTTAGGAGCCTCCCCTTCCTATTGCATGCATATATACCCCTAGCTCATCTCCCTCGTGTTATATATATATACCTCTAAGATAGCCCTTCCTATTGCATATGTGCCTACTGATGCTTGCATGCCCATTAACATAGAAGGTGATTTTAAGAAAACATTCTCTTTCTCTGCTTGGACCTTGTTCCTGATGCCATGGCAGAGGTGAGCACCACAAATATTTGTCTGTCTCTTAATTTTTTCCCGCCAAGTACACAACCATCCCTAGGACCCATCTAGATGTGGGGCTGGATACCACACTGTTAGTAGGCAAACACGCATGGTCTTGCTACAGCAATGCCCTATGTGCTGTATTAAGATATGTAATATTCTGACAAACCTGTGATGGACATTCTCAGTGATTATTATTGCAAAATGTCCCTGACAATGAATTCCCATTTTTGTGTAAATAGCATTCAGCCACAAAAGATGGATTGTGTACAAGTGAATAATTCAGGTACTGTGATATACATTAGCCTACATTAGTTTAATATCCCTCTCTCAACGGTGCTTTAAAAAATTAGTACCAAACGCTAATCAAAGACAATATTAACAGAAGATCATTAGGCCCCAGGAGGATGATCATTGATTCTCTACCATAAATTAACAAGGAGGATTTGAAAGGGAGCCAAAGGCAGATTAAAAACAAAGAACCACATAGATCCAGGAATTGGTTTGGGACTCATAATAAATCGTAGGTCCAACTTAAGAACAATTAGTTCTTATATCATGACCCTGCTCAATGCCCATCCTCAGGATGGGAAGACAGGAGATATTGGTGCTAAAGAAAAATTTGGTGAAGAAATTATATGGTGCCTGGTTATCAGATAAAGTAGCATCTGGGGTCTTAAAGGTTTGTCTCCAAACAAGCCGCCAGCTAAGTGAGATGGCAACTAAGTCCACATGAAGAAGCGCATCATCATTAGTCACTGAAGGATTGTAAATCATATAATCCTTTGCCGAAAGGGGGATTCGTCTCAGAGACTAAATTGTGAAAATCCGGTTTGCAGAAGGATATGGATGTGAGTGGGAGCTCAAGATCTATATGTGGTATGCTTCTAGTGATCTTCCTCGCTACATAATTGAGGGATGGGAGGAAAATGGGTACTAAGCAGAGTGTGTTGGAGAGATGAGTACAGAAGATCAAAGGGGTAAACTTGACTGAACAGTTAAAACTTTGCCAGTTGATCCCCTTCTGATGCAGGCTGGACCTGATCTGGTTTTCAACATTTTCTCTCTTTTTGTTTTGTTTGTTCATATTAGAGTTTATATCAGAGGTGTTATGTCATAGGGGGTCACCCTCTTGAAGTTGTTTCATGTTTTTCTATTTTTCGGTTTATGAAACCCAGGATTCATGTTGGTGGGAGTCGGGGTGGGGTAGGGGTAAGTGAGAGATGATGTCAGGAAATCCAAGAAGAAAAAGAAAGTTTGGAAACTGATTGTGATAGCAATTGTACAATACTGTTTCATGTGATTGAACTATAGAATTATATGGTCCATATATTAACTCCCAATTACTAATAAATTATTTTAAAAATCAATGCCAGTATCACTCCAAGAAAACTTTCTTTCGATTGGATCAGGACTGGGAAAGATAAAGAAAGTTGTATTTCATCCTAATGTTTTCACAACAGACTGGTTTATCAAACTAGATCCATCACAGGACACTATTTCCAAATTGTCTCATTATAACTGCTGAACCAATAAGAAAAATGGCCTACTGTGTTAGTCTGTGTAGACTAGAGAAACAAATTCATAGACACACACATATGTGTATAAGAAAGAGCTTTATATAGAAGAGCAGTTGAATTTTGAGTAAACATCCCAGTCCATAAGTCTAATATTAGCCCAAATGTCTGACACCAATCTATAAAGTCCTCTTCTGACTCACAAAATACATGCAATGATGTGGAATTCAGGAAGATCACAGGCCTTTGTGTGCAAAGTCTTGCAGCTCCAGTGGCAGTAGAAGCATCTCACTGTTGGCAGGCGTCTCCACATGGCTTCTCCGCCTTCAGAGGTCCGGTTGCATCAGGGTAGGTCCATGTGGCTTCAGGAACAGTGGTGGTAGTAACGATATCATGAGGGTAGGTGGTTGCCAGGGGAGGAGGAAGGGAAAGAAAGGGGGAACCCATCACTAGGTTGGATATATAGACACCACCACCCCAAGGGGACGAATAACAGAAATACAGATGAAGGGAGACAATGGACAGTGTAAGATATTTAATAATATAATACTATATAATTGATCTAGTATTCACAGGGGCAGGGAGGGGGTGAGGAGGGAGAAACATATGTAAAAATATGCTTGACAGAATTGATGTATGGAATGTTACATCTGTAACATCTGTAACATATGGAATGTTATGATCTGTAAGAGCCTCCAATGAAATGATTTTTTTTAAATTGTGGTGTGCCTCCATCTTCAGTTTACTCATCTTTGTCACTATGATTGCATACAAAAAGCAACCAATTCTTTAGCACCACAAAATAGATTAGGATGACTATGCTTTTTATGATTCCTCTCATAAATATTAACCTGATAGATATAGCCAAAACTATTTGTATCTTTGCTCATTGGTCTATTTTTGTTCTTGGTTGTCAAAATCAACTGCATATGTTAATTATTGCATGCTACTTTGACATATCAAAAAAACATTCAATCAGGCAAGTACCAGTTTCTTAATTTGCTCTGCTAGTCTTTTGTGCACGGAATATATTAATTTTAATGTAAATTAATACAAGATTTTATTATTGCTTGTGATGTGTGGGTACTATTTAAGAAGGATGTACCTTATCTCTAATTACACAACATATTCTCCAACACTTTGTCTTCCCTTTATAGTCTACATTTTAAGTTTACTTAAGATATGAATTGTTTTATTTTTTTCCTCCCACTAGTGATAAACTTTTTCCAACATGATAAATAAAACATACATCCTTTCTCCCGTGATTTCTATTGTCTGTAGCTGTATCTTATAACAGGTCACCACTTCAGCCTAGATCAGTTCTGGCTTTTCTGTCCACACTGCACGTTAATATTTTAAATATTTTACTCTGGGTTAATATTCAAATCTGATCTCTCTATTGATGTACCTTTAACTTTAAAGAACTATGATTGTAGTTCATTTTAGCTACTAGTTTAATTTGAAAAGACCATGTATGCTGAGAAATAACTACTGTTTTATTAATCAACATGCTATTTAGATTTATTTATTCAGATCATTCAAGATAAAACATTATGGCAGATATAGTTAGGTTAAATGTAATACTTTATCTATTGATCTCTCTTTGGATTCATTCTAATGTTCTACTATTTAATATTATCTGCCTGCTTTAAAATTGAGGTTTTCTTATGTTTTGCTTAGTCATGATTGTTGTTGGTTTTCTATTTGTGTTTTGTATGATTTTCTGTATGTGAAATCCACAGCAGGTAAATCTATAGAAACAGTTACTGGATTAATAATTACCTAGAGGCATGACAGGGGAAGATGGGAAGCTAACGACAATGAGTATAAGAGGAAAATATTCTGAAGTTGATTGTGGTGATTTTTGCACAATTCTTCTTAATAATTGAACAATTAAGTGGTATTTGAATTATATAACAATACAACCATTTGAAAAAGAACACCTTAAAGAAGAAAGCAAGAGGTAATTAAAAAGACAGGGGAGAATGAAAGAAGAGATAAAGGGGGTGTCAGCAGAGACTCTGAAGTTACTCTGAATTATAGAGTACCTCAGGCAAATTGAAGAAATGAGATGAACAGAAATTGTCAATGGGAAGTGTGTTATTCCGGACTGACTAGAGAAACAAAAACAGAGATAATCATATGTCTGTAAGAAAGAGCTTTATATCAGAGAGTAATTGTATATTAAGAAAACACCCCAGTCCAGATCAAGTCCATAAGTCCGATAGTAGCTCATATGGCTGATACCTGTCAATAGTTTTCTTTTAAGACTCAAACAGCACATGCAATGATACCAAATGCAGGAAGATCACAGGCCAGTGTGGAAAGTCTTGTGGATCCAGTTGTGGTGGAAGCATCTCAGCACTGGCATGGGTCTATACATAGATCATCCAGCTCCAGGGCTCTGGCTTCATTGGCCTGTCTTCCTGTGGCTTCTCAACTGGAAAACCAAGGAGAATCCTCAGGAGAAGGCCATGCCCACACAGAAGCTTCATTGGGTATGACCTGATTAATAGACTAGACAGCACCCCCTTTCTCTTAATATTCTCAAGTTGACTCCAGATTATGTAACTACCACAGATAAACCCTTGTCAACTTGACAGCTTTACACAACTCTTTAGCCATAAATATTTTTTTTTAACTAAACAATAATAAAATCATATCTGTACCTCACAGGATAAAACTAAAATCCATACAATTCAATATATGCCAAAGCCTCAGTTAACCATAGTAGTCTATCAGTGAACAAAACAACAATACTATATGCCTAACAATTGAAGTTAAGTAACACCTGTACCTTAATCTTATAATATATTCCCCCACTTATGAAAGCTTGTAAGCCAACCACTTCATGCCTTTATCCACCAAATTTTGGGTATCCAATTTCTATACTGCACACTTACATCAACTCAGTGCTCTGAGGAGACAATTAAATTATTTGATGTGAAGACACTTTATTCTATTTGGAACCTTGTGAAGTCCACATCCACAAGCAAGGTCAAATCAGGACAGGCCATCCTCAAAGTCAGCAGCAATATGGACCAGTTCACAGGCTCAAAAATCTTCTCTTCATCTGGTCATGTTCTGATTAACTCAGCGTGGGCTGCCTCACTTAGCCCCACTGGGGTGCACATTGGTTGCCTCCCCTTTAGACCATGGATACTGTCACAAATTCTCAACCATCCTTGACCCCTTGTGCTAGGTCATGAACTTAAGACCAGTCAAACTGCTCTTGTCTTCACCTCAGATCCATGGGCATCAGTGGCCAGACTCAACCTGTCTCTTTATTGCTGCATTTCTCCCACTTCCACTCAACCAGTGGATCCAGGTGGTCGCCAAGCAAGCATTTCGGGCTGCCACAGGCACCTTTTAATGTTCAGTCCTAGAGAGGAGTTTCTTCAGGCCTCCAGATTTTTTCCCAGCTTCGGACACAAACCACTCATTTATAATTTCAAAAGCCAAAGAGTTCCTTTTTTTCCCAATCTCTCAATAGGCCCTAGGCAAGTCTCTTCACCTTCAAATATTCTGAGCACTCAAGACACTGTGTGGGGATTATCATTTCAGAGCCTTCTTTGCAGGCATGCCCTAACCATTTCAAAGATCTCAAATTGGTAGCTGAAAAAGTTAGTTTACAAATTCTCAATTTATTCTTCCCAATAATCATTTTCCATCAATCATTATATCGATAACAATAGGAAGGAGAAAATAGGTATAAAACTAGTCGAGACAGATCCTAAACTCAGTCTTAAAAAAAATCCATTTCTATCCTTATCTAGCTTGCCTTAATTCTTATCTAAGCTACTTCATTGATAAGAAGTATGGCTTTAGGCCTCTGACTCAATCAAGCCAGAGCCAGGCTTTCCGTCAGCCATTTTGACCTTCTGTCCACCTTTTTCACAAAGCACCAGGGTTCCTGAAAATTCAAGTGGTGATTTAGCTCCCTGAGTTCAAAATATACTTTAATCACATTCATTTTCACCATTTCAAACAGAAATAGCCAAAGATAACAACCAAACAAAAGAATTGAAACTTTAACTCCCCATACTCTTTCCAGAAAAGAACCCAGTCACCCACATGGGCATATTCCAAATCTGGCTAGCCAAAGAAGAAAAACTACCATGAGACAGAGGTTGAACAAGCATCCACTCTCCAGCTTCATGATTTGTTTCTTTAATACCCCACTCCTGGTACCATAATGTGTTATTCTGGGTTGACTAGAGAAACAAAAACAGAGACACTCATATGTATATTAGAAAGCGCTTTATATAAAAAAGTAGTTGTATATTAAGAAAACATCCCAGCCCAGTCCAGATCAAATCCATAAGTCCGATATTAGCCCATATGTCCAATACCAGTCTATAATTTCTTCTTCAGGCTCACAAAACACATGCAATGATGCTGAATGCAGGAAGATCACAGACCAGTGTGTGGAAAGTCTTGTAGATCCAGTTGTGGTGGTGGTAGCATCTCAATGCCAGCATGGGTCTCCACATGGCTCCCCAAGCTCCAGTGGTCTGTGTCCATTGGCCTGTCTTCATGTGGCTTGTCAACAGGAAGACCAAACAGAGACTCTGTATGTCCTGCTTCTAAAGAGGAAGACAAGAGTTCTCAGAATCCTCAGGAGAAGGCTATGCCCACAGAGAGGTCTCATTGGCTGTGTCTTGATTGACAGGCTAGACTTCACCCCTTGAAGTTGACACTGGATTATGTAATTAAAACAGGAAACTTGAGAAGATAAAATAAAAATTATAATGAAATATGCAAAGACTTAGATTTAGAAAACAAAAAAGGACATTCTTAATATATCTTAAACTGAAAGAACCAAAGAGAAAAATATCCAAGCCTCCAGTTGAAATAATGAAAGATTATATAGGCAAAATATTGAATGATGCACAAAGTATCAAAAGAAGATAGAAAGAGTACATAGAGCCACTGTAGCAAAAAGAACTACTTGACATACAACCAATTTAAGACCTGAAAGGCAGAGTTAAAGCTGCACTGAAGGCATTAACCCAAAGAAAGTCCCCAGGAATCGATGGAACACCAATTGAAATGTTTGAACAAGCTGATGAAGCACTGAAAGCACTCACTTCTCTATGTCAAGAATGGAAGACAACAACCTGGTCAACTTCCTCGAAGAGATCCATGTTTGGAGCATTCTAAAGGAGAGGTGACCCAACTGAATGTACATATTGTAGAACAACACTCTTGATATCATCTGGAAGTACAATTTTGTGAGTGATCCTTCAACAATGTTTGTAGGAGTACATTGATAGGCAGCTGCCTGAAATTCAAGCCAGATTTTTAAAAGGACATGGAACAAGGGATACCACTGCTGACATCTGATGGCTCTTCACAGAAAGCAGAGAATTTAAGAAAAAATATTGTCTGACTCCGCAAAGGCATTCAACTGTGTGGATCAGAACAACCTATTGAGAGCCTTGAGGTGATTGGGAATTCCCAAACCCTCCCTGT
This sequence comes from Echinops telfairi, assembly GCF_000313985.2. Taxonomy (NCBI): domain Eukaryota; kingdom Metazoa; phylum Chordata; class Mammalia; order Afrosoricida; family Tenrecidae; genus Echinops; species Echinops telfairi. The sequence goes on from NW_022103911.1 coordinate 13,244,455, forward strand.
GTACACATGGAATCTATACATGGCCCAAAAGACAGTTGTGTGAACAGACCAAGTGAATACTGTGTGGTTTAAAATCAGAAGAGATGTGCATCAGGGTTGTATCATTTCACCGTATTAATTTAATCTCTATCGTGATGAAATAATCAGAGAAGCAGGATTGCAGGGAAAAGAATTTGACATCCACACTGGAGGAATGTTCATTATCCACCTTTGAGATGCAGATGACATATTTTCAGTAGAGAATGGTCCCTGTAAAGGACATCAGACTTGGTGAAATAGAGGGGCAATGGAAAATAGAGCGATTAGACCCTCAATGAGCTGGACTGACACAGTAGCTGTAACAATGGCTCAAACCTACCATTAATTGTAAGGATGGAGTAGGGCCAGGAAGTGCTCTGTTCTGTTGCTGTAGGGTCACTAAGATTTGAAACTGCCTAGAGGGCACCTAAAAAATTAGTCATAAAATTCTCCCAATTATTAACCCAATATTATATATTTATTTATCTGCTAAAGCATTATATTTTCATTGCTCTAGTGAATGTTACTGGATATTATATACTAAGTATAATAAAACCATAAGGTAACAAACCAAATTTAGATTTAAAATCTTTAATGATTAATTTTCATTGTCCTTTTATTCATCTCCTCTCATGCACAGATGAGACAATGTCTTTATTGTTGCAATTATTATTTTTATAGGGGGATGGAAACATGAACATCCTAGCATTTTTCTTTGAGAAATATTATATAATTGTAGAGGCAGCCAATGAATTATTACTATTCTTTTTTCCCATTTTCCTGGGTTTGAAAATATGGGGTACATAAGATGAATATTTCTGAAATACTTCACTTTAGTTCTCATTTCTTGGAGGCTTCGCCATTCAGTTACTTTCATTGAAGTTGAAGATAGACCAGGCAGTTACCACTAGTGATATGAAATATAGAGCTCCCAAGAAATCTTGAAATTCTGGAAGGCTGTCGGCTTGAATTACTCAGTCTTTTCACTAATTATCAGTAGTGAAATATAAATATCTTATACTGTTTGTTTTTTTTCCCATTTTATCATGTTAATGAGGTATTACTATATATCCTAATTGGTCTTTATACATATATACAAAAATAAATAAAATTGATCTGGATTCATTCAGATATAGCCATCATTGCTCAATCACTTGAGTACATATATTTGCTTAAACATAGCTTTGTTTAAAACAGTTTTATTGGTATAGTGCACAAAACATACAATTCAATATTTTAATCTTATTAAAAGTTATGCAATCATCATGGCAATCAATTTTTTTTCTTTCTTGTATTCATTTTTATTAGTTCCCCTCTTCCCACTAACTTCCCCTGCCATACACCCAAGAAAACATTAATCCAGTTACTATTTCTATAAATTTAACTATCCTGGGTTTTATATACAGGAAAATATACCAAAATAAAACAAAATAAAATAAAGAAAAACTTCAATCCAAAAGATAGCAGGAAAAATATTAAAAATTAAAACATATCAAAATGGATCAAAAGAGAGCAACCTTTCATAGGGAAATCCAATGTGCCCCAATATGTCTAGGTGCACACCTCATGTTGGCTAAACCCAAGATAAATTGTTCTAAAATAGATATAATATACTTTCTTTGAATAAAATAAAAATTTAAAACATTTAAAAAATAATTGTTATTATGCACTACCACTTGTGATTATTCACATCAATGTGGCTAGTTTCATATATATCATTTAACAGAAGTACTTGAAAACAAACATGTCTTTAGTTCTCAATTTATAATTTTAACTGTACATGGTCTCACACATGTGTTTTTTAAAGAGCTAACAAGACTTCTTATGAATGTCAAGTTTAAGTGTTCACATAAATGTCACTTCTGACTCTTAAGAAAATAAAATTTCCAAGTGTTTTTGCAAATATTTCTGTGTTTGAATTCAGGAGGATTGAACATATTTAAAATTTATTAGAGTTTTCTCAATCCCAACAATGAAATTAGACTAAAGGTTAGTCATGTATTGGATTTACATATGTACAATTTCTGGCAAATTGTTTGCACTAAAGCTGGGAAGAAGTGATTATATAAGAACTTTGTGATAATATAATAGTGTATCATAAATATAAGATAATTAGAATAAGATAAGTAATCATATGGGGTTGAGAGAAAACACCGGATGTTGAGAAGTAGATTCAAATATGTGAAAATTATCAAAACAGACAAAATATTGCAGTAAAAGCACTTAACTGTTGACCTCAAATGGTATAAATCTGAATGCCATAAAGGCTTATTAATTATCTTAATTATTTTTATTATAATAGTGTATTTTAATTTTTACTGATACGAGGGGACAGACTATTTCTCTCTTTTTGTCAATGCTATACAAACACACGCATGAATGTACAAATAATTTCTTTTGCCTACATATTCCATGATAAATAAATCGGTTTCTGAAAAATAAGTAGAGAGACACAGTGCTCTAATTTATCAGAAGTAAATTTGATTTTTTAAATTTTGATGTAATAATTTGAAATGACTTTAATTGTGGGATGTGAATATTATATTTCTCAACAGAATCTTTTAGAGATTGTGACAAAGTTAGAACAAGGTCATGTTGCCATCAATAAAATTTCTAGGCTATAAAAGCATTAATTACTTTGCTAGATAAAAAAATAAAGTGATTTATTTTTACTCTCCATTTTCCTACCTGTGTGCAGCTCAGTTATTAGTAGGTGTGGGCATATTGTCCTCTAATCAAAAAATTTAAGCCATGTCTATTAAGAAGTCAGTAAAGCAAAATATTGAAATGCAGATTGCATCGATTTTCTCCAAGTTATTGCAAGGTAAGAGGAAACTGTTATCTTAGGGTAAATCAATATAATCTACATTAAAGTACATTGTCTCATAGAGTGCCAGGAAATATTTAGTGATCTACGTTTTTAAAGTGGCCATTGTGACCACCTGTGCTGTCAGAACTAAAATGTATGTCCTTTGCCTCTGAAGGTAAGTAAGGTCTGCAAACTTATTCAGAGCCTATATTTAGTTTCCACTGTTTGCTCCAAATGTTTCTCATCTCTGATCAAATAGGAAACACAACCCTGGTTAAATTTATCATAAATGAATATGAATATTAAAAAAGAAATATGAATATCTGTTTTCTAAATACAAATGTGTTCAAAAGGTTTTATGTCTTTAAATCACTTCTGCCTATTATACTTTCAGATGTTATAATTTCGATGAAATCTTAATTTTTATCGAAAAGTGGCACTTCAACAATTAAATCCATGGGTTTATTATGGTGATTTTCTAAAAAGTATTGTCAGTGTCCCAGGAGATCTTTAACAGCACCACTGTAGCGAGTGGAAGGGATTGGAGCTATTTCCTATGCAACAATAACTTAGGTCTATGACTATGAATACAAATGGGCTTTGTAAGCTGCTACTAGAAAAACATAAAATGGAAAAACCAAGGGTATTCTTCTCACCTAAAACGGATTTATTTACAGTATAACGACACAGGAAGAGAACAAAAACATAAGCAGCATGCAATGTTCTATATCATAAGGATTTCATGTTTTCTATTAATAAAAGTTCCTAAATTCTCAATAAAAGGAATACATATTTCTATGCAATAATAGGTCCTACCAGGTGCACAGTGAAGCAGTGAGTCTGAAGAACACAATGACTATGACATAATGCCCATGACTGTTTGTATTGACAAACAATGACTATGCCTCTTTATAGCTGCCTGTTCTAAGAATAGGGATGAAAAAAGAATCCCACATCTAATAAAATATTTGAAATGGTCTGACAAGATGTGATACTACTGTAAGAGGTGAGAAATAACGAATTATAACTTTAGATTGTGTAAAATGTTAACTAGCAAAGATGTCCTTTTGAGACATCTTTGCTAGTTAACACTTAGGTACAAGGGCATACCTAAACCAACTTATTGTAATTTCAATTGCTTTATATATATGCGAGAGATGGGCCATGAATATGGAAGAGTGGAGAAAAATTGTTTCATGTCAGGCATAGAATTCTGAAAAATATTGAATATACAACTGACAACCAGAAGAACAAATACATTTATCTTTGAAGAAAAACACACCAGAACTCAGCGCCTTTGAGACTATTTCAGTTCATAGGGACACTAGAGAGCAGAGTAGAACTGCCCCTGTGAGTTTCTGAGACTAACTTCTTACAGGAGTAGAAAGCCTCCTCTTTCTTCTCGGGAGCAGTTGATGATTTTTAGCAGCTGACCTGGTGGTTCCCAGCCCCACATGCAACTCACTATGCCACCGGGTTTCCTCAGGACCACCAGAATATCCCTTAAGATAGAGGACTACGAGAGCACATCTCAAACTTTGGACATGCTATCAGGACAGACCAGTTCCAGGATCAGGACAACATGCACAACAAAACAAAAGGTCAAAAGGAAAAAAAAAGGGAGAAGAAAGTTCCTCAACAAGATGAATTGACACACTGAGTGCAACAATGGACTCAAACCAGCAGTAATTGGCCGAGTGCTGCAAACTGAGCAGTAGTTATTCTGTGGAATATACTTTTAAAATGTTTATTGCAGCACACTGGTATTTTGCACACTGGGAATTGTCAGATGTCCAAGCCTGACTTCAAAGTGTATGTGCAAAGAGGAAAACACTATTGTTGATGTCCAATAGATTTTGATTGAAAGAAAAGACTACCAGTAAGATGTTTGCCTGTCATTTTATTGACTATGGAAATACAGTAGGCTCTGTGGAGCATAACAGTTATGGATAACATTGTGAAGAATGAGAATTCCAGAATCTTTCACCATGTAGAATTGTGGAAGCTGTACAGAGACCTACAGAGAATTACCAATAATTAAAGCACGATTATAAATCAGGGTTGCATCCTTTCATCATAGTTATTCTATCGGTATGCTGAACAGATTATCTGAAAAGCTGCATTATGTTAAAAGCAGCACAACATTAGTACCGGAGTAAGGATGGTTGCCATCTGTGATAGGTTGATAATAATACAACTGTGATGGTTGGATTCTATGTCAATTTAGCTCAGGTAGGATTTTCTACAATTTGGCAGTTGAGGCTTCTCCCATAATGTATCCATGATGGGATATACTGTGAGCAATCAGGCAGATATGGGTAAATTAGGGTGAAGTATTACTCCCTAAAACAGATCACAGCCCTGATACAATTAAAAGGAAGTTTCCTTGAGGTTGCAGCCTACTCTTCTTTAAGAAGACTCTGTAGGAAGGCTTCTCTCTTTCTTGCTGGTTTGGATCCTGCATCTGGTTCATCAAATGGCCATATTGCCAACTGACCCTGTGTGTTAGGTTGGCTGTCTAGAAAACAAACCAAAGATACTTATCTACCTGTATAATAGATATCTATATTAAGAAACAACTTTACATGAAGGAGGCAGTCCACCCCAGCCCAATTCAAGTCCATAGATAATTGAGACTCACACAGCTGCAGGCCAATGGTGCAGAAAGATGAAGCAGGAAACAGGGAGATCACAGGCTGGTTGTTGCAGTCTCATGTATCCAAGTTTGGTGGAATCACTGCAGGGCACCAATAGGACTCAGGCCCACATGCAGCCCCCTCTGAAGACAACCACAGAATGCTAATGAAGTCTATGAGGCAGAAAGTGAAGAGTCAGAGGGACCGAGACAGTTTCCAGAATCCCTCATTTTCATACAAAAGGCCACATCCTATGGAGTAACATCAAGCTACCACTTGATTGACAGTTTTGACTCAACCCCTAACCCGGAGTGTCTAGTTGACATAGATTATCCAATTATCCAACCCTGGGAGGTATCAGCAGCCTGCCACATTGCTTGCAAACCTTGATTTATTTGACTCTGTAGCCACAAATTTAGATTGCTGTTCCAAGCTAGATTCATCAGTCACTGCCTCTATCAGCCTATGGTCTTCCTGCTTTCTTGTTTATCTTTCTACTTCTGGTTTGTGAGAGACATGAGTCAGGAAAACAAACAAATGAAAAACAACCCAGCTAAACTTCAGATGCATGAGCTTGAACTAGGCTGGTCATGGCCATTTCCATAAGTATGTGAGCCTTTTTCTTGGTATGAAATTATATATATACATATACACATATACATAAGCATCCCTAGTTTTACTTCTCTAGACAATCCAGCCCAACGCAACACTTTACTTGGAGAAAGTGAAGGGGACTTAAAATACTTACTGATTAATATGGAAGACTACAGCCTCCAATACGGATTACACTTCAGCACAAGGAAACCGCTCACAGCTAGACCAGTGGAATGACAAATAAAGAAAAATAGAAGTTACCAAGGATTTCAGTTTACTTGAATCTATAATCATTATCCATGGGAGCAACAGATAAGAAATCAAATGCCTTATTGCACTAGGCAAACCTGTTGAAAAAAAGAAAGAAAGAAAAAATAACCTCTTTGAGAGAAAAGGGCATTTGATGACATAGTAAGTCTGTGTTGGGCTGTTAACTACAAGGCCAGCAGTTCAAAACCACAAGCTGCTCCACAGGAGAAAGATGAGGTTTTCTGATCCTATAAAGAGCTATAGTCTTAGAAATCAACAGGGGCAGTACTACGCTGGCCTAACTATGAATCAGAATAGATTCAATGGAAGTGAGGGGGTAAATAAATAAATAAATAAATAAATAAATATATACACACACACACACAACCACGGCATATTATATAAATAATTGAAATATATATAATATATAAATTATATACAAAATATGTGTATGTAATGTATATATGTGTATATATACATTTATGTATATGTATATATATAAATAAATATCATTAAGTGCACTTTCAGAAGATGTGAATAAAATTCACATTTTTTATTAATTTTCTCTCTCAAATTTTTTATAGATTAAGTAGCAAGAAACATATTAAATCACATTCTTCATCAGATTTCTCTTAACCCATTTATATAAGAAAACAAGGGATTCTCTGATAGTACACAAGGTTTGAATGAGTCCAGTTGAAACATTGTGAAAGTCTATTGAGTCAAATTGGGTGGGAAACAATCCAAAGGCAAATAGATTATTGTGGGCACATTTATTTGGAAATATGCATAGGTAGATAAATCATTCATAGTTTCATAAGTGAAAATATTGTCTAAAGTACTTATAGTTAGACATTTAGATAATTTGAAAAGTTAGTTTAATTAGTTTAAAATTTATGATTATATAACTCAAATATATATTTTCATTTTTTCCCAATCAAATTATTACTTATAAATGAGTTACTTTTCTTATTCCTGTCTTTCCTTTATGAGGGTAGAACTCCTAGCTCTCTAAGCATCTATCTGATGAACTCATGATACTTCGTTTTGCGAATGAGAGCTCATAAGATTCTGAAAAATTTAGTCTATGCTAATCCTCAGAATGAATACTAATCATTGTAATATAATCACATTAAATCCTATTCTTATTTGTCCATTATTGATTTAAACATGAGGATGTAATTAAATTCTGATCAATTAAATGTAATATATTATCTTATGAAAAAATTTACAGTAAATATTTCCTTTCTGTAAACAAAAAGAGAAAGAGAGTAATGGAGAAGCTTATCATCTAGCATTTGGCAAAAGGCAATGAGAGAAATTCATGCTTACAGTGGCTGTGACCACGAGTGTAGAAATCAATGTACCAGCAATGGATGCAAGAAGATATAATGAACAGGAATTTTAAAGGTCATCAGTGCACCTCTAAATCAACCAATCTAAGAAGTCCATTGACCCCAATATTCTTGCAATGTAAGATAGTAAATCCTTGTAGCATAAGATAAAAAATTGTTTAAAACCACTTTAGTTGAATATTACATTACTAATACTCAAAAGGTCACAGACGAATAAAGTTCATAAATGCTCTATACATCTATAATTATTTCAGTGATGAAGTCACTGTATTCTCACAGGAGGTAGGGGGAAAATAGGAAAGAAAAAAGCCACAAACACAAACAAAAAACAATAAAATTTAACACTTTTTTCCCCATTATGTTCTTTAGGAACTTTACTTTGTAATGAGTTTCTACTTTGTATAAAAGGCTAATAAACTCCATCATATTTTCATCTTGTGAAGCTGTTCAGCCCTTTTTAGAACATGTCTCTTTTGGTTAGACCTTGGGTATCCTATGTAGGTCCTATCTTTTACTTAATGTCTACTCTAAAGGTGAACAGGTTCTTCATAGAAAGTTTGTTTCTCCCCTACCCCGGCTTTTCTTCCCTCTTCCCTCTATTAGGTTTTCTTGATAAAGGATTTCATCTATTTCCATGTTTGGATGTGCCTTTTCCTAAATTTTATTTATTTTGCCGTTATTGTAGAGGAAACAAACAAAGCCAAAGAAACTCAATACCATGGGATGTTCATTCTGACTCACAATGACCCTGTGGGACACCTGTAGAACTGCCCTTTGTGAGTTTCTGAGAGTGTAAATTTTTGTGGAATAAAATACCCCTTCTTTCTCCTGCTGAGTGCTGGTGGCTTAGTGCAGCCCAACTCAACCACTAGGCTTCATTTTAGAGAAAAGAACAAAAATGAGAGTAAGTCAGTGTTGCCATAAAATGAAAAAAATAAAAAAGATAAAAATATTAAGCAATTGTAACCCAACATATCCTATATCTAAGTCTATACCGTTCAGAAGGCAATATTTCCATCTCTCTAACCCTTCCTCAAATAATTATTTGCTTATTTACTTACATAAAGTCAAACCAATAGGGTAGGCTTTCTAGAGGGACTGATATCAGGCTCAGTTTAAGTGTTCTTTGAGTTTCAGGAACTAAAAGAAGTCTAAATTGACTTGATTAGTGATGCAGCATGGATGGGTATATTAGTCCATTAGACTAGAGAAACAAATTCATAGAAACTCATGTGAAAAAGAAAGAGGTTTATATACAAGAGCAATTTATTATTGAGAAAACATCCCAGCCCAGTCCAAATCAACTCCATAAGTCCAATATTATCCTATGTATCTGATCCCAAGCTATAAAGTCTTCTTCAGACTCATGAAACACATGCAATGATGCCAAATGCAGGAAGATCATAGACCAGTGGGTTGGAAGTCTTCTGGATCCAGTGACATCATAAGCATCTCAGCACTGACAGGGGTCTCTAAGTGGCTTCTCCAACTTCAGAGGTCTGGTTGCATGAGGGTAGGTCTATGTGGTTTCTCCAGCTCCCAGGGTATAGTGCCATGTGTCTTGTCAGTAGAGTGTCTCTCAGAGAGTGAGCAGAGAGAGAAGTGTCTCCCACCTTCAAGGAAGAAATACAGGAGTTCCCAGAGTTTTCAGGAGAAGGTAATGCCCACATAGAGACCTCATTGGTTATATCCTGAATGACAGGCCAGACTCCACCCCTTCACTTGTAATCCTTTCAAATTGACACCAGATTATGTAATTACCACAATGGGGTAATGCTTTTCAACAACATTCTTATTGGTCAATCCTTGCTGTTCCTGAAAATTGCGAAGATACATTGTCATGATGGGGTAAAAAATTCGCAGTACAACATTCCTGGCCTTTAAAATCACCAAGGAGGTTTTCATTTCTTGAAAATTTTCTTCATATTAACATCTGTGAGCATCCTGTGTCATTCAAGTGTTTCCATCAAGATAATTTCTCTGGAATTCCCAAATCCAGTTACCATAACGTTTCTGAGCTGATCTTTCTATTTTGAATTTAACAGGCACAGTTGTTCACCTCAGAAACCATGGTTTGGATTGGACCTCTTATTTGAAGGCAACCTGAGTAGTCAAAGTCATGTGTATTATTGAGCAAAAGTGTCTGCAGATATTTACTGATCACAGACACAGGTTTCTTTTTTAAATAGTTTTATTAGGGGCTCATACAACTCTTATCACATTCCAAACATACATCAATTGTGTAAAGCACATTTGTACATTCATTGCCCTCATCATTCTCAAAACATTTGCTCTCCACTTAAGCCCCTAGTATCAGCTCCTTATTTTTTCCCCTCCCATCCCGCTCCCCCTTCCCTCATGAACCCTGGATAATTAATACATTACTATTTTGTCATATCTTGCCCTGTCCGCCCTCTCCCTTCACCCACTTTTCTGTTGTTCATTCCCCAGGGAGGAGGTCACATGTAGATCCTTGTAATCAGTTCCCCCTTTTCAACCCACCCTTCTTCTATTCTCCCAGTATCGCCACTCACACCACTGGTCCTGAAGGGATCATCCATCCTGGATTCCCTGTGTTTCCAGTTCCTATCTGTACCAGTGTACAGCCTCTGGCCTACCCAGACTTGCAAGGTAGAATTGGGATCATGATAGTGAGGGCGGGGGAGGCATTTAGGAACCAGAGGAAAGTTGTATTTTTCATCGTTGCTACATCGCATCCTGACTGGCTCATCTCCTCCCAGAGACCCCTCTGCAATGGGATCTCCAGTGGCCTACAAATGGGCCTTGGGTCTCCACCCCACACTCCCCACCTCATTCACTATGATAAGATGTTTTGTTCTGGTGATGCTTGATACCTGATCCCTTCGACACCTCGTGATCGCACAGGCTAGTGTGCTTCTTCCATGTGGGCTTTGTTGCTTCTGAGATAGATAGATGGCCACTTGTTTACCTTCAAGCTTTTAAGACCCCAGATGCTATATTTTTTGATAGCGGGGCACCATCAGCTTTCTTCACCATATTTGCTTATGCACCCATTTTTCTTCAGAGATCATATCATGAAAGTGAGCACAACCGTATGTGTACAAATTGGAACCATATTGGCAATACTTTTTAACACCAAGTCAACAGATTCCAAACATCTTATGTAGTGACATCAATTAGATTCTTCAAGTTTTGCAGCCATTTTCAATCCTTTTTAGAATTCTTAATTAAACACAAATATTAAAATGTGAAGCCATTGTTTCTCAGCATAACCTCCACCTGATTCTATATACTTCTGAATGTGATATTTTCATCTTTCTAGATTCCTTAAATAATTATGAATTGTTTTTCCTTTATTAATGTAAGCTTACTTTCCCCTAAGGTTTTGTCTTTTTTTGTTGTTACTTTGATACAGTTGATATAAAATGTTCTTAAAAGAGAAAAATACTCAAGGCAGACCTTTGACTAGTTACACTAAATTGTTGATTGGTTTAAGACAACTCCAAGGGATATACTTGATTCAAAGTTTAAAGATTATCACAGGTCAATTTCAGGTAGTGATTTCTCTCCATGGCTTGAGAAACTCTGCAGATGAGAATTTAAAATTCTATGCTGCATTATTCCTCTCTTTTGCTCAGGACTCTTCTCTGGAATCATTGATGAAAATGCACAGTAGTAGTATCTGAGCACCATCTAGTTTTAATCTCAAAGGGGCAGTTGTTCATGAAGACAATTAGCTGTGTAGTCCATATTCTTCTCATTTTCTTTACTCTCTTCACTGCTCTGAGGTTGCAAGAGACCAATAGAGACCAATGTGTTTGCCTGGCGTGTACATTTGCAAACTAACAAGATCCCAGGCACTACACAACAAACTAAGAGGTAGTACAGAATTACTAACACATTTTAAAGTCAATTAATGGGAGTGTCACATCAAATTATGACCTTACAGATCCAAAACAAGGGGAAAAAATCCCGTGAAATATTCGGTTGTATGCCCCTGGATAGCCTCAGCATGTAACATTTTGTCTATCCATTCATCTGTGGATGGGCACTTAGATTGTTCCCACTGGGTTATTGAGGAAGGGTAACATTGTCTCCCAGAATGGCTGTCCTCTTTTGCATTTCTACAGCAATGGTTAAGGATTCCTATTTGCTTTGTCTTTGCTAATATGTATTTTTTTCTGTTTGTGTGTGTGTTTATGCTTGTCATCATAGTGGGAGTATAATGGAATCAAATTGTTTTTTATGATTTGCATTGATTTAATGGCTGATAGTGTTATCTATTCTTCTTTTTTTGGTAGCAATTTGGTTGACATTTCATTTTTTGGGGTAGCCACTTGGTGGGCATGTCATCTTTAGTGGAATTCTAGTAAAGTTGTTTTCCCATTTTATGATTTGGTTGTTTATGTTATTTAAATTGTCAAAGTTATGCAAGGACCAAAAGAGTTCATGGAAAAATTCCAGAATATACCAATTTCATTTTCCATGAGATTTTAAAATTATATGTATTCATATATATTCAAATATATACTTATGCATATATATATTTATGTACACATACACATTCAAAAAGTCATGGGAAAATATTTATCTCCTCATGCTGGGTAGATATTCTCCATGTCTGTAATCTGTCTGCTCTCTTTCTAGTAAAAGATTTTATTTAACCAAAGTTTTCAGTTTTAGTGAAGTTTCACTTTGCTCTTCTGTTTTTTACACTTTGCACCTTTGTGATTATATTCAAGGATCACTGTTGAAAGTTAGATGTGTCAGGGTATCCCTTGTTTTTTTTTTCCTTCTGCATTATAACACTATTCATGGCTTTCGTTTCTACATTTAGATTCTTCATTCATTTTCATTAGTTTTTGTCTATGGTATGAGGCATGGATCCTTTTCTACTTTTATGCACATGGAATTCCTTTTATCCAAGTGTTATTTTTAGAAAGAATCATCTTCCTCCATCAAATGGACTTATCAAAAATTAGTTGACTACAGATTGTGGGGGGGTCTTTTTATTACTATCTCCTCAACTCGGTGGTCTTTGTTTCTATTTTAATGGTATCCATCTACTTTGATTATTGTAGTCACACAAAATAATTTATAATCTGGGAGTTTGATTATCTGTTTTCTTCTTCTCTTCTAGCATTATTTTAACTATCTGTGTCCTTCTGTCATTCATATAGAGTTTGGAGTTAGTTTTTCTATTTCTATGAAGAAACCCATTGCGATTTTAATCAAAATTGCATTGAATCTATAGATAGTAGTATTGACATTGTAAAAATATGAAATCTCTCAATACATAAGAATATTTATCTTTCCATTTATTTAAGTTTTCCTTAATTTCAACTTATTTATCATTTTCATTGTATATAACTACATCATATATATTCTGATTATTTTATTCTCAAAGGGTATTATTGCTGATACTGGTTAGATATTAGCTAAAGGAAAGATTATCAGAAAGATATTTACTGTGTGAAATGACTATGGAAAAATATTGTACTGTGTGGGTCATAACAAACTATGAATAGCGGCTCTCTGCTCTTCCTCGTGTGACAGACAGCCGCCTCTCCCATTCCCGTGCAGTCTCAGCCACATCCCGGAGACACGATGGTGAAGGTTGGAGTGAACGGATTTGGCCGCATTGGGCACCTGGTCACCAGGGCTGCTTTCAATTCCGGAAAAGTGGAAATTGTTGCCATCAATGACCCCTTCATTGATCTAAACTACATGGTCTACATGTTCCAGTATGATTCCACCCTCGGCAAGTTCAATGGCACTGTCAAGGCTGAGAATGGGAAGCTTAACGTCAATGAGAAGGCCATCTCCATCTTCCAGGAGTGAGATCCCGCCAACATCAAGTGGGCTGAGGCCGGTGCTGAGTATGTCGTAGAGTCCACTGGTGTCTTCACCACCGTAGAGAAAGCTGGGGCTCACTTGAAGGGCAGTGCCAAAAGGGTGATCATCTCTGCCCCTTCTGCTGATGCCCCCATGTTTGTGATGGGCGTGAACCACGAGAAGTATGACAACTCCTCAAGATTGTCAGCAATGCCTCCTGCACCACCGACTGTTTAGCCCCCCTGGCCAAGGTCATCCATGACAATTTCGGCATCGTGGAAGGACTCATGACCACAGTCCATGCCATCACTGCCACCCAGAAGACTGTGGATGGCCCCTCTGGGAAACTCTGGCGTGATGGCCGTGGGGCTGCTCAGAACATCATCCCCACATCTACTGGCGCTGCCAAGGTTGTGGGCAAGGTTATCCCGGAGCTGAATGGGAAACTGACTGGCATGGCCTTCCATGTCCCCACCCCCAATGTGTCTGTCATGGATCTCACCTGCTGTCTGGAGAAAGCTGCCAAGTACGATGACATTAAGAAGGTGGTGAAGCAGGCAGCCTATGGTCCCCTAAAGGGCATCGGCTACACTGAGGAACAGGTTGTCTCCTGTGACTTCAACAGTGACTCCCACTCTTCCACCTTTGATGCTGGGGCTGGCATTGCCCTCAACGACCACTTTGTCAAGCTCATTTCCTGGTATGACAATGAATTTGGCTACAGCCACAGAGTGGTGGACCTCATGGTCCACATGGCCTCCGAGGTGTAAGAGCCCCCCTGGACCACCAGCCCCAGCAACAGCACTAGAGGAAGAGAGGCCCTCAGCTGCTGGGGAGTCTTTGCCCCTAATTCAATCCCCCAACACACTGAGAATATTCCATCCAGACCCCCTGAAGGAAGGGGAGGGGCTTAGAGAACTCAACCTTGTCATGTACCATCAATAAAGTACACTATACCCAGCAAATTAAAAAAAAAACTATGAATATCATTGCAAAAATTGATAATTAAATTTTATTTACAGAATATAATTGCATTTAATACTCAACCTGGGCATAGATCTAGAAGCAATCTATTTTTTTTAAAAAAAGGAATATATTTATATATATATAAATATATATAAAATATATATATATATTTTAAAAAGGAATATAGAGAAGGTATGTGATAGGGTTGAAGCCATTCAGTGTATTTATTTTATCTGTATACTGAAAAAATAGTTTGAAAAACTGGACTAATAATGAAGGATGGCGTGGCTTCATCATTTGATAAAGACACATTAACAACTTAGAATATACATGCGATGTCAGATCATCCATATAAATTAGATCCAGGCCACACTCCCAGACAAACTGATCCGTTTTCAATTTATTAGTTTTTCATTGGTAGACTTTCTTCTGATTGAATTGTCACAAGAGATGTCAAAACAGAGGTTAACTATATTATATTACATCATGGATGAAGACTCAATCCAATTTATGTCAATAATTAGGACTCTTAAAAACCTAGCTAATTTGACACATAACATTGACCATTTAAGAGTTTTCATTGGCTGATTTTTTTGAAGTAGATTGCTAATATGTTCCTATTCTATTTTTTTTTCCAGTGAGGTAGACTGGAATATTTTTATAATCATAGTCACTTGCAAGCTTCCACTATCAAATAAGTAGCATAAGTTGCATGGAACTTGTCTTTATAAATAGATGCTGTTGCTGTTATCTACCATTAAGGTGGTTGCAACCTATAGCGACCCCATGCATAAGAGAAACACTACCTGGTCTTGCACCATCCCCACAATTGCTCCTGTGTTTGAGCTCGTAGTTGCAGCCACCTTGTCAACCCATCTCCTTGAAGGCCTACCACTTTTTTGCCGCCCTTCTACTTTACTGAACTTGATGTCCTTCTTCAAGGCCTAGATTTTCTTGACAATATGTCCCAAATCTTGTCATCCTTATATCTTAGGAGCACTCTGGCCATACTTCTTTCAAATAATATTTGGTTGTCAATTTGACATCCCATTGTATTTCAATATTCTTCTCCAACAATAAAATTCAAAAGCATGAATTTTCTAAGGTTCCTTATTCCATGTCCAACTTCACATGCATGTGAGGCAATTGAAAACACCATGACTTTGGTCAAGCATGCCTCAGTCCTCAAAGTAACAGTTTTGCTTTCCAACACTGTAAAGAGGTTTGTGTAGCAGATTTACCTAATGCCCCTCACTTTTTGATCTCTTGACTGCTGCTTCCATGAACATTGCTTGTGGATTCAAGCAAGACAAAATCCTTGACAACGTCAAACTTTTCTCCATTTACCATGATTTTGTCTATTGGTCCAGTTGTGAGGATTATGTTTCATATTGAATTGTAATCTATATTGAAGGCTGCAACACTTCATCATCATCATCATCATCAAATGTTTCAAGTCCTCCTCACTTTCAGGAAGTGAGGTTGTGTCTTCTGCATATATATAATCAGAGATTGCTAACTACTGAAACCATACATTGACCTAATTAAGATCGGAGGTACAAAGTGCTCAGCTATAAGAATATTATTCAGAGTTAAATACAATGGTTTGTTGTTGTTATTATTATATTTGTTTATGTTTTCCCAACAAATATAAAAGCTAGCACTGGAAATAATCTTGGAATAATAAACAAAAAAAATAATTGAATGAGACTTACAGTATGGTCAAAACAAAGATTCACTTCTCAATGGAATTTATAAAATCTTCCTTAGTGTGAAATTAACTACATATCTCAATACTAATGTTTAAGTGTTTTCAAGAATTCTATACATTGACCATTTTGAATCAGAAAATCAAATGCTTTTCTATGCTGGGTATAACACAACAGGAAAGGTGTGGCACTCATTGTCTAAAAGATCATTGCAAAACCAGTCTTGCATTACAATGCTGTCTGTGATAGTGAATCTATCTATCTTCAAGGAAATCCAATCAATACAGCTATTTTTCAAATTTACACACCAACCACAAAAGTTAGTGTTGAAGAAATTGAAGAAGCTTACAGACAACTTCAGTTGAAAATTGATCACACAATCAAGATGCATTGAAAATGATGGGTGCTTGGAATGCAACATTTAGAAACAAAGAGGAAAGAACAGTTTGGGGAACTATGCTCTTCGCAATAGAAATTAAGCTGGAGATAGCATGTCAGAATTTTGTGAAACTAATAACTTGTTCATAGCATAAACTTTTTTCAGCAACACAAAACTTTTCTATACCCATGGATTTCTCCAGATGGAAAACACAGAAATAAAATTGACTTCATCTGTGGGGGGCAAATGATGAACAGGATCTATATCAGCAGCAAAAACCAAGCCAAGGGCTGACTTGGAACAGACAATCAATTTGTCATATGTGAGTTCAGGATAAAACTTAAGGAAAGTTCAAAAAGTCAATTAAGAGTCAAAATACAGCCGTAAGTCTATCCCCCCTGAATTTTGAGAACATGCGACTCATCTTTTCAGTTGCCTCATATGCATATGACAACTGGACATGGAATAAAGAAGACCGAAGAAGAATTGATGCATTTGAATGATGGGGCTGAAGAAGAATGTTGAAAATACCATGAACTGCTAAAAGGAAAAACTGATTTGTTTTGAAAGAAGTCAAGCCAGTGTGCTTCTAAGAGGCAAGGATAATGAGACTTTTTCTTACATGCTTTGGACATATTGTCCGGAAAGACCAGTCCCTAGAGCAGGACATCAGGCTAGGTAAAGTAGAGGGGCATTAGAAAAGAGACAGATCCTCAAAGAGGTAGACTGGCACTGTGACTGCAATGGGCTCAAGCATAAAAACAACTGTGAGGATGATGCAGGGCCTGGCAATGTTTCCTCTGTTTTTCATAAGGCTGCTATGGGTTGGAACTGAACCATTGTCACTGAATCATAACGACAAAAACATACTTTTCATTCTGAGTTTCAAATTTCCTTATTCTTGATCTTTTTGTTGTTTATGCAGAGTCCCAAGTTAAAGATTCTTTACATTTTACTATAATGAAAATAGTTTGTTCTAATGTGATGACCTGCATGTTGCTGTGATTCTGGAAGATAGGACCCCTGTCATGCAAACACCAGCAAGGTCATCCAAGGTTAACATGTTTCAGGGGAGCTTCTAGACTAAGAACAGATAATGAAGAAGGAATAGATTGCTCACTTCTGAGAGATTATTGACTGAAAAACATATGAATAGTAGAGAAATATTGTCAAATAGAGTGCCAGAAAGGATGCTGAGATTTTGCCTTTAATGCTTTGAGCTTTGCATCAAGGGAGTCCAGTCCTCAACACACACATCATATTTGATAGAGTAGAGGGGATATGAAAGAAGGAAGACCTTCAAGGTGGTTCATTGACACAGTAGATGCAACATTGGGCACAAAGTTGATAATGTTGAGGATAGTGCAGGACTGTTCTATTGCACATAGGATCACTGGGAGTTGGAACCAACTGACAGCAGCAGACAACAATAAAAACGTCAAGATATAAGCAAGAATTGAAAAAATATGAAACTGTTTTCAATATCCCTGTGGACTTGCTGAATTAAAGAATGAGAATCTCTGGTTAAGCTATAAACTTATCTAAATCTTCTGTAGATTCTAAGTGAAGAGAGAATATTGATGTAGGCAAAGAGGAATAATTCTGTTTTTTTCTTGGGAATGTTTTAAATTTATATATATCATGCCATTCACATCAAGCAGAATTGTACAATTGCTACCACAATAAGTTTCTAAATATTGTTTCTACATGAACTCCTTGACATCATCTCCCCTTTACTTCCACCTACCCACCCCGCACCCCACTAAAAAACACCAACATTTACTCTACTTATTGTCTCTATAAATTCATCAATTCATCGATCCTGGTTTCATATCTTGAAAAATGGGAAAGCATACAACACAACTACAAGAGGGTGACCTCCAATGACATGATACCTCTGAGATACATCCCAATATGGACAAGCTAAAAACAAACAAACAATACAAACCAAAGGTATCAACAATTGACGAAACCAGATCAGGTCCAGCATGCATCATAGGAGAGCTCTACTGCCAAAGTTTTAACTGTTCCAGTCAGATTGATGCCTTTGATCATCTATATTCATCTCTCCAAAGCTCTCTGTTAAAGTAACCACTTTAAGAGGACTATTTCTGCAATTAATAAAATGTATGTTTGGTGAGCAAACCTGAGAGCACAATAGAAATTCTATAGTGTTATTTGAAAGATTTTATAATACAGATATATTTTATGCAACTGTTTATTTTATTAAAATAAAGATTTTAGCCAGAAGCCTTCTTTGTAATTACTTTATTTTTCAGGTTTTGCTATAACATTTTTATAAGATTATAACAGCATGTACAGATACTATTTTACTGTGCTTATAACAGGACTATAATTTTCCTTTTCATAA
>NW_022103911.1:13264411-13278696 GCF_000313985.2 Echinops telfairi
ATCAATTGTGTAAAGCGCATTTGTACATCGTTTCTCAAAACATTGTCTCTCCATTTAAACCCCCGACATTAGGTCCTCATTTTTCCCCTCCCTCCCCACTCCCCCCTCCCGCATAAAACTCTCTCTTATACATGAGTTGCTGTGGATTTGTTTCTCCAAAGTACCTAGACTAATACAGACAGATATATATATATTTTTCCCTTGGATAAATCCCAAGCAGTCAAATGTCTAAATCAAGGGTCCATTTCAAATTCATGGACATGTGTAGTCACACAAGACCTCCTACTTGAAAGTATTTGGAACTTGTTTGGGACCAAAAACCTTTAGTTTTATTTGCACTGGGACCCACACAGTGTGTGGCTGAACCTGGGTAAATTGTGTGGTAGATATTAATTTCTTTTTTTTTTTAGAATAAACAGAAACTATTTTATTGGGACATAATCCAGACGTCATATAATTCAATAGTTCAGTCATGTCAAAACGTGTACTACAATTGCTACCACAATCAATTTTAAAACATTTTCTTTCTTCTTATACTCCGTTACCCCCCAACCTTTCTTGCAGTGCCCCTTACCATCCCTGAATCTAGTTATTGTCTCTATGGATCCACTCATCCTGGGTTTCACTTACAAAAAAATGTAGGAAAATACATAATATGGAGTCAAAAAGGCTACCAACAAAAACAAAATACAAGAAGATAAACTCCAGTTTGAGAGAAAACAAAATATTAAAAATCAGAACAGGTTCAAGAGTATGTCAAAGGGAGATAAAATTATAAGGTTTCCACCATTCAAGTCATTTTTTTTCATTTTAATCTACTATAATCATCTCTGCAACCTTTTCTGTCTAATAATGAGGCTATTCCTATCCCACAATTATGGTCAGAGGGAAATCACCAGAGGCTTATTCTATGTGTAAATGCTGCAAATGTATTTTGGGCTTCGACGTCATCCGTAGCCTTCTGCAAACCAGAATTTCACAATGTAAGCTCTGATACCATTCCCTGCTTTGGATTTGGATTAAATTATATGCATTGGACCACCATGTACTTACTACTTCATTTCCCTGCTTGCTTTATTAAGATAGGTATTCATTTGGCAGACCTGAGTCTTACATTGACATTGAAGACAATTGTAAATTTTGCCTGACCATCAACTTCCAATGTTGATGTAAATAGTGTCGTCATGTAAGGATTTAATCCATGCAAGTCAATAATCCATGTATTTTGATTTGTAGCTAGTCTTTAGTTGTTTAATCTCCTTTTCTCAATTGAGTTTTAAAAACATTACCATTAGCTAAATCAATGACACTATAAACTGAAAGACCTTATGCTGCAGGGAGATAATTGATAATATTCTATAATGTAAAATAACAAAATTGTCTCTAAGGTGAACCAGAAGTATATATGAAACATAGATATAGGAATGGAATTATTCCTAGCTCCAGTCTAAGAATGATCGGTTCTTAGGACATAGCTCTACTGGACACATGTGCCCATGAAGGAAATATTGAAGGTATGTGTGATAGAGGAAGATGTACTAAAAGCAACTAGCTGGTGCCTGGCTATCAGAAAGAATAATTTATAGGTATTAAAGGCTTGTTTCAAATAGTCAGAAATCTAAGTGAGACATCACCTAAGTCCACAGGGAAGAAGCACACCAGCCTGTGTGATCCAAGGATTGCAAACACTATAAATTTAACTTTTTAAATAAAACTGTCCACCAATTTTCCTCAGTGGTGGTAACATTTTTACATTTCCACTAATGGTATATTAGAGTCTCCATTTGTCAGCATCATCTGTATCCCATGGCATGGCCTATATATTTTTAAATTTCAGCTAGGCTAATGAGAGCAGTGTCATATAACATTTTTCGTTTGCCTTACTCTCATGAAAAATGGTATTGAGCACCTTTAAGGTATTTATTTGACATTTGTATGTTTTATTATAAAGTATTGGTTACTATTTCAGTTTTTTATATCTAGTTGCTTGTCCTTTTATTGTTGGCTTTTATACAAACCTGATGTGAGTAAATGCCTTTTTTACTAACTTTTTCTTCATTTTATTAATATTTAAGGATGAATACATTTTTAAAAATTTGACTAGATTCAGTTTATGTTTAAAATATGATTTGAGTATCCAATATTGCCCATAAGAAACCCTATGAGCCCAAACTTTTGAGTCCACCTTATAGTCTCAAAGAGTTTATCTTCTGATATCTCTAGAAATTTTAAATTTGGTGTTATATATTTTTAACTATCATTACATGATAAAGGTCCTTTTAGTTTTCTTTATATAAATTTTAAAATACAGACCCATTATATTTTAATGCTTTTCTTCTTTAAAATTTTCAAAGGTAATAATGATAATAAGAATAGCTAAATAGTATGGTGAACTCTTCTGCCTGCATTATACATTGGTACTTAAAATCCTTAAAGCTATTGATTAATTCCAATATATCCTTTCTATAGAAAATAAAACTTGGAATAACTCACCTACTAATGGATGAATTTGGAAATTCTCAAACACTATAATTCCACCAGCAAATTCCATTACACTGAATATATCATCCCTCAAAATTATAATTATTTTTGAAATTTTAACATATTTTTACCAATTTTAATAATTTCTTTTAGTAGAATCAAAACCAAGGTAATCCCGAGGAGTTATATCTTAAAGATGTCCTAAATGTCCAACTTTTCAAAGATGTTACACCACTCTATTTTCCTCCAACTCTTCCCTTTAGTGTATCCCTCTATGTACCTGGATTTTGCAAATCACTGCACTATCTCACAGAAACTCTTGAAACTTTACGCAAGTGGTTGTGTGTGCTGTTAAATCCCCCAAACAAGGGTCAGGCAGCGGCATGCCCCATGCAGAATTGAGAACCAGAAGTCAAATGTGGGAAAGTCAAAGCAAATCTTCCTGGAGATCACACACAAAAAGGGAAAGTTTTGTATCTTTCAGCAGGCAATATCCCCAAGGAAAACCAAGTATGGTGACTTGAGTAACAATGTAGAGTCAAAATATATCTCCACCTTAGTCAGGTAACAGTGAACCCCCCCGCCCCCCCACCAATGGGATGATAGCCCTAGGCATAGAGGCTAAAATTTACAACACAGCACCAAAAAGATTATGGAAAATGAGATTATCTCTACAAGACCCATATTAAGTAATTGACTATATCTCAGGCCACCCTCTGGTCCTTCTAGCCATTAAGCCGTTCATACTAACCCATTCATACTTGAATCTCTCTTGCAGAATAAGCATGATGTAAGATTTTTCCTGCTGCATAACCCACTTATCCATTCATTTATCATCAGCTATTACTTCTCCTTCGTCCCACTTGTCATTTATTTTTACACAAACTCTTCCACCTTGGGAAAGAACATCAGGTTCACCTGCTGTGCTAGTCCAGATTGCTAGTAGCAAAACCACTGAGCTTCCCCCTCAGTCTATTCCCATTTATGTTGGGCGGTGTTACATAAGTACAAATCTAATGATCTCAACCACTAGGAAACATGACACTATTCACAGTGAACCCATTGTGGCTGATTAGATGAAATTACAGGCAATCCCCTCTAGCCTTTGGAAATTATTGCATGTAGGGTCAGGAGTATATTTATAGTCTCTTGTTCAGGGATCACTCCTGCTCTGGTACTAATAGCTGCATCCCTGGTCCCGGGACTATAGTTGGTCCAGGGAACTATAGCATCCAGAAGGAAAAGAGCAATTTCAGGTGATGTGGGGGGAAAAAATTTCAGTAGTACCCTCTTCCCCAAACCCTGCAGAGAAACAAAGGAATCTACCCAGTGCTGAATCTCCCTTTGTACCCCTAGGTTGAGTATGAGCATACCCTTGTGAAGGCTTATAAACCAGACTCCCATACCTTTATTTCCCACCCCACCCACTCCCCACCATTTCAGATAATGGGCTAACTGCCCCTTCTGATTCTCTCTCCAACTGCTACCCTGAGGGTGGCATACAACATTGTGTGTCTATCTCATAGGATGGTGTGGGGCCCACTGCTACATCCTGTAGGATTTCAAGTGTGTTCCTTGGTTAGACGAGATGTCACTTGGTGGCTGATATTGGTACAGTATCTTTTGTTCTAATCTCTTGATGATGTTTTTGTCATCTGCCTATGCTACTGGATATGCAAAGCCCAGTCCAGAGTAAGTGTCTATAATAATCCATTTGTAGCCAAATGGTACCACAAGTGTCACTGGTCGATTTAGTCCATGTTTAAACTACATGCAGAGCCTCTTACAGGGAATCTATACCAAAGCCATCTGCAACCTCTGTATTTCTGGTTGGCAGACAGCACATTCCTTATTGCCCTTTTGTGCCTCAAAGTGTCCAAGAGGGATATATCTAGCCTAAGTATAAACCATTGCTGTAGCATCCTCATGTCCAATCATTTCATGGGCCAAATTGAACAGCTCAAGGAGGTACACTAACATATCTACTTTTTCAATCCAATCGCTTTCTGATTCTGAAAAGGGGTTCTTCTGATAGACCTGTCTGTCCTCCTAAAAGACTACCAGGTAACAAGTACAAGAAGATCTCCTCAATCACTACTGGAAAAATGCCTTCCAGAGGGAAGGCCTCCTCCCTGGAAGCCAGAAAAACAACTTAAAAGTGTAGTACACCAACTTTTCTTAAAGTTGGAGATCAGCCATGTCTGCTAACTCTTAGACTTCCCTTGAGCATCGACTTTGGTGCACTGGCCCTCCTCTGCACAAACAGCCCTGGAACTATAATCTCTGAACCAAGCAACCCATTGCTCAGCAGAAAATGGTTCCTGGGGCACTGTCCATGGGGCAGTGGACTCTGGCACTTGCTCAGGTGGTTCCATGGTGGGACTATGGAAACAAAGGCTACTAGCTTGTGTCTATGGTGGGCATCATGCTGCATTCCCCCAGGAGCTCTTCCTGTATCAACCATTTCCATTTTATTATGGAATTCTTCTTGATACAATCTTCCTTATTTGAGGTTTTTTTCCAACATCACCCAAGGTATTGTGGGAATCTCAGGGCTCAGGATGAATCTTAATGGTCCTCTTGGCCAGCATTCTCAGATGTTTGCCCTAGGCTCCCGTCCTCATAAGTACGTGAGGTAGATATTTCCCCTCATGTCTGAATGTGGATCATAAGAGCTAAAAGGCAAGGAGAGTGAGACTGCTTTCTCAGATAGAGTCCGCTGTTGTGCAAGACTCCATTCAAATGCAATTTTCTTCCAAGTGGTTTTATGTATGGGCTAGAATTATTCCCAGGTATAGAATATGAGTCCTCCAAAATCCAAATAGACCGACCAAATGCTGGCCTCCTGCATTGCCATGGGAGTAGGTAGTGGCAGTAACCTGTCCTTGGTTTCCTGTGGAATGTCATGAGTGGCTATTGCCCAGGTCATTCCAAGAATTTCACCTTATGCTGGAATAATTAAACAGCCTTTGTTGGCATGTGGACCACCAATGTAATCCTTCCCTCATGCAAGCAAACTGTAGCTGACTCTTATCTGAGATTGGGATTAAGAAGAAGGCATTTGAAAGGTCAATCGCAGAGTACCAGTATCCTTTAGTCTGCTGTATTTTCTGCATTCTTGATACCATTTTGGGAGCAACTGAAGCCACAAGTGGCACTTTTATATTTATGCCTCAATAATCTATAGTCAACTTCTATGGGCCAGCTGACTTTTTCACAGATCAAACAAGACCTATGAATTTATTGGCACCAGCATTCTAACCTTTTGCCTATATTTAATAAAAGCAGTAATCCCTTCTCCACCAAATATCCTATGCTGTTTCAGATGAACAATCTGAGTGGGTTCAGACAATTCTACTGATTTCCATTTAGCATGTCTAAATAATACCATTCTAAGGGAAGACTTATATGCCTTCATTTTTACAATATCAAATGGAGTGAGTATTCTTCAATTAGATAGAAAAGCCATAACTATATCAAGTTAAGGGAGAGGCACCTACTTTAAACAAGATCTGCTTTAATCTTCTGATTCTCACCGAAATGTTCCCCTTAGTTCCATCAACTGTTACGTCTACATATTCCCTGAATCTAACTAGGCCCCATAAATATTTTTTTGAGGCTTACAGTATACTGGACTCCTGTGTCTAGATGCTCCCCAAAGGCCCCTCCCCAGAACATTTTTTCAGCACACCTCTATATATCTCATGTTCCCTGTTAAGGGTTAGATCACAGTCTCTTGATCCCTCATAAATCCGTATCTTCATCAATTAGCTGAGCCACTGATTCACATGGTCTCAGGTGGAAGGTCCCATCATTCAATACTTCCCAGGTGGAAGGAATTGAACAGCCTTATTTAGGCTTCCTTCACATTGGGTAAACAGCAAAAGTTTCCATTGATCCACCCAACTTTCAGTAGTGCTGAATGAGAACCTTTGTGTCAACTCCATTAATGTCTACCATGTCCATCCCATTTCTTAGTAACAATGTAAAAATCCCTTTCCTACTAGGATAAATTATTTCCAATTTGTTCCTTCCCATTATCTTATTAATTACTCTTATATTTTTTGTATCTGTAAAAGCTACAAAAGGAGGCTGTGTCAAGAATTCTGACCCTGTTTCTCAGATCGCTGCTTTCTTTCACAATAGTAGTGTAATATGGGGTGCCAAGTAGAAGGGGTTCCCTTGATTACCATATGTCATGACCTGTGTAAGGGGCTTATTGATCGGATGAATATCCTGATTATCATAAAGCCATTCTAGTATTGTTTCCATAAGCAACACTTTGCTGCTTCTTCTGGAGTGTTCCAGTAAGTATTTAGGAGGGATAGGAGCTGTTCCTTCTTAGAGTAAACAAATCTCACTGCAAAATTTTATTCAGCTCACAGAGCAGGCTATCCCTTCTGTCATAACCATCCTTGTGACTGGATCTATGTTTAACATTTGTGATTATTCTGTAATGAGCTATGGGTCTTAAATCAACCCAAACATACTCTTCCATTCAATAGCATGGTTAAAAAAAAAACAAAGACGTTGCCTTAAATTAGTTACGCTTACAATACATCTTAGTACTACTTCTTCAGTAAGCTTACTACACTGGTCTACACACTGAGACAACTCCATTACACTATGGCCCCTGGTTTAAATCTTTTCCTCTCTGCTGTCCTGGCCTACCTATTTGGTTACCAGTCTACATAGGGGTACTTTGTGTTGCTCTAACATAAATTTTCCTTTCTGAGTCACCCTTGAAACTAGGGGTTATAGCTCTGACCCAACTGGTTGTGGACTTGATTCAGTGCTATAATTCATTCTTTTCCTGTGAGATTGAAGCTGCCATTCATAACAGAAACCAAGGAATTGTATGTCTTGCCCTTTCCTTATCACTCTCTGTTTCTATATGCATCCAAGCAGCCAAGTCGTGAGCACGTTATCTATATCCGTCTGTGTTATATGAATAGCTTTTACCTTGAGTAATGGATTGCAACCTAGCAGCTGGATTAAACTGTAGGTGTTTTTTAACCCATTATGAAACCAAGGGTTTCTTATTTCTCCCTTTATTCCTCTGTTCCCAAAATAATATTTTCCAGGGAATCAGCAAGTTCCACTGTTCTAATACCAACTGTGCTAATAATTAGTTTTAGTAAAATCAATGCTAGGCTTGTCCTAACAAGCTGGAGATAAAAATTGTCCCAATCCCAAGATGTTACACCATTCCATCTTCCTTTGAATCTTTTCCTTAGTATGTTCCATTATTTCCCTGGGTTCTGCAATCCACTGAAACTCAGGAAACTGTCTCATGTGGTTTGGGGGCTGTTAACTCATATATAAGGCTCAGGAAAAGGCAAGCCAAATGCACGGATCAGTGCCAGAAGTCAAATATTTAAGTCTTCTTGCTTCTACCAAAATTCAGTTAGAAATTGGAGGTCACAGAAAAAAGAGAAGGCTTTGGTGTGGTTTTTATCTTTCAGCAGACCATACCCCCAAGGAAATAAAGGATAGTGACTTAGGTAGTATGCTCTAAAATATAGAATGTCGACACATCTCTCCTCTTTATCCCATAATAAATGACTCCCTCCAAAATAGAAGTATAGTATATGCACAGGGTCTAGAATTTAAAACACATCACAAAACTGATTGTGGAAAATGAGCTATGCTTGGAAGGGCCATATTAAATAATTGACTATGTTTCACCAATATACAAAAAGAATACATGTGCAAATTTAATGACTAAGTGTTTTTATAATTGATATAGAGATACTTTTTTTAATTTTCAATTTATATGGAAAGTATTTATAAATTAAGCTTCCCGCCAATCACCAAGCCACCCATATATCTACATTTTGTTTTTATTTTTGGAAATTCTAAATACATCTCAATTTTGTTTCACTGTGAAAGCACCAGTCTTTATATCACATGGATTTATCACTTCCATATTGAACCTGTCCCATTGGGATGGTACTAGATGCATGTATAAATATACCAATCTAAGTAACCTATTTTAAGAAAAGTTACTTTGTAAATTCCCCAAATGTAGATATACTTAATGTGTTTAAAACAGTTCACTCATCTCTGTCTTTATTTGTAGGACAAATGTCACATATGTGTCTATAAATTCACACCATCAGCAGAATTATATATGTTCAGTCATTACTCATTCAGTTCTTCTAATTCACTTGACAGTTGACACTGGTTAAGAGTTTTTCCACTCATTTAAGAAAATTTACATTTTCCCCAGTATTTGTGGACATATTTCTATACATTGAAGACAAAGATGGATGGAAGTAAAGTAAATGGCTAAGATATATGTCAAATAGATATGAAATGATTTTTATAGTGACATTTTATACTCAAAACTAATCTCTAAAACTTTTCTAGAAATTTCAAAAGAATACTGAAGATATTTGTGAAGCATTAAATAAATGAAAACTAAGCAAAAGTATTTAGTAAGCAATGTCAAAGTTTGCATGATTGAATTCTGCACAGTGACTGATTCATCAGAGATGCTTTAATTCCCCCCACCCTCACTAATACCAAACCCCCAATACCATGACTAAATAGGGGAAACTCACCAGATGGATTACACATGAATAAGATCAAATCCAACCATGAAAAGAGATGATGGGGAAGCTCTATATCATCAGTTAAGACATAGCCAGGAGCCAATTGTGAAATAGATCATCAATTGCTCATATGCAGTTTCAACTTAGAGCAGAATAAAATCAAAGCAATTCAATGGGAACCAAAGTTTGACCTTGAATGCACCCCCTCTGAATTTATAAAGCCTCTTAGGAATAGATTAGATACAGTGAACACTAATGACCAAAGACCAGAAAAGATGTAGAAAGATATCAAAGACCTCATACATTCAGAGACTGAAAGGCCATTTAAAATAAAAGATTAAAAGGAAAAGACCAAAATGGATTTCAGACACTACCCGGAAACTTGTTCTTAAGAGAAGCATAGCTAAAGCAAATGCAAGAATTAATAAACTAAAATAACTGAACAGAAGGCTTCCGAGGGCAGCTGAAGAAAATAAGGTATAATTAAAGGTTGCTTTTTTAGTTAGGAACTCAAAAGAGAAGAAGAACATCATTGGCTTTCTCAGGCTGAAACATTTGAAGGATGAATTCAAACCCTAAACTGTAATACTGAAAAATGTTATGGGTAAGAAACTGAATGAGGCAGAAAGCATCAAGAGAACATGAAAGAAATATATCAAGCATAAAGCCACTCTCCCAAAATGAATTGGTTGATGTTCAACCACTTCAGGAGTTAACATAATCAAGAGCCACTTGTATAAAAGGGAGTTCATTCTGCAATGAAGACATTGGGGAAAAGCTAGGCTTTAGGACTAATGGAATATTAACTGATATGTTACAACAAATTCACAGAAAATGGAACCATCTACTAATCTATATCAAATAATTTTGAAGACAGTAACTTGGCCTAAATGTGTTCCCATTCCAATGAAAGATGATCAAATGGAATGCAGACATTGTTAGACAATCTAATTAGCATTGCATAATAGCAAACATCTGCTGAAGATAATTAAAGATATTTGCAGGCAACCATAGACAGGGAGTTTCCTGAAGGTCAAACCATGGGATGATATTTATCACTGCTTATGTCTCATGGATACTGCCCAAAACAAGGATTATCAGAAAATTATTTACCTATGCTTTATTCACTAAAGGAAGGCATTGAGCTTTGTAATAATAACATACTATAGGGAATATTATGAAAATTCAAGAATAATTTAAATGTGGTCCAGTTAAACTTGTATGTGAGTCAAAAAGCATTAAAAAAAAAAAGCAGAGCAAAGGGAAACCTCGTGGTTCCAGTAGGAGTACAAGTACGCTGTGATGGCATGCTTTCATGTTACTTTTTTAATCTATATGTTGAAGGAATAATCAGAGTCGACTAGAGGAAGACTCCTTGCAAACTTGCAATATGAAGATGAGACAAGCTATCTAGCTGAAAATGGACATGTCCTGAAGCTTCTAGTGATGACTGTGAATGACTATCGGTCTTTTGTTAGGAGTTGTAATTAAAGGTAAAGAAAATAAAAATCCTCAAATGGGCTGATAAAGCAAATCATGACAAATGTTGAATAAATTAAATTTGTCAATTCTTTCCTTCCAGTATGATCAACAATAAATGCCCGTAGAGAGTAACAGTCAGGAATTCAAATGTATTGCTTTGGGAAAATCTTTTTTAAAAAGACCATTTCAAAATGTAATAAATAAAAATGCTATTTACGACTAAAGTGTGCTTAAATGTCCCAATGGAATTTTCAGTCTTTTCATGGGCCTGCAGAAGTTTGATGATGAAAAATGTAGACAGAAAAGAATTGATACATTCAAATTGTTGTGTGGATGGAGATTAATAAACCTCTTCGGCAGCAATGAGAACAAACAAATCAGACAGAAAAAAACCACATGAAATATTTCTTAGATATGAGGATGACAATTATTCATCTACTTTTACTTTGGGCACATTGAGAGAAAACACAAATTACTAGAAAAGTGCCTCATGTTTTAAAGTTAATAAAATTGAAAGAATAATTAATGGAATGAGCTGGAACCATAGAGAATGTATTTAAACATACAAACAATATTGAAGATATTAGAGGAGCAGGCAACGTTCTGCCCTTTTTTCATGAGTCACAGCAAATTCAAAAGTAGATAATACAAACAGGGATTTCCAGATAATCCATATGTAAAATGTGCACATTGTAGGTTCCTAAAGCTATGCATTTTAGGTTCTTTAAAAAAATAGGATATAAAGGAAGAGACTTGTGACTGATATGCTATCACAGAATCTCCAGCAATTAGAGCAGAGTCAACAGAACAACCCTTCCAATAGCAAAAGAAAAGAAATAATAAAAATCAGGGCAGAGTTAAACCAGTCAGAAGACAAAAGAACTATGCAAAATATTAATGCAGCAAAAAGCTGATTCTTTGAAAGGATCAACAGAATTGACAGCCCGCTGGCAAACCTAACCAAAAAAAGGCAGGAACAAACACCAATAGCCAGGGTGAGGGATGGAACAGGGAAAGCATAACAGACCCCAATGAGATTAAAAGGATAATCACAAAGTACTATGAAAATCTGTATTCTAACAAATTCAACATAGAACACATGGACAAATATTTGGAAAAATGATCCTTCTCTAGATTACCTCTGGTACAGGTAAAAAAACTCAACAGACCCATAGCCAAAGAAGAAATATAGATGGTTATCAAGAAACTATCAACAAAGAAAGCTCCCAGACCAGATGGCTTCACAGGAGAATTCTACCAAGTATTCAGGGTAGAGTTGACATTGGTCATCCACAAATTATTCCAGAGCATAGAAAAAGATGGCAAACTCCCACACTCATTTTACGAAGCCAGTATAACTTTGACACCCAAACAGAACAAGGATTCCACAGGAAACGAAAACTACAGACCAATATCTCTAATGAACATAGATGCAAAAATCCTTAACAAGATTTTGGCCAATAGAATACAAAAGTATATAAAACACATCATCCACCATGATCAGGCAGGATTCAATCCAGGGATGCAGGGATGGTTTAACATCTGAAAAATCCATCAATATTATGTACCACATTGATAATAAAAAGTATAAGAATCACACCATAATATTGATCGATGCAGAAAAAGCATTTGAAAACATCCAATACCCAATACTAATTAAAACACTCAAGAAGACAGGAATGAAAAAAAAATTCTTCAAGTTAATACAAGCTATCTATGAAAAGCCAATAGCCAACATCATAGTCAATGGAGAAAAGATGAAATCAATCCCACTGAAAAAGGGGACCAGACAAGGATTCCCATTGTCCCCACTTCTATTCAGTATGATACTGGAGGTCCTAGCTAACAACATAGACAGCAGAAGGACATTAAAGTTATCCAACTGGGAGAGAAGGAGGTAAAACTATCGCTATTTGCAGACAACATGATTCTGTACATGGAAAATCCCAGAAGCTCCACCATAGGAGTACAGACAGCAATAGAGGAATATAAAAGAGTGGCAGGATACAAGATCAACAAACAGAAGTCAATTAGTTTGCTACATATATTGGAAAAAACCTTGGAAGAGCCCATCAAGAAGGCAGTACCATTCAAAACAGCCAAGAACAAATTGAAATATCTAGAGATATATTTAACTAAAAAAACAATACTTATACAAGGAAAACTACAAGACCCTGCTACAGGAAATCAAAAGCAACTTCACAAATAGATGAATACTCTTTGCTCATGGATTGGAAGGCTCAACATAGTAAAGATGTCAATCTTACCTAAGGCATTTTAGAAATGTAATGCTATCCTGATTTAAATACCAATAACCTTCTTCAAAGAAATGAAAAAATATGACCACCAATTTCACATGGAGAAGGAAGAAGCTCAGAATTAGCATATAACTAATCTAGAAGAATGACAAAGTCTCACATTACCCGACTATAACACCTACTACACAGACACAGTGGTCAAAACAGCATGGTACTGGCTTAATGATACTCAGACCAATGGAAAAGAACATAAAACCCAGAAATAAAGCCATCAACCTATAGACAACTGATCTTGGACAAGGGCCCCAAAAGCATCAAGTGGGAGGTGGATGCCCTCTTTAAAAAGTGGTGCTGGAAACAATGGATATCCACCTACAGAAAAATTAAACAAGATGTTTACCTCACCACTTGCACAAGAATAAACTCAAGATGGATCAAACACCTAGAAGTAAAACCACAAACTATGAGGACCATCAATGAAGGAATTGGGACGAACTTAAGAACCCTGGCTAATACATAGACTAACTGAAATAGGGAAGGGTACACACACAGATGAACCTGAAATCGACTAGTGGTATTTACTAAGGATAAAACACCTGTGTGTGTCCAAAGACTTCACACAGACTTCACCAAGAGGGGTACAAGGCAACCCACAGACTGTAAGAGGATTTTTAGCAATGACACAACAGACAAAGGGCTTATTACTAAAATCTACCATGCCCTCCTTGCCTGCAAAAGAGGAAAACAGTTAATCCCCCAAGGAAGTGGGCAAAAGACCTGAAAAGAAGTTTCACTTGGAAGGAGACCCATATGGCCAATATACATATGAGAAAATGCACCCAATCATTAGCCATGAGATAAATAAATGCTAATTAAAACAACCTTGAGACACCATCTGACACCCTTGAGATTAGCCCAAATCAGAAAATGAGATAGCAACATGTGTTGGCAGGGATGTGGCAAGATAAGAACTCTCCTCCACTGCTGGTGGTTGTGTAGATATGTACAGCCCCTGTGAAAAATGATCTGGTGATATTTAAAGAAAATGGAAATTAATCTATCTTCTGACCCAGCTATCCCTCTACTGGGCACACACCCACAAGAGGTAAGAAATAAAGCACGACCAATTGTCTGTCTGCACTCCAAGGTTTATTGCAGTGCAATTCACAATCACAAAGAATTGGAAACAACCTAAATTTCCATCAGTACATGAGTGGATTAGTAAACTGGCATATACACACAATGGAATTCTACGCATCACTCAAAAGCACTGATGATCACATGAAACACATAGTTTCATGGGAAGAGTTGGAGGAAATGATGCTAAGCGAAGTCAACCAATCACAAAAGGACAAGTACAACATGAGTCCCCTGAGGTAAGTATAATCAACAAAATAGGTATAGAAGAAAAGCCACTTATCTCACAATATATGGGTTAAGGTACAGGCTTAGGGTGGAGGTCAGACCAGATCCAAGGAGGTACATGTTAATCCAACACAAAGAAGGG
>NW_022103911.1:13280328-13282289 GCF_000313985.2 Echinops telfairi
TTTTTTTTTTTTTTTTAAGAAAGCTTCTCATTCAATCAGTTGGGTGTGGTCCTGATTGACTTGGAAACTGGGTATAACAGGATGACATGAATGTACATGACAAATATGTTGCTAAATTAAAATTTATTAAATAATGTTCATGACAGAACCAGCTTCATCACTTTTGCAAGGGTTAAAGTAAACAAGACTGCCAAACTAGTTCTTTAATACAGGTGAGCAGGAGCCTGGACCGAGTGAAGTGAAGGGTAACACTGTTCAACTGGGCACCTTTCCCAAATGCTATAATTTGGAGCATCAGCCACCACTCCTCCCCTCAGTATTCTCCATCGGGTCCCAGGCTCCCACATTTCACCACAATGTCTCACACAACTCATAAATCACCAAGAAAATGGCCCATACAATTGTGCAGACTGGCAAATCCATAGTTCAAAGGTCAATGTGGAGGATTTCCCTCACTCACACCAAGATTAGCCAAGCAAAGGAATGCACCAGGATTTCACCTCACCAATGTGGCTCAACCTACACTCAGCACCGTGGAAAAAATTGACCGACCCTACATTATTGTTCCAAAGCTTCACAAATACAATGATGTCTGTTCACAGTCACCCATAGCTGAATAAGATAATCCTAACAGCAGCGTCTCCCACCTCTACTACCCAAACTCATTAGGAAAAACTCATCTAATGGAAGATACAAAAATTACATCTAAAAGTGTCATATTAAGTAATTCTCTGTACTACATACTATATGTATTTAACCAACATTAAAAAATGTATAGTTATAGAATTTCAACACAGTTTAAAATTTTCAGTCTTTTATGTAGCTGCAAATAAAATACTCCCCACAAACTTTTATAAGACCCCTTATAGATTCATAATGTGTCTACTTGGACTCTACAGTAAGATTTAATATTTCCTGACATGCACTTCATGGGGTTCTTTTATATACTAAAATTTGAGAATCACTTAACTAGAATATAAAATAGATTATTTTTACTTGCTTAATTAAAATATTGAAAAATTGATAATCTCTGCTCTAGTTTTCTAGTCTCTGAAGTCTGAATAATTTTTTTTTAAATGATTGAAACACAAACACATTTTGGACGTTGTGCCTTATCCCAGACAAGCAGTATTACCATACTATTAACGAAGCGTATATGTCCTAAATTATTCGTAAGTTACGGATAGAGACAATTTTCCTGCAGGGTCCAGAAACAATTGTATCCCTCACTTTGTACATGAAGGAACAGGAACTTTACTAGAGCTGGTTTTATAGTTACTTCCTTATTTTGTATCTACTTTTTATGAAACAAACAAAAAATAGCGACAGCGGTAATAAACTCAACAAAACTCAGTTTTATAGCAATAAAGTTTTGAAGAAACTGAAAACTGTGCATATTGTCCCTGCTTTTCAAATGTAGTGTGTCTTTGAAATTAAGTATAACAAAATGACAGAGAAAAGCCATTATCATTAATTTACATTGGAAAAAATGCTTATCCTTATCATTCTCAGTTTTCTAAAAACAACCTAATGAAACATACAAAATAACACATAAAATCTAAAATAACACTATCATGCACTGTTCACTAACACAGTTCAATGTTTTAGCAGGTTGATGCAGAGAGCTTAAGGGTAAATTTTTTAAATATTTTATGTGAAAATTTATTAATTTAATCAAAGCGCCCAAATTCAGCTGTTAGGATTCCCCCACCCGCCTCAACACACACACTCAAAAATCCTTTCTTACTATTTTTTTTTCTAGATCCAGATGGTATCTTTTATTTTTCAAATACTTTTATCGGGGGCTTGTACAGCTCTTATCACAATACATACATACATCCATTGTGTCAAGTATGTTTGTACATATGTTGCCATCATCATTTTCAAAATGTTTTCTTTCTACTTGAGCCCTTGGTATCAGCTTCTCCTTTTTTTTCTTCCACCCCCCCACCTTCCCTCCC
>NW_022103911.1:13295269-13296382 GCF_000313985.2 Echinops telfairi
TATACGTAATAATAAAATAGATGAAATTGAAAATGCTTAATTTTCAAATTATCTTTTATGCTCTGTTTATAAATCAATTAACCTTAATTTCTATGATTTTACTTATCCACCCCCCTGAGGCGCATTAAATACCTAATTTATTTTACCATAAACTGTTGTGTATTTAATAAAACTATTAATCTGTTATAGAACTCTGGGGACAAAATCAGAATATTTTTTTCTCATGATAGTTGTATTAGTCTGGGTAGACTAGAGAAACAAAGTCATAAACATGGTTATGTGTATAAGAAAGAGTTTTATATAAAGGGCAATTATACATTAAGAAAGCATCCCAACCTAGTCTAGTCCAAGCCCGTAAGTCTGATATTAGCCCATATGTCCGATACCCATATATAAAATCCTCTTCAGTACCACAAAGCACATGCAATGATGCGAGTGCAGGATGATCACAGACCAGTGGGTAGAAAGACTTTAGATCCAGTGACATTGTAAGCATCTCAGCACTGGCAGGGGTCTCCATGTGGCTTCTCCAGTTCCGAGGGCAAGGGGTCCATTAGTGTAGTACCATGTGTCTTTTCCGTAGAGCATCTCTCAGGGAATGAGCTGAGAGAGTGAGAGAGTCTTTCCCACCTCCAAGGAGGAAATTCAGGAAATCCCAGAATTCTCAGAGGGCCATGCTTACACAAAGGCCTCATTGGGTATGATTCTCTTGACAAACGAGTCTCTAGCCCTTCACTCTTAAAGCTCGCAAGTCCCAAATTAACACCAGATTATGTTACTACCACAGACCACCTCTTGTCAATTTGACACTTTCATACAATTCTTTAGTCATATAAAATTTTCAGACAATCAATAATGAAATCATACCTGTACCTAACAGGATAAAACTAAAATGCATATAATTCAGTATGTGGCACTCTCATTTAAGCTCTATAAAGTGAACAAAACAAAAATATCCTATGCCTAACAATTGTAGTTAAGTAACACCTCCACCTTAATCCTATAACCCTATGAATATATATATTCCCCCACCTATGGCAGTTTGTAAGCCAACCACTTCATGCCTTCATGCCCCAATTTTGGGTATCCAATTTCTATACTACCAACTTAACA
>NW_022103911.1:13298373-13299944 GCF_000313985.2 Echinops telfairi
TTGAAAGCCATTTTTGGTATGAAATATAATTTAACAAATTCTTGTGAAATTTTTCATGACCTTTTAAACAACGACAGCAATCTACTAAAAAAAAAATTCACTCAAATGAGAAATATGCCAAAGAATAAACTAATACTATACATAATTTTTAATGTATTATATTTGTAAATTGTACTTATGTTGAAATTAAAAATATATATATTACAATACTATTTTTTGCGAAAAATTTCATGACCTTTTAAATGACAGCAATCTACTGAAAAAATTCACTCAAATGAGAAATATAAAGAATAAACTAATACTATACATAATTTTTAATGTATTATATTTGTAAATTGTACTTATGCTGAAATTAAAAATATATATATTACAATACTATTTTTTGCATTCTAGGAAAATTTTTGTTGCTCCATATAGACCAAATTTTTAATCAAGAACCCCCCACACCCACACCCACCCCCCAGGGCTGTCAATGGTGTCCTGCTTTACCAATGTTAAAATCTGGTCACCTTAGTATAAGAGAGTTTTATATAAAGGGTAATTGGACATTAAGAAGGCATCCCAACACAGTCCAGTCCAAGCCCATACGTCTGATATTAGCTCATATGTCCAACACCAATATATAATGGCCTCTTCAGACTCACAAAACACATGCAATGACCTAAATGCAGGATGATCACAGGCCAGTGGGTAGAAAGCCTTTGGATCCAGTGGCATTGTAAGGATCTCAGCACTAGCAGAGGTTTCCACATAGCTTCTCCAGTTCCCAGGGTATGGGATCTATCAGCATAGTGTCATGCGTCTTTTTAGTAGAGCATCTCTCAGGGAATGAACAGAGAGAGTCTCTCCCACCTCCAAGGAGGAAATTCAGGAATTCCCAGAATCCTAAGGAGAAGGCCATGTCCACACAGAGGCTTCATTGGGTGTGATTCTATTGACAGACTAGGCTTCACCCCTTCACTCTTAATCCTCTCAAGTCCTGAAATGACATCAGCTTATGGAACTCACACAACAGTTCTTTAGAAAATAAAGATTTTTAATAATTTAAATCTCTATTTTTCTAAAGAAATATAAGTAACTTTATTCTATCATAGTCTAAAATAAAGGTTTTTTCCCCCCCCACGTTTTAAATCTTTGAAGAGAAGAAAGCATTATTTCTTAAAACCTCCAAATTCACAGTTTTAGTTTAGATTGTACATCTTTAGAGTAAAACCCTAGTGTTTCTAGAATTTAAAAATAAGTTAAGCTATCCATCTTCTCAGGATAAGCATGTAGGTGGAGAGAGAGAGTCCTTCAAAAAGTCAGGTGTTACCCTTTATGCTTCCATCCTTTCATTCCAAAACAAACTCTGCCCTTCCCCAACTAAGGTCTGATGTTTGTAAAATTTACTGGATATATAAAATTGCTATGATTGGAAGTTTTCACTGTTTCCTTAACAATAGAGAAATATGTGCTAATGGAAAATATGTGTAGTATTAAGTTTACAGTTCCCTGAAATGTATATGGTATTTTCAATGGCCTCATGTATGTGAAAGTTGGTCATTGAACAAGGAAGACCAAAGAAGCAGAAA
>NW_022103911.1:13301254-13305308 GCF_000313985.2 Echinops telfairi
GTGATGTTGTCCTTGGGTAAATGATGACCTTTAAAAATGTTTGATGTTTGATAATTAAAATATGTGCATATGTCACTAGAGTTATTGTTCCCCCTATAGTCTTATCTATTGTTTCGCTGAACATTGAGCCAGCTGGATGAAATCAGTTCCAGACCTGAAAAATGAATAAGGGCCAATTTTTTGTGGGTTCAACCAGTCTCTACCTGATCAGTAATCCTGATTTCTTTCATGATTTTGAGGTTTTTCCCATACATTTCTCTCATTCTAACCACAAAATTCTAATCTGGTCCTGGAAGTGGTAGATAGCAATCATCTAGTCCTTTTGGTCTCAGGGTTGTGGAGAATGACCTGAAGTTGTAGCCTGGAGGCAAAATTTTCCTTTCCTGGAAATTCCCAGTTTTTTATTCTTGTGGCCTTCATTAATTAAATGAGACCTAGTCACATTATGAAAGTTAATCTATTTTATTCAGGTCAATTGATTTTAGATTTCAATCATGTCAATAAGAAAGATTACTGTTTGATTAAATATCCTAAGAAAGTTGACACATAAAATTAATCATGACAGTTAACCAATCCCCACCCTTTATTACATGAAGGCTGCAGTTAGGAAGATTGAGTGGCTAATTCCTTGGTGCTTCCAACCTCTTTACATCCCACTGCCCAGTGAAAACCAAAAGAGAGAATCACAAGTGCTTAATATAGCCCTGTCCACTATCAACAGGAGAACGCTAAGAGCTGAGTGCACGTGGAGGGAAACCAATGTCAGGGTCTGCAATAGAGGGTAACAATGAAAAATTGAGACACTTAAGGTGATTTAAAAATAGACAGTCTCCCGAGGAAGGGGAAAATAGAAAGTCTGGGTCCATCCAGTTTATATAATATATAGTATTGAATCATATGTAATGATCTATGTCAAATATGCACTAAATATTATCTTAAATGTTGTCTTTGCTAAGTATTGGATGAGGATGGCAATGCATCTATGCTAGAGAAGTGAAGGGGCATTCAGAGAATTAAGGCAGAGAGAGAGATTGTGATGCTCAAAGTGAAATTAAACACATGGACACTGATGATTCCTGTTCCCCCAAAACAGCCAGCAGTAAATACATTTTGTGAGAATGTAAATCTGATAAGGTAAAAATTATACAACAATCTTCTCAACCACTATTATGCATTCCTAGAATGGAAACAGACTTGTAGAATTATATATAATGCCCTTTGGATTTGTTTCAGTAGTCTCCATATTATACATACTGTAGGGGCTTACAGAGTTTTCAAAGCAAAAAAAAGGTATGTTGGCACATTTCTATAACAAACATTCAAAATGACATAAATGTAATGGTATGGAGATCCTGAGGTTGTGGGGGGGGGGTTGCATTATTTAAAGTGACAGATGTTAATTCAGTGGATAAGCAATCTGTCACCTGCTTAGGACATACTCTCACAGCTGTGGGAATCAAACCGATGCATGACTTACTGAGAGTCATTGCCAAAGCACCTGTTCCAGACACAAGGATGAATTACTTTTATTCTCAGCTTATGAGACTGTTATTTGAAATGCTTGGGTCATTTGCCACAGAGTTAAAAGCACTAAAAGGACTTAACGAGTTTGCAGATGCTATGCTCACTCAGGATCAGAAACAACTGAGTTCAAGTAAGAGACTCACAGAAGTGAATAAATCCTGAAAGGGAAAGGCTCCATTTTGGAATGTTAGGTCTGGCTGCAACTAGACCCCATAACACAGACTTGTCTACTTTTTTGTGTGAATTGCCACTCCATCTAGTGATTATACATTTAAAAAAATATCTTCTGAAAATGAAGATTTTTAATAAATAGATAAATGAGTAAAGGTCCCTGTTCAAGGGTGCTGCCCTTTCAAGGCTGGTGTTTAATGGTGCTGTTTGCTTGGACAGTGCATTTTTAAAAATAATTTCTCTAAAATTCCAATCTGGTTCATACCCATACATCACAAGTTGAGTACTCTGAAATCTATTTTAATTTTCATATACTACATAGTGTCTGAGATTTCTCAACTGTGCAATTATAGAAGCATAGCTTTTTAAATTGATATATTATGGTAATGATAATAAATGCAATTTAATAATCCCCTGGAGAGAAAGTTATGAAATTTCCAAAATACCCTTCAATGGAGTTCAGAGCTGCAGGAATCTAGTTCAGGGAGTAGGTGCCTTCCAACCGTGGTTTAAAAATAAGAATCACATTTCACAGTTGTTAATGATGTAACTCTTTTCTGACCATTTGATCAAACAGTAAGATCATTAATTAGTAGATTAAAATAAACAAAGACAAAACATATACCAAACACACATGCATGTACACATATAATTTGATATAGCCTTTATCTCTAATCTACATATAAATAAATAAAATTTACTTGGCTATTTTTGTCCTTCAAAATTAGTAAACAATTTTTGCTAGTCACACCATAAAATGGATTGTTTTCAATGGTTCAATGTTCAAAACAATTACAATTGTCTTTTTTTCCATAAAAATGTTTATCGATATGGAAGAGTACACTAACTATAAATAAATACGATGTATTAGAGGATCATGAGGACAGGAAATTTATGACTGAAACTGTCTATACATGTTAATATCAACACTGATATAAAGATATTGGGGTAAAATCAAATAAGTTTTGTATAAGGGACTTGTAGTTTTTTAAATATATGCCAGGAAATTTCAATATTGCTTGATCAGCATGATCAAAAAAATCATTTTAATTGAATACAAACATTATTAAAATGAAATATGTTTGATGATTATACATAGAGCCAAACAAAATTATTATTTTAGTGTGAAATCAACATCGTTGTCGGAAGGTGTAATCAGGTTGCTTCGGACTCATATAGTAACCCTGTGGAAAGGTTCCTGGTTTCGTCTCTTTCTAACAGTTGCTGTTAGATTTTAACACGTTTTTGTAACCAGGTGTCAATCCACCTCACTGGGGATCTTGCATTTTTTTCTCTAACCTTCTGCTTTAGCAAGCACAATGTCCTTTTCCAGGCACTGATTCCTCTTGGACCTCTATGCAAGGGACACAGTTTCTCCCTCCTCTCTGAAAAAGCACACAGGCTAGACTTTTGAAAGAGATTTGCTCATTCTTTGACAGCCCATGGTCTAGTCCATACTCTGTTAACAGTACAATGTAATGTAGCGATTCTTCTTCACTCTTCCTTATTCACCGGCCATTTATAGCACACATGTAAAGCAACTGGAAATACCATGGTTTGGATCAGTAACTCTTTAGATCTAAAAGAGGTGTTTTGGGTTTTTAGACTTTAAAACAGTCTTTTGCAAAAAAATATTTGCCCAAAGTAATATGTCATTTGCTTCCTTTCTAATTGTGAATTGAGTGGCTTTCCATCCAACGATGGTTACACATGTTGCTTCATGTCATTCATTGCAAACCCTTCAATGCAATACTGTACCACTCAAACCATTTCCTCCTTCCCTTCTCTCCTAACACTTCTCCT
Organism: Echinops telfairi; assembly: GCF_000313985.2. NCBI lineage: Eukaryota > Metazoa > Chordata > Mammalia > Afrosoricida > Tenrecidae > Echinops > Echinops telfairi. The sequence continues at coordinate 13,304,753 of NW_022103911.1, forward strand.
TGCTGACCTCTATCTCAAATGGTGTGTGTGCATCACTGATGCTATTGTTTCATCAATAACTTTTTGCTGAAAATTAAGTCAGATGAGTGTGCTCAGTTCCAAACATGACCAGTGATTAAGGGCTATCGTGCTAGAGTTCCATGTGGTCTCTTTCACAGTTCCAGCTTTGTTCCTTATTTTCCTCTCACTCCATACAAGCTTTTAATATGAGTCCTTTCAGAACCACTGTTCATGTTAGCGGTGGACCAATCTAGTTCAGCTCGTCTCAGGGTCATGGAAACTGAAATTTACATGGTCTTTTAGTCTATTGGATGAATTGTTTCCATGTGTCTTAGATGTTCATCACCTTTCTTTCCTTTGGAGAGAGACCAGTATTTTCACCTTACATTGCTGCTCACAAGCTTTCAAAACCCCAGGTGTTTCACAACCCCTCACCAAAGTAGGGTATAGAGCATTGTTGCTGTCAATGCTACTTGATTTGGTTTCTCCTCAAATCTTGGTCCAACAGGGCAAGATATGACAAAATACCCATTTATAAACTATCAAGGGTTCATGC
>NW_022103911.1:13306376-13308105 GCF_000313985.2 Echinops telfairi
CTGGAATTCTTCAGCAAAGGCTTCAAGTCCTCTTCACTTTCAGCAAGCAAGGTTGTGTCATCTGGTTATTGCATGTTGTGAAGAAGTCTTCCAATCCCGAAGCTACATTCTTCTTAATATAAGGCAGCTTCTCTGATTATTTGCTCAGCATATAGAGTATGAATGAGTATGGTGAGAGAATTCAACCTTGTTACACACCTTTCCTAATTTTAAACCATGTGTTATTCCCTTGTTCTATTCATACAACTGCTTTTAGATCCAAGTGCAAGTTCTACATGGGCACAGTGAAGTGTTCTGAAATTGTCATTCTTCTCAGTTATCCAGTTTGTTATCCATACCATCCAATGCTTTTGAAGATTCAATAAAACACAAGTAAACAACTTTTGATATTCTCTGCTTTGAGCCAAGATCCATTTGACTTTAGCAATGAAATCCCGTTACATATACTCTTCTGAATCTACCCTGAACCCTGCTAGCATTTAAAATACCACTGACATAACTTCCAGCATTACAGCAACACACAAACAACTGTAGTATGACAAACTGACAGACAAGTGGTGACATTAACCTCTGTTGCCTTTAATGATTACTCTCCCCTGAAGGTCTTCACCTGCCTCTATTATTATTATTATTGCCAACCTGTATCTTACTGTATACTTCCTCGCTCTCACCTGTTGACATGTGTTGACTGTCTTGCCAGTAACTTACCTTTCTTATAATACCCAGCAAATAATATTTATTTTCATATGATAACCTTTTCTTGATTTCTTGAATTTTTACATATTTGTCATCTTATACTACTGATCAATTTGTCGTCTTATACTACCCAGCAAATAATGTTTCTTTTCATATGATAACCTTTTCTTGATTTCTTGAAATTTTACATATTTGTCATCTTGTGATTGCTTAATTTCACTCATTGCAATGTCCTCAAGGTTCTTCCATGTTAAGAAGTGTGTACAGATTCATCATTATAGTGTATCGTTACATAGTGTATCGTTACATTGTATATCTTTACATAGTGTATCGTTACATAGTGTGTCGTTACATAGTGTATCGTTACATAGTGTGCCGTTACATAGTGTATCGTTACATAGTGCATCTTTACATTGTGTATCTTTACATTGTGTATCTTTACATAGTGTATCGTTACATAGTGTATCATCACATAGTGTATCATTACATTGTGGATCTTTACATAGTGTATCGTTACATAGTGTATCATTACATTGTGTATCTTTACATTGTGTATCTTTACATTGTGAATCTGTATCACAGTTTGCTCAGTCATTCTTCCCTTGATGGGAGAATTTAAGTCATGTTCATCTTTTTGGGACTGTGAAGAATAAAGCTATGATGAATATGCGTGTGTATATATCTTTTCATTCCATGGATCTTGTTTCTCTATGATGTATAGCAAGCAGAGAGATTGCTGGCTCACATGGTGCTTATATGTCCATTATCTTGAGGAATTGCCATGACGCTTTCCACTGTGGCTGCACTTTTACAAACAATGTGGTACTTCAGTGGATGTTGATTGTGGATCTGCGTGAAATAAAATGATGAACAAATTCAGTCTTATTTTAGTTTATTATGATGTCATTTTTAGGTGCAGTTGTGAGGATTTTTGCTTTAATTATTTTATTAAGTGCAATCCATACTAAAGACTGCACTCTTTGTTCTTCGTTGGTAAGTACTTCAAATTGTCTCTGTGCTCAGCAAATAAGGC
>NW_022103911.1:13309074-13320215 GCF_000313985.2 Echinops telfairi
TTTTTTTGCCCTGTGGTGGTTTGCTTGTTGCTATGATATTGGAAGATATGCCAGTGATAATTAAACTATCTACAGAGTTACCCGTGGTGGACGGTTTTCTGTGGAGCTTCTGACTAGTGTAGGAAGAAAGGCATGGTCAAGTATTTATGAAATTTACAAACCCATGATCATAAGAGAACATTATCTGAACTTGCTTGTTTTGTGTACATCATCAGGAGGTGTCATGAGCTATAGAATGACATTATGTTTGTTAAAGTCATGGATTGAGTATGATGAAAGCAAAGAGTGTCTATGAAATAGATTGGCAAAATAGTCACACTAATTGACCTAAGTATATTAGGGAGCTTCAAAAGTTTCTACAAGGAAGCCAAGGATGGGGGTAGAACAAGGACAGGGACAGGATGGGCAGGCAAAAAATAATGGAGGGTTTGACAGGGTATTGTTGTTAATTTCATTTCTTTAGATAGGTCTTGGAATATGTATATACATATAGTATACATGTGAAGGGGTATCCCCCAAGTGGACTTTTTTTCAAAGCGATATATTTAAATTTTTGTACAAAATAAGTTTACCACCTTCAAATTACTCTCCATTTCACTTAATACATTTGTCAAAATGATTCCATTTCTTGGAAACATCTTTCAAACTCATCTGTTTGGATGTCTGACAGCACCTCCCTCATTTCTTTTTTCACCTCTTCTACATCCTCAAATTGCTGTCCTATTATGTCCCTCTGCATTCATGGAATAGACCATCACAAAAAATGAGGTTCCAGTGAAACTACTTTTACAAAAAAATTCACTGTGACCAGAGAGGACCTTCCCAGGTTACACCACTGGGTGCACTAACTTAGAGTGAGTTGTTTGATGTTCCTCTAGTGAGAAAATGCATACTTTGAAAGCTCTGCTGGGCAGAGCTTTTTGTCAGCTTTCTGGGGGGTATACCATATATATAGATATATAAAGATATATATATATATAATATGTCTTAAAAAAACAAGAAACAATTTCTTTAAATCTCTCTAGAATCCTTATTCTTGAAACCTAAATTAATGGACTTAGAGTCAATAGTGATAGATAAGTTCATCTCAAACAAACAGAAAATTTCTGAAAAGATAATTAAATTTTCCTGGACTTTTTGAAACTCCCTCATATTTCAGATTGTGAAGATGACACAACATGTGGGGAAATAATAAATCACTTGGGTAATAATAAGTAGAAAAAATAAGATTGCTGTGAGTCTAATGGATGGAAGTTTTTAAATCTTATTAATTATCAATATTTAATTCTTATTGAGGCTATTTTGCATATTGCGTCAATCGATAGGTTTTCATTCTACCATACTGATTTTATTTAATGTAAACCAGAATTTTCCTCCATAAAACTCTTTTAATATCCTTCTCATCAATAGAAATTCATCAAAAGGATAAAGTGGCTAGTGGGAGATTTTCTTTTATTTCCAATTTATGATGCCAAAGAGCTTCTTATTATCAGGATGTAATCTCACAATTTTCTAAGTAATAACACAGCACAGCAACAAAGAGCATCACAAGAGGTTAATAAATAGAAATGTTGACTCCTAAATATTTTCTAATCTTAGCAGGCATAACGAATCAATGTGGCACAACTCAGGACACACACTGAAATCAGCACGGAAGATAAGCTGAATATAAAGTCACATCAAAACCGGAATCAACTAAGAAGTGCAACTGTTCTAAATGAAAACGCACATGGAAATGATTTCTTAATATCAACCAACTAAAGGAACAGCTGTAAGAAAATTGATGTACAATCATTAGAACATTTTTAATTTTTTCCAAATGATTTTAAAAACTCCCACAGCAGTGGATCATGGTTGAGGCAGAAGATATAGCTCTGGGCATGACTTCTTTGCTCTGGCTAGCTTCCTGGCAGGCCGGCTGCTCCTGCTACTAATACAGCTGGGACAGTGGGTGGCGTTGGGCATATTGGCTACCTTGCCCGGCTCACTGTTGCTTTGCTAGTGAAACAGGCTTCCTCAGCAGTAACCTAACCTGTTTTGGTGGCCCCCCAGAGCAGCTGCAGCAGCAGCAATGGACATAATAGGGTATAGGCTCCTATAAGGTTTTAATATGGTTTTCATACTCTCTAAACCACACAAAACCCTACTTCACAGGACGTACGCTCCATGCAGTGTGACGTACACCTGGAGAAGATCCCAGTGTTATAAAGAAGGAAATAGTAGCTTGTAAAAAGAAAAATAGTCTTATATTTCAAAATTATTTGATAATAATGTAAACAAAAGCTTTTACGTTTGAAGGCATTTCCAAATGTTAGCGAAAATCATTTAAAATGGATTTGTATTGCACAATCTTGATTCAAACCTCTCGTTCCTTTCTAGACAGACTCACATTTTTGCCTTGCAATTTTTGCTTAAACAATTGTTTTTAAGCTTGTCTGTTCATTTTAAATTTATCACATAATCATATTTAAATTATTTACTAGAACTGGTTATTTATGCACATATATTTTCTGTATATTCATTTTACTGTCTTTATATTATCTTTTAAGTTTTAGTTCCATTATTTCAAAAGATCACCCCTTTCTTACATAAGAAAATATTTTTAGTTTCCATATTTGGTCTTTCCTTATCATATTTCACTGTTTACTACACTTCCCCAGCATAAAACATGATTTCTTAAAATAAAAGAATAAAATGTATTAAAACACAGTGTGAGTATGTAGTCATGCTATTGCACAAAAATGATTGTTTTTTGAAAAATAAATGCATATATACAATTTAGTTTGGTAATTTTCTATAATTACAAGGCATTAAATCTACATTTCTCAGAGGAAGAAAGAACACTGGCATATCTGTAGAAGAGGCATGGAAATGCAAAAATTATATGCCTTTGAGCTAAGTGACAGAAATAAGTTTGCCAAGGGCACGATAATGTTAGGCATGTTTAAACTGACCTATATTACTTGAAATGCAGGTTCAATATTTTTCATTTTGATGAGGGCATTCAATGTGAAGCATGAATGAAATTACGTACATAATATCTATAATAGAATTTGTTACATTAACGCTTAGAGATGTGGGCTAATATTTTATTTGCATGCATCCTCAAGTCTGTCCTGCTGTTTGCTTGGATTTATCACAAGCTTGCAGACAAGACTTGCTGCTGGAGAAGGACATGAACAATTAAACTTTCAGTCTGAAATGCTGTGAAAGATTCCACTCCAGCTGCATTTGCTAAGCCCCGTGGTAGCTGTACTGATAAAGCAAGAGCTGGAAGAGTGAAAAATCTAAAGTGGAGATGCCAGTCTCATACTTGGATTTTACATTGTTATCTTAGAATAGTCTGATCCTGATTGGTCTCAAACTAGCTTTACTAAAAGAGTTAAAGAGAAAAGGATATAGTTCTTGCTTCTAAACTAAATTACATCTGCATGTTATTACAATAAATGACAATTCATGAAAGTAACTTTGAAGCACTCTTTGTTTTATACACTGTTGAACACATATAACTGAAAACATACCCCATTTACATTGTAGTTGGTGCGCTTTATACATACACTCACATCCAAGGTTTTATATCTATATATACTAACATTTATGCTTGAATGGTGATAGGTCAAATTTAATCAATCTTGTCAATTAAATTGGTCTCTATGAATCAGAACTGGTTCTATGGCAGTGAGATTGATTTGGGGGGAGTCAAAAAATTAATTGGATGCAGGATGATTTCTGTTTTTATACAAATCAGGATTATTTTAATATTTGTGATATATTTAATGGCAAGTGATTCTTTTAATTTATATGTTCTAAGGATGCTGTTCCTTAAATTATATTTACCAAAATCTTAAAATATACTCACATTTAAAATAGTGAAGATATTTTTTCTGCCAGTTAAATCATCTGCATTCCAATCAAATTTTTTTCCTCCAAGAACCTGTGCACAGTTATTCTAATAGAAGCAGGTTTCTAATCTGTGAATTTTAAGCCAGCAATAATTTTTCCGTGCAAAATATATTGGTAGATCTAGTACTAAGATAGATAATTGGAAAAATTAAGTTATTAGAATTATATTTTAACTTCAATTTTCTGATTTAAAAAGATATGCAAATAATCATTGGTTATTTATTGATTTTATTATCAAACTCAGAAACTTTTTGTTAGGTTTAGCTCTACCTTTCAGTGTCACGAATATATAATGTCTGCTATAGTGGACTAATAACAAAGGTCAAATCATAAAACAAAGGATATTTTTCACTACATTAAACGTAGCAGCCTTGAGGGCATAGTGGCTAAGCATTGGACTGCTAACTGCTGGGTCAGCAGTTCGACATCATCAGCTGCTCTGGAGGAGAAAGACCAGGCTTTCTACTCCCTGAAACTCACTAAAATTTATGTATAAAACATTTCTGACTTTGTTCTTACCCTGCTGTATCTGTACTCATTAGATACTGCCCAATTGAGTCTGACGCAGTGATTCGATGTACAGACAACAGAACCAAACGCTGCAAGCACTACCTAGTCCAGCCAGCCTCCCAATTCTTGCTGTTTGATTCTATTTTTGCAGCCTAGGTGTCAATCCTTCAAATCAAGGGTCATTATCTTTTTCACTCTATAATCCATAATATTTTACAGTATCGTGATTTTTGCTTTTTTAACACTATTTTTTTTCTTTTAAATAATTTCATTGGAGGCTCTTGAAGCTCTTATAACATATCATGCATCAATTGCATCAAGCATATTTGTAAATATGTTGTCATCATCATTTTTTAAACATTCACTTTCTATTTGAGCTCCTCTTGGTATCAGTTTCTTCCCCCACCCCTCTCGTGACCCCTTGATACATTATAAATTATTATTACTTTCATATCTTACACCGACCGCTGTCTCCATTTACCCATGTTTCTGTTGTTCATCCCCCTGGGGAGGGGTATATGCCAGCATTGCGATCGCTCCCTGCCCCACCACCCACCACCCATTACTCCTACCTCCTGGTATTACTACTCCTATCGCTATTCCTGAAGGGTTTATCTGGATTCCGTGTGTGTCGTGAGCTCTTATTTGTAGCAGTGTACAGGCTCCAGTCTAGCCTGCAGAGAAAGTCAGGGCTGGGATCATAATAGTGGGGTGAGGAAGCCTCAAAGAACCAGAGAAATATTTTATGTTGCATCGGTGCTATACTGCACCATGGTTGACTCATCCCTTTCTTGTGACCTTTCTTTGAGGGGATGTACTATTGTCTGGAGATGGGTTTGGGATCTCTGCTCTGACCCCTCCTCATTCTCAACAATATGTTTTGTTTTTGGTTTTTAAATTATTTTATTGGGGCTCATACAATTCTTATCACAATCCATACATACGTCCATTGTGTCAAGCACATATGTACATTTGTTGCCCTCATCATTCTCAAAATATTTGCCTTCTACTTTAACCCTTAATATCAGTTGCTCATTTTCCCCCTCCCTCCCCACTCGCCCCTCCCTCATGAACCCTTCGTAATTCATAAATTATTATAGTTTTGTCATAAATTACACTGTCCTACGTCTCCCTCCACCCTCTCTGCAGTTCATCTCCCAGGGAGGAGGCAATACTTGTAATCAGTTCCCCCTTTCTACCCCACATTCCTTTCACCCTCCAGGCATTGCCCTTCTCACCACTGTTCCTGAAGGAGTCATCTGTCCTGGATTCCCTGTGTTTCCAGTTGCTATCTGTACCAATGTACATCCTATGTAAGGTAGAATTGGGATCATGATAGTGGGAGTGGGGGGCGTGGAGGAAGCATGTAAGAACTAGAGGAAAGTTATATGTTTCATTGTTGCTGCCCTGCACCCTGATTGGCTCTTTTTCTCCCCACAACCCTTCAGTAAGGGGGTGTGTTCAGTTGCCTGCTGATGGAATTTGAGTCTCCACTTTGCACCCACCCACCTTTACAATGATATGATTTTTTGTTCTTTGATGCTTAATACCTGATCCCTTCAACAGCTCTTGGTTACACATGCTGGTATGCTTCTTCCATGTGGGCTTTGCTGCTTCTGAGCTAGTTGGCCACTTGTTTATCTTCGAGCCTTTAAGACCCCAGACGCTATATCTTTTGATAGCCGTGCACCATCAGCTTACTTCACCACCATTGCTTATGCACACATTTGTCTCTGGTGATTGTATCAGGAAGGTGGGCACCCAATGATCTTATTTTTAGTTCTTTGATGTCTGATAACTGGTCCCTTCTGTACCTCGTGGTCAGACAGCCTGGTGTGCTTCTTCCATTATGGGCTTTGATGCTTCTCAGCTAGATGGCTACTTGTTTGTCTTCAAGCTTTTAAGACCCACTCCCAACCCAGGGAGGTAGTGACTTATTGTTTTTTTTTGTTTTGGTGTTAGGGTACCTGTTACCTGATTCCCTTGACCCTCAGGATGACACAGACTGGTGTGCTTCTTCCATGTGGGTTTGTTGATTCTCTGCTAAATGCTTGCTTGTTTAACTTCAAGCCTTTGAGATCCCAGACCCTATATCTTTGGATAGCTGGGCACCATCAGCTTTCTTCACCACATTTGCTTATGCACCTATTTTCTCTTCAGTGATCATGTCCAGAAGGTGAGCACAGAATGCCAGGTTGTTAGAGCAAAGTGTTTTTGTGTTGAGCGAGGGCTTGAACAGAGGCCCCAAATCTGTTCACTTTCTCAATGTATTTCCATATATGGCAATTCCTCTAATTTTATGAATTAATATATTTACGTAAGTGCACACTTATGTAATATGTTTATACTTCTATACCTTCACTTCCTAGACCTTTCCCCTGTTTCCTTTTACCTTCCTCCTGCCCCACCATCACACTCACCCTTCTTCTGCCTCTTAGTAATTCCTTTCCACTAGATTGCTGTTGCTCTAACACTTCTTGGATCTCTATGTCCTTCTAATTGCTGCTTTTAATTCCCTAATTTTCCCCTGTCTATGGCATTGTTTCCTCACCACTTCCTCACCCACCTCTTCCTGCCACCAAGTCCCTCCAGAACCTTTGGTCCCATTGCTTTCGCCTCGGGCTTGCTTCCCTTGCTTATCTTATATAGGTAGGTAAAACAGCAATACCGGAGACAAAACAAAAGATTGAATAAAAAAAGAAAATATTGGAGAAAGAACCCCAAACCAAAAAAGCATACATAATTCTTGGTCTGTCTTCTGACCTTTATGATTATGTCCCCACCAGTTCTGGGGAGTTCCAGGAACTTTCCCTCCTAGCCTGAAGTCTATTTTGGGAGCTCCTGGGGCTTGGCTTTGCTCCCGTTGCTGACATGTTATGTTCTTTTCTTGGTTTGTCCTGCTGTGGGGGGGTCAGATTGGACTCACTTCCTGCCGTGTGTCTCCAGTGTTATCCTCTGCCGTGGTATGCTCCAGTGAGGGGACATCATGTCTCAAGCTGTTGTCGGCTCTCCAGTCCTCTCTGTGTCTTAGCACCTCTGAGCAGGGACGTCATCCTAAGGCTTGGTGTTCCAGTAAGGGGCCTAGTCCCTCGCTCTCTCTCTTTCCTTCTGGGTTTGCTTCTGTTTGGGTGTGGCAGGCAGGCACTCTCCCCAAACTGTTGGTTTAGTGTCAAACTATATTGAGTTTATTTTTTCATTGATTTCTAGCAGTCATCATTTTGGAAAGTAATATTTTGAATGCAAAATGACTAATTAAGTTCAATTTCGTTACGCCTGCACCACATGCAACATTTACACATATTACTTAATGCATAGATGAAAATAAAATATTAGGTAAGCAAATAAAATATTTTCCCTTTCATTGTAAGTATGCAATAACTTACTTTTTCCTGGAGAGGGGGTAGCTAATAAGAACCTTTTCTGAAGTGACAAATATGAGGGGGAATTTTGAAATTTTGTGGGGAAAATCTGTTAATGTTTCATTAAAAATGCTTGTGAATTTTTAAAAGCCTCTCTCATATATTTCTTCTTCTATATATTGTATTAAATATTTCCATAGCTTTTTTTCGTATAGATATTTGAAATGCGTATTTATTCTGTTAAATTAAAATCCGCTAAATTCTATGAAATTAAAAGGTAAATAACTCTTCCTGCGTTTCGCATAAATGCTGAGTTCTTTCAAGAACTAAGCTACCTAGAATATTCATATTCATATTTTTCTTGCCTCTAAGGCAGAACATATATTGTGAAGCACTTCAAATACTGCAAGAAGTGTTTTAATTTGTAACAATAATTATTACTAAGGAAATGAGTACGAGACCTAATATTCCAAGAGCATAACCTCTCATGCTAGAATGCTTCAAAGAACAAAATTTAGGTCTTTATTGCATGTCTACGTTATGTGTGCCAAAAAATATGATTATATTCATATAATTTTATCATGTAACATTAACAAATAGTTCCTGTAAGATAACTGGCAAATGCTGGGGATATGAGAGAAAAAAGTTATAATTCAGGTAGTAATTTGCACTTTAACAGTTTTTATGAACAAATTATAAAAATTAAATGTAGAATATATTTTATATTTTGGTTATCCCAGAAAAACTACATCCTGATTTTCCCTACACTAGGTCATTTTCCTATATTGCTAGACCTGCACATTACAAACTGGATGGTCACACAAATGAGTGTCTTCAGGCATCATTAAATGGTGTTTTTCTTCTGATTATTGTAATAACCTTACTTTTCCCCTTATTAACTTTTATTGTCAAGTTGAATAAGTTCAAACCACAACCTGGACGAGTTCTCCAGAAGACAGCAACTGAACTGAACACTGAAAAGTAATAGTAGAACTGTATATCACAGATCGCTACTTTCAAAGACTGATATTTTTAGTTATAACGATCATTTGTAGAAGTTGTTTGTACAATTTTGAAAATAACTAATGCTACAAAAATTTGTGTAACATTGAAAAACTGCTTAAATGCTCCATTTGGATCCTTGTCTGGCAGTTCGACATTTTGCAGTGAATGCGAAACTTAGGCTAGTCATCTTATTCTTCATTGCTTTTAAGTACTCTTAAACCCTTGAGAGATTGAAATTAATGTTTCAGGTTTTTTATGAAAAATATGCTGTGTTAGAACAGCCAAGTGCAATAGAATCTGCCCATGTACTTTCAAAAAATTGAAACTATTTTCAACTTTAAAGCAATTCCTCGTTGCTCCAAGTTCATCGTTGCTCATTAAAATAGAGAGTGTAGATCTAGCCTATTGAGACTCCATGGCTGTAAATTGTTCGATAAGTAGGCTGCCACATCTTTCTTCCATGGAGCTGCTCATAAGTTTGACACAGACATTGCCATTAACTTGAGCACATACCCACCGCACCGCCAGGACTCCTTATTCAGTAAGATGAACAACCATAATTCCCACGATAATTTCCTTACATGTTGCAGTTTTCTGAATATGTGAGAAAAAAAGCAAATGAAGTCAAAGATATATTGACAGAATTGAAACAAAACACACAGAACACACTCTAAAATATCGTATGATAGAAAAAGTACACATTTAATAAAGTATTGAATAAAATTCAATGATATGTTTGTATGTGAAAATTAGTTTATTCTCAAAGAAGTATTAGACATATATCCACCATATATTTAAAATTTTATGATCTCATTCCTCTAAAAACCCATAATCATGTGTCATTTTAAATGTAAAATGTCCTTAGGTATATTTACTAGACAGTGAATATGTAGATTCAAAGTTAGGATATTAATAATTTAATGTGAGTCTTAAAACAATCATACTAAGAGAAGTTATAAAGATAGATGATAATTATAAGGTTAAACGTACAAGAATTATATTATTATTCATCTTTTTATGTGTGCTCCAGCTGTAGTAACTTTTAATTTTTCTTTATTATTCAAAATTTGATCCATAACTTTGAAATTTATTCTTCAAAAATATAATTCAAAATTCTTTATTTTTGTTAACAATTTTCCTAACACATGCTGAAACTGTATCCACCATAATCATGGACTGATTTTTCTTATCTTCATTCATTTCGGTCTCACAAAGTATAAGCAGCATGAACAGACTTATACAAACAGCAAATATGTAATAAATAACTTGTAACTTGATAACAACTCATATCCCAATAATGTGATTTACTAGAAGATTGTATCACCTGCCACAAATTTGAAAAAATTAAATGTATGTGGCTTTGATTTTAGAATGTCTTTACCTTAATTGAAAAAATCAAAAAGATATGGATGTTGAACAATTTACAAGCTTCTGCTATTGAGTCAATCTGACTCAGTTCCCCTGTAGGACAGAGTCGAACTGCTCAGTGAGTTTCCCAGGCTGTAGCTCTTTATGGGAGTAGAAAACCTCTTCTTTCTCTCTTGGAACAGCTAGTGGTTTTGACCTTGCAACCACTGCTAATCCAGTACACCCACAGGGGTCCTTGGACATTGTACAGACTTCTCCAGAAGACTGAAGCAACAATCTGTGTCCCTTCACAATGGAACTGGTTAACATGTTTGACTACCTACTGAAAAGAATAGAAGTGTGAATCTCTCTAGAGGCTCCTGAGAAGCAAAGCCTAGTGGTGTGCTCAGCCAAGGCAAACCAGATGGAGAACCATTCTATTCGGACATGTGTGGGCTCACACGAAGTTGCTGTCAGCTCAAAGGAATCTGTTCATTGTCTCTAAAATTTTAATATTCTGAAGCAGATCTCAGCATCAATTTACAGAAATTAAAAGAACGTGAAGTTCGGAGCGTTCAAGTGATAAGTCTGTACGTCAGGTCCGGTGACCACCGCTGTAATACTGTAATCGCTTCCCAATGAAAGCCGTCAGTTTGTAACTTTCGCTAACAGGTAATCCATGCGAGAGATAGGTCTGTTTTATTTTTCTCTGTGGATATCATGTTATCTCTATTTGTGAAATAATAAGTATTTAATAAATATCTGTTTATGTGAATATATACTTTTGAGTATTTTCAGCACAAAATTAAATATATAAGTACATAATACTTCCAAAGAGACTATAATTTGAATCTTTGAAATTATTTAGACTTAAATTGTAATTAGAGAATGATTAGGCATCATCAGGAAACCCTCAGTAAAGTATATAAAATGCAAAACCAAGCTACTTAGTAAAGGTAATTTCCTCACTAAATGCTCAAGAATTAATCAACTTTTAATAGTCAAAGGGAATAAATC
>NW_022103911.1:13320764-13322391 GCF_000313985.2 Echinops telfairi
CATTTCTTTGAGACTTTTTCAGTACACATCAGAAAACATCTCAGCAAACCACCTAATCTTGTAATAATCAAATCCTCTCAGCAATAATTCTTGTTTATTCTGACCATTATGTTGTACTTCATCTTACACATTTCTGATGAGAAGTAAACACTGTATTTAAGGATTCAGTGTCAGGAGATAAGGGGTAAAAAGAAACAGTATTTCACTTTAGTTTAATATTGAAACAGTAATTGCCACCGGCATACCATACATGAGCAAATTCTATTATCTACTTGATTTTTAATTACCTTTTCAAAAAATATATATGTCTAGGGACTTATACTCTTTCACTATACCTATTAGACTCTGCACTTTTAATTTCAGACTATTAATTACTGTTATATCCCCAGGTCATTTTTACCCTCTCTTTCTGTAAGATTAATATCATCCTAAACATTTCCTTTTGGAAACTCCCTAGATGACTAACTTAACTTTATTCAAACTGAATTTCATACGTTTTGCTTGGTGCCATATCAAATTTCAGTTTTTTAAAATATCCTTCTTAGTGATAGCTATGTTTCTTGCATTATCACTAAATGTTATTGTCAGGAAGATTCTTCTGTAGAAATTCAATTGTCTGTAAATCTGAGCACCAATAACACTGCTAAAATAATTGTGTCTTTTTTAACTGTCTAGCACATAAATCAAGTGGATTTGATTTGATTTCCAAAAGTCATTTTTCTAGACCTTACCACTCTAACACATGCTGATATTAACTAACCAAACATTCAAGCACATATTATTCCTTCCAAAAAGAAATGTCTCCACTAAGTGCAGCCTGTTACTAAATGACAGTTACCAGGAAACATGTCCTGAACAATGTTATTCTGAGTCCAAAATATGATAGAAGAGAGAAAATTCAAAGCTTTTCTTTTTTGTCATTACTTTCTTCCATAATTATTCTGTGGTCTAGACTTTAAATTCTAGACATACTATACTCTGATTGTATGGCATTCTGATCTGTCTTGGCTATAAAGCGATATTTCTGTAATGTGATAGTTGCCATGTGGTGTTACCTATGTTAATTTCATTATCCCTATATTAATTTCATTTTGGTCTTTAAATCTGCCAACAATGGTAGGTTATAAACAGTCTTACTATCAGCTTCATTTTAAGGCCTTCAAACTGAGATTTAGAGTGAAAATATTCTTCATAAGAGAGGGGTTCATACAATTTGGAATAAAAATTTGAAGATGTCATTATCGTGTGTGTGTGTGTGTGTGTGTGTGATGCAGCCCCACAATCAAAGGTGTCCTTAGGAGCAATGTGTGTAATTAAGGAAAACAAAGATGACAGAAAGTGGGCACAGGGTCTGATCTCCTCTCTTGGGGGGACAGTTTGCTCAAGTTTCTTGGACAATGGGGTTATGGAGTCAGAAGATCTGTAAGCCTCCATTTAGCATATTCACAATAGAATGGGCAGTGTCTTAATCTTCGATGCCTTGAGTTCTCCAGGGCAACACCCCGTGATATGTGCTGAACACCTCAGAAGCAGAAGGAGTAGACCAATCCTTGAGTGGGAGGGGCAAAAGGATTTGACTGCCCTTAAAGATAGGCATTTAGGAGTAGAGTGAGTAGCTAGGTGCCTG
>NW_022103911.1:13324092-13325295 GCF_000313985.2 Echinops telfairi
AATCAAGAAAAAAATAATTCACTAAGAAAATCCCAAAACTTTACACACAGATGGCTTAAAAAGTTATGTGTAAAAATTAGTACTAACATGTAATATAGAATTAAAACTTGGCAAGATAACATTTATATCCAGTATTGTGGGAAATTTTAAAAATGAAACCTTATGATAATACCATTAATGAAATTGAGAAACAAGAAGGAATGCATCTACACTACTTAGGGGTGTTTACATTGCTACAATAATTTTGGCAACTAATTTCACCCTATCATGAAAATGCACCATAGAAAAGTCCTTTGACTCATCAAAGCCTTCCTAGCTATCTTCCTAGAGAAACAGCTACACACAGACATATGGACCCAGAGTAAGAACACAGCAATTCTTACCAAGATCCTCGAAAAGAAATAAATTAAAGAGATGGTGGCCAAGTAGAATATGTGTAGTCGCTGGAGAAGGACATCATGCTTGATAAAGTTTAAGGGCAGCAAAGGAAAGGGCAGGCTCCCAACAAGATGGATTGTCACAATGGCTTTAACAAAAGGCTCATGCCCCAAAACAGTTATGAGGCTGGTGTAGGACTGGCAGTGCTTCCCTCTGTTGTGCTTAGGGTGGCGAGGATTAGAACCACAACAACGTGCACACCATTGAAAACTAAATGCTCCTAAAAGCTAATGCATTCAAAATACTAATAAACAAAACAGGAACCCAAAAAGATAATTTTAGAAGTAAGAAACATGAGTTGTAGAAGCTTACATATGAAATGATGAACATTGTATTTTTTATATCATTAAGTCTGTCTGCCTTGCATATTAATGATATATTAACTTGGAGTAGACTATAATACAAAATAATGTAGCTATATAGGCAATCCTAATTTTTCAGATCATGGGCACTTAGAACTTCAAAAACCAAACAAATCTGCAGCAATTGAATTGATTCAGGCTCAGCAATTCTGTAGGACAGGGTAGAACTATCCTTTTGGGTTTCCGAGGCTGTGAATTTTTACTGTAGCAGAAAGTCTCATATTTCTCTTGCAATGCAACTGGTGGGTTTCAACTGCTGACCTTACAATTATTAGTCCACAGGCATAGACGTGAGGGCCTCCAGTGCTTCTTCAGCTTTCTGAAACATTTCAATGGGTATTCTGTCAATTTTTGGAGCCTTGTTTTTGGCTAATGCATTCAGTGCAGTTTGAACTTCTTCCTT
>NW_022103911.1:13325853-13343162 GCF_000313985.2 Echinops telfairi
AATGATGTACAAATGCACTTTACACAATTGATGTGTGTATGGATTGGGATAACAGTTGTATGAGCCCCTAATAAAATGTTAAAAAAAAACAACCAACTTTTGCTTTATTCAGTAATGATGTTCTTGATGCCCACCCACAGTTCATCAGGTATCCTGTCATTAGGGGTTAAGTGGACAGCACTGTTGAAGTGGCATCTCATTTGGTGGCTCAAGTGACATTTAAGAAGTGCCTACCTAAGGCAAACAGGATGGGGCAGGTAGCTACAGATCGACAAGGTCCCTACTGCCCTGGGGCCAGGGCAGATGCACCATGTGAAAACTTGGTGAGAAACCCAAACTCCAAACTTTGCAAAATATATTTACTACCTACTATATGGGGATTAATAAAATATACGTTGATCAATTAGAAGTTCTGATCTATCACTATGCTCTCTATATGGATATTACAGAGCCCTGGTGATGGAATGGTTACACATCAGGCTGAGATCTGAAAGGTCATCAGTTTGAAATCACTAGCAGCTCTGCAGGGAGAAAGTCAAGGCTTTCTACTGCTGTAAAGAGTTACAGACTGAAACACACAGTCCTATTCTGGTCTACAGGATCACTATGTTTCAGTGTCAACTCGATTTTCATATGGACTTTCTGAACTGCTAAAATGTGATGGGACTCGTATGTACATGCAGTTGGATGTTTCCTGAATAGAGGTTAAGCCACGGAGACTGATACTGAAATTAGGGGGCAAATCTGGAGTACAAGTGATTTACATATACTTGAAAGAAATAATAATGAGCTTGTGCCTAGTTGTCCTTTAGTTTATTCAGACCCATAGCAACCTTAGAGATCAGAGTAAATCTTCCCCATAGGGTTTCCAAACTTGTGATCTTCAAAGAAGCAGAAGGCCATATTTTTTACCCTGCGAACTCCTGGTGCATTCCAACCACCAACCATGCATTTACCAGTTGAGTGCTTGACCCTTGTCCTCCCTGGACTCCTTTCATGAGAAAAGATGGAGACCTAAAATCGAGTCTTGAAGAATTCTAAAATCAAGATGAAAATAAAGAATATATGTTCTTTAGAGCAAGTGATTCTATTTTTAACTTCATTAAATATGGGTGTATATAAAAAGTAAATGACTCAAAAAGAAAGGTTTGTATCTTTTTCAACATAGCATAGCATAGCATAGAACCACATAAGACAATACAAACACATCTGGCCCTTAAAGTGTATTCCCTGCCATCAAGTCAATTCTAACTCATAGTCACTTCTCCTATAGGGAAGAATGGAACTGCCCCTTTCAGGCTCTAAGACTGTAAATCTTTACATGTGCAGAAAGCCTCACCTTGCTCCCAAAGAGGAGCAGGCTATTCGAACTGCCAGCTTTATGGTAAGCAACCCAATACGAACCCACGACACCCAAGAGGGCTGCTCTTATTTTATTACTTGAGTTCAAATTGCAGCACTTACAAAGACAGGAAAATGTTTTAAATTTTAGTAAAAACTACTTTATAATTTATGGAATAGTGCTCTTTTTTCAGAAAGATTTGAATATATTATTTTTTTAAATTGTGATTTAATCATATATAACCTATCTACTTGTAATATTTTAAAACTAGCTTAATATTATCCATCTTTTAAATACTACCTGTAGATTTATTTCTGGTCTGTGGAAATATGGATTAAGCTTAAATAAAGTTCATAATGTATCAACATTTTGTTCAAATAATATAGTAGTGCTAACTTTAATATTTAAAATTGCATTTTCCCTGTTGTTTATAAAGTAATTCTGATGTGAAACTCATTCAATAGCACCTAAAAACAGCATCTAAATTTAAAAACATAATTTTAAATAGCCTCTGTGTGTTTGTTTTAAACCTTTCTTTGTATAAAATTATATATATAACCTTACTTATACCAACTAAGCAGGGGTGATGCTAGAATATATTTATATTAATTCTTCTTCATGAATTTACAGATAATACATTAGGGAATTAACTTTTAAAGGAAAGTAACTAGTGAAAAAACACATGTTTATCTAATCAAAAGATTCTGGATTAATTTAACTTAATATATTTTAAATATATGCATTTCAGATATGTTGCTTTCAATAGAAAATTCTTTGATTTCTGAAATCACTTTTATAGCATAAAAAGGTTAGAATGCATGTCTGTCTTTTAAAACCTAACTTGCTGAATATCCATGAACATTTCCCCCAAAAAAATTATCATAGAAAGAAAAGATACTTTTTATATAATACAAGCTATAAATAATGTATGTCATAGTCTAGAGAAGTCAATATTTTTATGTAATTAAAAATTCTAATATATAATCATAAAAATTTATAATTTCTTTTTTTTTAATTTATAATTTCACAAGTAAAATAAACAGCAAAACACTAATGAAAAGTTGAATGTTTAAATATGTTGCAAATAATATTTTATGACCAAGATTAAAATAAATATGCAGTTTAGTTGATTATTTGTCATTTTATTTTTATTGTACTTCTGTAGCATTTACTCTTCAAAATTATGAGCTCTAGAAAAGCAACTAGCACAACCAAACCAAAAAATTGATCAGTTTTTGCCTCATTTATCCTGAATATACATTAAAATATAAATTCAATAATTTCCTTGGTCTTTTTCATGAGTTATACAAGCTATAAAATGAAAAATAAGAGCAGGAAAAGGAGAAGGGTCCAAATGCTACAGCTGGTAAATCAAGTGACCACCAAGTGTGTAAAATCAATGATGTGAAATTTCAATCTTGTCACAGTATGTCTTTGGTGGATAAAATACAATACATTCCTTCTGGGACAAAGGATCGATGGCAAGATCAAACAGACAAGAGTGCAGCCTGCCTGTACTTCCAGATGAGATTTGAAATTTTTATATATTTTTCAAAGGCATCATAGCAACTTCCAAATTCTGAAGTCCTCCACCACCAACTCCCACACTCCCACACACATTTCATAGACTTTGTCTTTTGCCTTAGTATTAACTTATATTCCAAGAGATAATTTTGGACCTCACTTTCTCTGTAGCATAGTGAGAATCTGTTTCTTACTCACTGAATTATGTAGGCAACAGGGTTTATAATTTAGAAATTAAATGTGATGAGAAAGACATTTAAGTTCAGAGTGTTTTCAGAATTCTTATTCATAATCACCAGATGGCTCACTCCATGATTGCATTTTAGTGCTATAAGGCAGTCTAGTCTTAGAATATTCGCCCCTTTGTTATATATTCTTTTCCCTGAAAAGAATATGATATTTTGCATTATTTTAAGAATGTTTTGAAAATGAACACCATAAAAATGTGCATATGTTCATGTCATTAATATTTATGTGTACATCTCCAAATGAAAGGATTACTAAAACTTTTAATGTTTCATATAACAGTAATTTACTTTATGTTGTCAATGGAAATTTTTAAATGTGTTAAAAATGAAATCGAAAACATTTATTAATTGACTTAGGGTTATTCTCTTTCTGTGAATCATAATATGTAGACTTCCACACTTTAGAGACAAACCATTATTTCTTTAGTTTGTCAGTAATATTGACAGTGATTATTCTTCATTGAATGTAAAAGCAATTAGCAATCAGGATTAAACCCCTAAGTCAACTGAACAATCCAATGCATTTTTGTTTTGTTTTAAAAGATTTGTTGGGGTACAATCAGTTTGATAGTACTCAACAACAATTTAACTTATTTTACATGCATTAATCTTAAAGTTCAGTTCGTTGAACTTGTATGTCAGTTTGTTGTCCTCTGGGGGCTTGCAAGTTGTATTGATGTTGCAAAATATGTCATCTAGTATACAAGATGATAAGGTTTCATCAAAGCCTCCAGTAGAAGAACAGTCTAAAAAGTAATAGGCTGTCCACTGCTGAATGATAATCAACTGAAAATGGTATGAATAGCAGTGGTGTATTGTCAAGTCTAGTGCCAGAATATGAACCTTTTAGGTTGGCAGGAACTGAAATTACAATTGGGGAGGAGCTGCTTCATCATGGTAGAGTAGACCACAATGATATGGATGGAGGAAAACTTTAATATACTTGTTTACTGATGGGTCATGACTCAATATGAGAATAAACAGTTTTCATCATTCACTACTAATCATAATGTGAAATGTACAAATGATGAATCTAGAAAAATAAAAGTTGTCAAAAACAAAATATAACTCATAGATATCGACAATCTTGTCATTAGTGGGCTGAAATGGAGTAGAATTTACCATTCTGAATCAGAAAATTGTATGATTTATTTTGCGGGGAATGGCAAATTCCACAAGAATAATGTCAACTTCATCATCAACAAGAACATTTTAAGATTATCTTAAGGCACAGTGCTGTTTACGATAGGAGAATATCTAAATACCTCTAAAGAAATTTAAGTAATAAATTATTATGTAAATTTACCAGTCCATCTGTAAAGCTAGTGAAGGAGCAATTGAATAATTCCAACTTCTTCAGTCTTAAATTAATTGACATGTAATCAAGATGCCTTGATAATTATTGGTGAATGGTATGCAAAAGTTGGAAAAAAGAAGGAACAAGGGCTTAAAAAGATGGCCTTTGTGATAGAAATGCAGCTGGTGAACACATGATTGAAATTTTCTCTTGAAAGCGAGTAGTAAGGCAATTGGAAGAAACGATAGTAAGAGAGTTGAATAACAATTTTCAAAGAGCAACTTGAGGAGACAAAGTTAAGTATTAAAATGAAATGGACAAAGATCTGGAGTTAGAAAGCCAAACACAGAAAAACATACTCAAAATATATCAAGCTGGAAGACCTGAAGACAAGAAATCAGGTCTCAAGTTGAAGTACTGAAGTATTCTACGTGCTGAATACTGAATGGTGTAGAAAGTCACTGTACCAAAAATAAAGGATCAACATGAAACTATTTTAAGGACTAGCCTATGATAAAGGACTGACGGTATTGAAGGAAGAAATCAAAGCTACACTAAAGGCATTAGTGAAAAACAAGGCTGTAGGCATGGACAGAATGTCAATTGAAAAATTGCAACAAGCTAGTGTAACAGTGGAAGCACTGCTGAAACACTGCCAGGATATTTGGAAGATAGCTACTTGATCAACAGAGTGAAATAGATCCATATGTGCCCATTCTAAACATGTGCACAAATGTGAATGATAAGATTGATATATGGATTATTATAAGAGCTGTAAGAGCCCTCAATAAAATGATTACAAGAAAGAAAGAACCAACTAATTTTGGCTTCCTCAACAACAATGAAAGATAACCCAGCAGAATGAAGAAATTGTCAAAAAATATCATATGCAAGTAAAATTTTGCTAAAGGCAATTCAATAATGTTTGTATCAGTACATCAACAGAGCTGCCAGAAATTCAAATTGGCTTCAGAAGAGGAGGTGACATGTGGTACCTCACTGCTGATGTCAAATGCATCTTGGCTGAAAGCATAGAATACCAGATGTTTACGTGTGTGAGTATTTTTTTTTGTCTATGCAAAAACATTAAAGTAGGTGGATCATCGCAAACTATGGATAACATTGAGGATAATTTGAATACCAGAGCATTTGATTGTGTTCACAGGGGGCCATTACATGGACCAAGAGGCAGTTGTTTGAACACAACAAGGGAATACCATATTTAAGATCAGAAAAGGTGTATGCAAGGGTTATATGTTTTCACCATACTTATTCAATCTACATGTTGAGCAAATAATCCAAGACATGGAACAATATGAAGGAGAGTGCAGCATCAGGATTGGCTGAAGACTTAATAACAACCTATGATATGCATATTATGCAACCTTCCTTGCTAAAATGGAGGTGGTCTTGAAGCACATGGTGATAATGATCAAAGACTACTTTTTTTATGGGTTATAACTCAACATAAAGAAAATCCAGAATCTTCACAGCTGGACCAATTGGCACACCATGATAGACAAAGAAAAGATTGAAGTTGTTAAACAATTCATTTTGCCTAGATTCACAATCAGTGGCCATACAAGTACCAGTCAGGAAATCAAATGACTATTGACTTGCACAAATCTGTTACCCAAGACCTCTCTGAAATGTTGAATAGCAAGTATATCAAGCTGAGGCGTGTGAGACAAATGCTGTGATAAATTCAATTGTCTCACATGCACGTGAAAGTTGGACCATGGCTAAGGAAGATCATAAAATAATTGATGTATCTGAATTATGTTGTTTACAAAGAATATTGAAGTCTCATGGGCTGTCAGAACAAGCAAATCTTCAAATGAGGATGCCAAGACTTAATTGTGTGTTCTGTGGACATGTTTTCAGGAGAGACCAGAACCTGCAAAAGGATATCATGTTTTATAATAGAGAATGTCAATGAAACATAGGGAGACCTTCCATGAGATGGATTAACACAGTGACTCAAAGATTAAAAAAGAAAAATGTGAGAAGGTTCAGGACTGGCAGTGTGTTGTATTGTGGATAGGGTTACTATGAGTTGGAACACAGTTGTGAACATACAGTTAACAATAACAAGAAAAAAACACCCACATTTTCTTTTGTTTGGGATAGGAAGGCTCAGACTGTACTAACACGTGATTCTACGATTCAAGATTATGTATCTAGAGGGATCCCTAGATGCACAGTTTTAATACATTTGGCTAATGATGGAAAGTTCAGCAGTTTAAATCCATTTGCTGCTATACGGGAGAAAGATGTGGTGGAATGTGTGGTAGTTACACAATCTGGTGTTAATTTGGGACTTGAGAGAATTAAGAGTGAAGGAGTGGAGTCTAGTCTGTCAATCAGATCAGAGCCAATGAATTCATTGTTGACATGGCCTTCTCCTGAGGATTCTGGGAACTCCTGTATTTCCTCCTTAGAGGCAGGGGACTTGCTCTCTCTTGGTTCATTCCCTGGGACATGCTCTACTGACAAGACACATAGAACTACACTAGTGCCCTGAACTTGAGAAGCCACATGGATACCCCTGCCAGCGCTGAGATGCTTACACGGCCACTGGAGCCACAAGACTTCCCATTCACTGGCCTGTGGTCTTCCTGCATGTTTTGTGAGTCTGAAGAAGACTTTATAGATTGGTATCAGACATATGGGCTAATATCAGACTTATGGACTTGATCTGGGCTGGGCTGTAATGTTTTCTCAATATTCAATTGCTCTTCTACATAAAGCTCTTTCTTATACACATGTTAGTCTCCCTAGGTTTGTTTCTCTAGTCTACCTGGCCTAACACAAATGCCTCTATGAAGATTTTCTTACTTGGATAGCCTCTAGGGCAGTTTACATTGCCCTCTATTGCTCTATTGCTACGGATTGGAATAGATTCAGGGGAAGGGATATATTGTTTTTGTTTTTTAATCTTTGCCTTTGTTTTTGTAAGATGCTATCAATGAGTTCAACTTATAGACATTATGTGCAACAAAGAATAAAACAGTACCGTGTCCTGTAGCATCTGTAGAGTATTACTATGTTTGAGTTCACAGTTGCAGCCACTGTGTGGATCTATCTTATTGTCAATGTATCTTATCTTGTCTATCTTTTTTCCTGAGCCCTCATTTACCTAGCATGATTTCAGATTTTCTATATGTAAAATAAAATCATCTGCAAATAGTAAAATTTTCATTTCTTCTTTAACAGCCTGACTTTCTTTTATTTCTTTTTGTTGTCTAAGCTCTTGCTAAGACTTTCAGAGTCATGCTGAATAAAAATGATGATAAGAGACGTCCTGGAGTTCTTTCTCTTCACAAGAGGAATGCTTCCACTTTCTCATTTCTGAATATGATGCTGGCCATTGGTTTTCGTATATGGCCTATATTTGTGTTGAGAATTTCCCATCTACTTTTATTTTCCTGAGAGGTTTTTTGTCTGTTTAAATTTAATAATGAGCAATTTATGTCATCAAGTGACTTTTGTGAATTAGCTAATATGATCTTTTGAGTCGTATCATTGTTTTGCTTATATGGTGGATTATATTAATTGTTTTTCTAAGACTGAATCATCCTTGTGTGCTTGGTATGACTCCCAGTACTTGTATACAGAAAATCATATAACACTACTACAAGAAACCAGAAGAGACCTGAACAAATGACAGAACATACAATATTCATGGATGGGAAGGGTTAATCTGAAAATACCAATACTACCTAAAGCAGTTGATAAATACAATGCAATTTTGATCCAGAGCCTAACTTTATCTTTAAAGTAGTAGAAAAACGAATTACTAACTTCATGTAGAATGGGGAAAAAAAACAAAGATAAGCAAAGAATTTCTTATGAAAGAACAAATTAGAAGGCTTCTCACCTCCTGAACTCAGAACCTATTACAAGCCACAGTAGTTAAAACACACTGGTACTCATACATGATGGATACATAGACCAAGGGAACAGAATAGAAAACCCAGAAATGAATTTATTTTACTAAAGAAAACTGATTTTTGATAAAGGGCCAAAAAAGAGTAAATGAGAATGATGCTCTTTAGCAAATGATGCTGGCAAAATTGGACCTCTATCTGCGGAAGAATGAAGCAGTACCCTTACCTCTTCTCACGTACAAAAGTAAGCACAAAATTGATCAAAAACTTCAATATAAACCCCAGACCTACATGCATCATCAATGAGAAAATAGCCACAAGTAAAGACCCTGTTATAAGACATAGACACACTATCAAATCTAATGTGGGAAACACATAGTAGATGACAAAATAGATGACTAGGAGATACTAAAATAAGATTAGTATACTTCAAAAGACTTTCTCAAAGGCTAACTCGCACAATGTGAAAACTCTTTTTTACAATGTTACAACATAAAAGAGACTGATCTCTAAATATTAGAGAAAACTGTAACACCTCAATAAGAAAGAGATAAATAATGCAAATAAAAAGCAGACAAAAGCACGTGAACAGACAGTTCACCAAAGATGACATGCAAATGGCCAAAAATATGTGAAGTAATTCTCACTATCACCAGCCATCTAGGAGATGAAATTCCATACAATGATGAAACACTACTCACTCGGCATTGACAGGCAACATCATCAACAACAAAATCAGAACAAACAAATGCTAGCGAGATGGTAGAGAGATTGGAATCCTCGTGCACTGCTGATGTAACTGTAAATATTTATATCCCCTGATGAATATAATATGGTGCTACCTCAAACAACTAGGAATAGAAATTCCATACCATCCATCAGTCCCTGTGTTGAATGTATATTCTAAAGAAGTAAGAGTCATAGCACAAACAGACATATGAACCCCATTGCAGCTCTGTTCAAAATAGCAGGAAGATGGAAAGACCCTAAATGCCCACCAGTAAGACTCGATAAAGAAGCCCTGACACATACATGCAGTGGAATATTATGCATCACTGAAAAACAATGATGAAACTATGATCATTATGCTGAATGAAATTAGTCAATCTCCAAAGGACAAATATTATATATGAAACCACTCATAGATACATGATTTCATGTCCAAGGTAAAAGACTTTGGAGATTGCAAAATGGGGGAGGGCGAGGTAGAGAGGATAACAAAGTAACGGGCTAGGCTGTTGCTGGGTGAAATGGATGCTTTATACAAAAAAGAGAGGAAAACTCAAGAAGCAGGGAATGGTAAATTACTGGAGGATTCAATTAATAGTTTAAACTGCTGAATACAAAGTTGATCTGAAATTACCTAATTTACAATTGAAAAAATAGTATCATGAAAATAGTTAGATCATGAGGTGTCGACAGGGTCAGGCATCAGAAGACCCCAAACAAACAATCATATAGATGCAAACATGGGGTGCGGGAGGCACAGAGTGGAGATTCAAAGCCCACCTGTATACAATTGAACATCCCTTTACAGAAGGGTCACAAAGAAGGAATGAGCCAGCCAACATGCTGTATAGCACTAATGAAACACACAACATTCCTCTAGTCCTTTAATGCTTCCTCTCCCCACTATTATGACTCCAATTCTACCTTACAAATCCAGCTAGACCAGTGCATCTGTGTACTGGCACAGATAAGAGCTCTCAACACACAGAACCCAGGACAGACAACGCCCTCAGGAACAATAATGGGAGTAGTGATACCATGAGGGTAGGGGAAAGGTGCAGGGAATAAGGGGGAACTGATCACAATGATCAATGTTTAAGTCTCCCTAACCAGGGTGATGAACAACAGAAACTTTGGTGAAGGGACACAGAGGATGGTGTTAGATATGAAAATAATAATAATAATTTATAATTTATCAAGGGGTCACAAGGGTGTGAGGGTCAGGGAGGGAGGAAAAATGAGCTAATAGGAAGGTCTCAAGTATAAAGAAAATGTAGACCATTGAAAATGATAATGGCAATATATGTACAAATGTGCTTGACACTATCGATGTATGTATGGATTGTGGTAAGAGGTGTAATAACCCCCAATTAAAAAATACACCAATATGTCAGGGGTTTAAATGGAGAGAAAATGTTTTGAGAAACGATGTACAAATGCGCATTACACAATTGATGTGTGTATGGATTGTGATAAGAGTTGTATGAGCCCCTAATAAAATGTTTAAAAAATAATAAAATAAAATAAAAATCTTTTTTAAATGTTAGTGGTAAATACTTATATACATGCTGTATAAACATTAGTATAAGCTGACCCGAACATCAGCCGAGGCACCTAATTTTACCACAAAAACTGCATTAAAAAATGTACTGATAAACTCGACTTATATATGAGTATGTAAGGTACATATGCACACACATAAATACCCTGGAAATGTACTCAGGGTAGTTTGGCCAGGCAATCCTAGGGACTCAGGTAATTAGAATTTGAGAAATGTAGGTTACTCCTGAAGAGATTCCCTTGGCTCTATGATAAGGTATATGAGCTAGGTTGAAATCAGGGTCAAGCCCCTTACTTTCACAGATCTAAAACTCCAAAACCAAACTCACTGCTATAGAGTTGATTTTAACTCATACTGCCCCTTTGGGTTTGAGTCTTTAAGTCTTTATGGGAGCAGAAAGCTTCATCTTTCTCCTGCAGAGGGACTAGTTGTTTCAAACTGTTGACCTTGTAGGTTAGCAGGTTAATGTATAACTCGTTAGGCCACCAGTTTTCTTTAGATCTAAGTACAGTATATGTATATATTTTGAAAGTAAATCTAAATTTGAGGGCAAGTGGTGGAATATTTTGCTTCACATAATAATTGAGTAGCTTGAGATATATTAATGTTCCCACTATAGACAACTGTTCAGCAATATCTACAAATGTTAAACATGGATATATAAAATCAACTCTTCTACTCCTATTAATGTGTGTATATGTGTACCAAACGACACATACAGAATTGAGTATTGAATATTTGTTCCCAACTGGAAGTAACCAAAATGTCCATCAATATGTAATGCACACAAAATTAAAATGAATGAAATATGTTATATGTAATAACACAGATGAATCCTAGGGATGGTTGAAGAGCAAGGAAATAACTTTGAGGTCTAAGGCATTTTCAATGGTCTCATATACATGTAAAAGATAGACAATGGATATGGGGTAACTAGGAAGAGTTAATGCATTTGAATTATGGTTCTGGCAAAGAACACTGAAAAAACCATGAAATACTAGAGGTAAAAATAAGGTCTGTCTAGGAAGAAGTACAGCCAGAATGATTCTTAGCAGCAATGACTTCATGTCATGGACTTTGGATATATTATGCAGAGAGACCAGTCCCTGGAGATAGACATCATTCTGGGTAAAGTGGTTGGGCGGTGGAAAAGAGAAAGACCCTCATTCAGATGAATTAAACACATGGTTGCAACAACAACAATTGTGAGGATGGCAGGGGGTGTTGTGGTGTTTCTGTCTACTGCACCTAGGGTTTATGAATCAGGCTGGTCTAGCAGCACCCAGCAACAACAGTAGAACTTTTCCTTGTGTAGATGACTTTCTCAGAACCAACTTCATATTCTTAGTTTTAATCTGGAATATATTTCATATGTTTGCTAATCTTGGCCTATATTCTGGGAAATTTTCCTATCAGATATCACTTCCAAAACTTTCCCTCAGTAGGGTTCAGTTAAATACTTTCATGCATTTTCATTTTTGATATTAACGTTAAGAGATCCGAGCACCTAAATTATCTTTAAACATCATTCTTTATATGAGGAGAAATAATTGACTCCTTATCTGAATAGAAAATAAGAAGTGTAGAATAGTTTGCCATACAAGCAATAAGGGTAGTCAGAGACAAGCAGATGACTACTGGGCAAACACCAAATAATTGAAGCATCAATAAACATAATTGAAATAGATTTTACAGTAATAAATATTTTTAAATCCTTGAAATCAAAATGTTCCAATTAAAAAAAATTATATAGCCTCTACTTGAAAGATGCATGCAAACAACACCTTCATGTTAAAGAAGGTAATTAATGGAAAGAACTAAGTGAAGTTTCTCTTGAGGAAAATATTCTGGCTAGAAGATGGTATGGCAATGAGAGATGGTGTTGGTATTATCATCAGAAGGGCATCATTTTACAGTCTGAAATAGTTTTAGGTTCTTTGGAAGTTTCATCAGAGAAATTGCCATTCCTAATGCAGACAAAATATTGTGATTCACTTACAATAGGTGCAACAAACACCAATTAAGTGATTAAAAGAAAAGAAAAGCTAGACTAAATCTAATAAAACACCTTTCTAAAATGTTAACATTTCTAATGAAATGTTAAGAAGGAAATGATCTGTAATGCAGCCAACAATATAAATTATAGGAAATTCTGGAAAACAAATAGTGTAGTTTCTTCTATGACAAAATTTGAAAGGAGGAGAGGATGATCATGAGGAATTTATAGATTAAATGACCAGCCTGCAATATGCAGATGACACAATCTTGCTTTCTGAAAGTGAGAAGGACATGAACCACTTGGTGATGAAGAGCCAGGATCACAGCCTTCAACATGGATTACAACTCAATGTAAAGAAGATCAAAAGCTTCACAATGGACCGAAAGGTAAGCTCATGATAAATGCAGAAGGGTTTGAAGTTGTCAAAGACTTCATCTTGCTTGGCTTGACAATCAATGTTCACAGAACCAGCAGTAAAGGGATCAAACAGACATTAGGTAAATCTGTTACATAAAACTTTTATGAGCCCCTAATAAAATGTTTTTTAAAAAAAGAAAAGAAAACTCAGCAGGGGGCAATGAATGTACAAATGAGCTGTGCACAATTGATGTGTGTATGGATTGTGATAAGAGTTGTATGAGCCCCTAATAAAATGAATAAATAAAAAAAATAATTGAAAAAAAAAAACTTTAAAGTGTTGAAAAGCAAGGATATTCCTTTGAGGACAAAGGTGTGCCTGGTTCAGCCAGGGAATTTTTAACAGCATCATTTGTCTGTGAAAGTTAACACTTGCATATGGAGAATTGATGTGTTGAATTTTGGTGTGATCCATACTGGAGGCTGCAATCACTGATCTTCATCAGCAAGGACTTCAAGCCACTTTATTTCAGCAGCCATATCACAGGTTCATAAGGCTTCTCCAATCCTGAAATTCTTATACTATGTTTTTCTTCATGCAGTCCAATTTCTCTAATTATTCGCTCAGCATACAGATTGAATACGTGTGATGAAAGGATCCTAACCCTGACCCACACCTTTCTGGGTCTGAACCATGCTGTATCTCTTCATTCTCTTTTAAAAAATATTGTCTGTTGATCCATGTAAAGTGTCCCCATGTGCACAGCAAAGTGTTCTGGAATATTTATTCTTCTCATTGTTATGATCCACACATTTATAGTTGCCTTTTATGTTGTTGAAAAAGTTATTTGAAAGTAAAGTATTTGATGATCTTCCAAAATTCTATCATGTTATCTCCATCTTTGTTTCTATCACCAATTTTGTATTTTCCAATTACTCTTCCTTTCACTCTGATTCCAACCTTTGCATTCCAATCAACAATAACTGTCAATAATCTTGCTTACATATTTCATCAATTTGACTGAAGATATTAGTAATGTTCTTCAATTTTTTCAGTACTAGCTTTAGTGGTTGGTGCATAAATGTGAATAACAGTAGTTTTGACTGGATTTAAAATGGTGAATACCAGTCCATTTCAGCTCACTAATGCCTAGGATATATATATTTATGGGTTATATTTCATTTTTGAAGACTTACAAGTCTTCTAGATTCATACTTCATACATTCCAAGTTCCAATTAGTAATAAATGTCTTAGTTGTTTCTTCTCACGGTGAGTCCTTGTCCACAGCAAATAAAAGTTATGAAAACTTTATTTCCTCCATCCCATTGTGGTCTGCTCTCTGTGAGTAGGCAACTCTTCCCCAGTCACGTTTTGAGTGCCATCCAGCCTCAGGGGCTGATATTTCAACTGTGTATTGTACAGAGTTCTGCTGCTATCAATACATTTTTCAATGTCTGATAATATTCTGCTGCTATTCATATGGCTTTCAAAGGCCAACCTGTCATTTCCTCATATTCTATTTTTCTGGAAGTTCTGTTGCAACTCATTCACCACTGGATCCACAAGATTTTCCACCCACTGGCCTGTGATCTTCCTGCATTCATTGTCATTGCAGGATGGCGTAAGTCTAAAGAGCAATTTATGGACTAGTATGGACATATGGGGTAATATCGGACTTATGGACTTGATCTGAACTGGGATGGGATGTTTTCTTAATGTGAAATTGCTCTTTGATATAAAGTTCTCTCTTACATAAATATGAGTATCTATGAGTTTGTTTCTCTAGTCAACCCAGACTAACACACAGTGTAACTGCAGTGTATTTGTTAAAACTAAATTGGTGTTTGCTTTTGGTGTAAATTTTAAACAATGGCAAAGCAAAATAAGTAAAAGTAATTTTAAAAGAGACGAAAGCATTTAAATACACAATCATTTAAAGGTAGAATAACTGTGCTGTGGCTGTTATTATTTTTTAGGTTATTCTAATTTAAAGATGCATCCTGAAATAGTTGAAATAATGTCTAGGTTTGACTTCAAAGTATTGTGAGGTGATCTTGTCTTCACCATCAACTTCTCAGCATAGCCCATTCCAAAAGTAAGTCCTTGATGAGTCTGAACCGCATGCCTTCTTGGTTGTGTGTTAAGTACCTTGAGACCCCAGAAAACGCAGTGGAGCATTGCTAAAAGTTTAAAGTCCTCAAAAAAAACAAAGAACTTTTTCTAGACATCACATGAACTTGAAATATTAAAATTCTAAAACTAATTGATAAAACTATTAAATATTTCAATGTATATATAGAGCTGTGAAAACTGTTTGGAAACCCCTGTGCTAATATTTGTTTTAGTATTTTATTCCATTTCTATAGGTTACATTTCTATAGGATGTTAAATTGCTTAAGTCTCTGCCACCATGACCATTTCAATCTCCATGATATACCTATTACATAACAGAGTGCTAGGTATGGAGCAGACTTATATATTCTCTTATTTAATATATTGATTAATAAAATCATTGCTCAAGTGAATACATTAAATGTTGATGAAGAAATATGAAGCAATAATAGGATAAGTTTAAAATATCTGAAGGCAGATATAGGCAGATATAAACCTAAGACTAGACAGTGACAAAACCTTCCATTTTAAGAGTAATGCCCAAGTAACAGGAATACTGCTGACAGAAGACTCTAATAGTGAAGAACAGCTATGATAAGAGACCAGCAGAGGAAAATTGCAGAGTAATTTAAAAGCAGAGGATCTCATTGATTATACAAGGGGATTTGACTGAGTGCACTCCAAGTAACCGTGAGAAGAATGGGAATTCCAGAACACATCCTTATTCTCATGGAGAACCTGAACATGGATCAAGAGATAGTCATGTGAACAGAACAAGGGAAATTTGCATTGCTTAAAATTAGGAAAGGTGTGCACTCGGATTGTATCCTCTCATGATACTCGTTCAATCTGAATGCTGAGCTAATCATCAGAGAAGCTGGATTATGTGAAGAGTATGGCATGAGGATTGGAGCAAGTGCTGTTAGCAACCTGCAAAAGGCAGACGGCACAACCTTGCTTGCGGAAAATGAGGAGGAAGTGAAATTGCTGATGAAGATCAAGGATTGCAGTCTTCAGTATGGATTACAACTCAACTATGTAAATAAACCCAAATAAATGAAGAAAATGTTGAAGTTGCTGAGGGTTTTGGTTCAGTTTGATCCACAATGAACGCTCATGGAAGCAAGACTTAAAGATCAAAAGATACATTGCTTTATGTGAATCTGCTGCACCAGATCTTTTTAGAGCATTGAAACGTAAGCATGTTACTTGGAGGACTAAAGTGCGCCTGACACAAGTCATGGTATTTTCAGTTGCCTTGTTCGCATGTGAACGTTAGACACTGAACTGGAAAGACCAAGAAGGGTAGATGCATTTGAATTGTGGTACTGGAGAGGAATATTGTAATTATCACGGACTGCTAAAAGCACAAACCACTCTGTAATGGAAGAAGTATGTCCAGAGCGCCCCTTGGAGACAAGGATGGCAAGACTTAGCTTTACATACTTTGGACAAATTGTCAGGAGAGATCAGACCCTAGAGAAAGACAACATGTTTGGCAAAGTGAGGGGCAGTGAAGGAGGGGCAGACCCTCAAAAAGATAGATTGAAACAGCGACTGCCGCAACGCGCTCAGGCATAGGAATAGTTGTAAGGGTGATGCAGGACCAGGCAGTGTTTCGCTCTGTTGTGCTAGGAGTCACTATGGATAGAAACATCATAGATACAGTATATTAAATATCAAAACGAAATACAGTAAATAATATTAACTTACTTTCCATCACGTTTTGCGGTGGGGTTAAAAACGGTGGGGTTTCAGAATGGTATACTCACCTCGAAAATCCCCACTAGTCACCCCCCACACCAGCAGCGTGAGCCTGTCTTCCACAGGCTGGTGACATGGCAATGCCTTTCCTCTTTGGTAATGAGCGTGCTATTGGGCATTTTTCCTCCCCCAATTCCAGTTTTGTTGCAGACGAACACTTGCAGGGGCATGAACCCCTCACCCTGCACACATGCAGCAAAGTCAGTCAGGAACCCATTGACTTTGTCATTATTTGCACTCCTTTTCCCCATCCTCACTGCATTAATGCCTGTTCTCATGGTGACGGTTTCAAACCAGCCATAGCTGGCTCTGACACGTCGGGGCTTGTCAGCGTTGCATTCCATAACAGTTTCCATGACCTCACTAGGAAGGTTGTTAGCCTTCTGGCATCAAATCCTTATCTTGGATAAACTGTCGCCATCGAGTTTCTGATTTATCTAGATTAATAGTAACTTTCAACTACTTGGATAGTATGTTTTTTGGG
>NW_022103911.1:13344085-13345340 GCF_000313985.2 Echinops telfairi
ACACTGGATCACTTTGAACAAACTCAGAAACCCACTCAGGAAATTATTTGGGGTTGTGATGCGTCAGTATTGGCTCTATGGCCACGAGAGAGATTACTCATTGGCAACTTCAAATCTCAACGTGAAGTTAGCAAAGGTTGAAATAAGGACTCCTTGACAGTTGCTCCTCTCTATACAATCATTCTTGCCTTCTTCCATGAATTTTCACAGCCCTAGTCCATCTCCACAAAAACATTTTTCTGAAACCTACACTCTATGTAGTGAAGCAGTTGAATAGTTGAGAAGAAAGCTGGCAGCTTAAATCCAAAGGTACAACATTATCCCCAAGCTTTAACATCCCATCCGTAGTTGAAGTTTTTCTTTGTCTTTCTTTTTCTTTTGCAAGTCAATGAAGTTCAGGATGCTAAGTATTGCTGAGGCTCCGCTCAGTACAGAATTGCAGTGACTTTGCACTCTCACTCCTAGTAGTATTAGAATGTCCATCACAACTCATGTTTTGTTGCCATGTTTATAGATTTCTACCTGCAGCAAAATTTACAAAGCTATGCACAGTCAACTCTAGTCTTCAGAAGTACCTCCTGCTGGGATTGGTAGTTGTTGATTGCAACTTCCAGATGGGCACTTGAGCAAATACTATGCTTGGTAGTATATGTGTTTGTAATCACAGTGCATAAAATAAAAAGACAGTCTAAGATTGTCTCTATCTTTATAGCTCTAGCTATCTGCCCAGAGACAAAACCATAAATTAACTTCTTTTTCTTAAGTTTTTCTCTGAAGATTTCATTTTGTATGAGGAAAATGTATTTTTCTCACCTAAATAGTATCAGGTGCCCTGGTGACATAATGATTATACACTGGGCTGCAATCTTCAAGGTTGTTGTTCAAAACTACCAGCCGCTCACAGAAACTCAAAGGGACAGTTCAATCCTGCCTTACAGGATCAACATGAATCAGCAATGGTGGCAATGAGAATATAAAATAAATGGTATCAAATGCTTTCAGATTAATCTGTGAAAATCCAGTAAATATGTAGAGTGGTAGAGAAGAACTTCATATATTAGCTTAGTCATATTAATAAGTAACTTTAAAAAACATAAGTCAAAGATCTAGCTGTGGTGATAACAAAGATTTTCATCACATTAGACTGAACTGGCAGAATAATGCCCCCCAAATACTTACCACTAATACTTACCAATGCAGAGATTCAAACTCACGACCCTTGAATCGAATTCTGACTCACGGTGATGCTATAGGA
>NW_022103911.1:13347077-13348345 GCF_000313985.2 Echinops telfairi
TCAAGAAATAAATTGAAGTGCGGAGAAGGGGTGAGAAGGATACGTTTTAAATTAAAATGTTCAATAAAACTGCTAACACTATGAAAATCCAGTGCAGCGCACAGGAAATGAAGTCTTTGCTTTCATTCCTATGAGAGCAGAGTCTAGGACACGTGCTGCCAGCTTATTTGGACGGTGATCCTAACGAGCAGGACCTAGACAAGTGAGAGAGCAAAGTTTAAAAATGCCAATGAAGGATGAGCTACCCCTCTAGTTACTGTTGAGATAAACTGGATTCAATTTTTTCTGTAACCCACTTGAGGAAAGATTAATAATGGACAAAGGATGGAAATGTGTGCATTTATCTCCCAACTGTGAATCCTCAAAGATGAAGCTCTTATTCAACATATTAATGTCCCGTATTTCTGAATGGCTCCATGTTCCTGTAGTTTTGAAAATAACCTTAGTGAAACAACTCTTAAATAGTCTCAGACATTTCAAACGCAATGCCGCTGGGGCGCACGGGTCCTGTTAACAGGTTCAGAGGGAAGCAGCATAAGCTGAGAATGTACCTGAACCCTATAACCCAAGCACACTATTTTGTTATACTCACTTAGCTTCATCTTTTTGTTACAGTCAAACAGCTTCATCAGCTCATGAATCACATTAAGTATACTCATA
Organism: Echinops telfairi; assembly: GCF_000313985.2. NCBI lineage: Eukaryota > Metazoa > Chordata > Mammalia > Afrosoricida > Tenrecidae > Echinops > Echinops telfairi. The sequence continues at coordinate 13,347,738 of NW_022103911.1, forward strand.
TTGGTAGCTTGTCATTAATTAAAGCTTTTTTTAAAAAAGAATTAGTTGAACTAACACTGTCCTAAATTCTAATGTTGGTATTGAGACAATAAATGATATTCATAAATTAATACATTGCTGCATTTCCCAACAGATCACCATTTAACTACAAAGCGATCAGTAAGCAATTGCGGATTAAAAATTGGGAGAAAGCTTTATGATTTCGCCTGGTGGAAGCATTAATTGCCTCCACTAACAATAGATTAGAATATCTAAAACAACAAACCCTGAAGTTGCCATTTCAAGGAACATACATTCTCCAAGGGGTTCATTGGGCATGAAGGTGAGTGGTATCAAATTTACATCCAGAGCTGGCTTAATCTCTCTGTGTCTTCTAACTACTGTGGAAACAACACCTTCCATCTTCAATAGTTTAGCCTATACATATGTTTTGAAATCAGGACAAAAATTTCTTAAGTTATTATGGCAAGTTGGTAGTTTTGCTAAGCATTTAATTAGAGCCTGGAGGTGCAATGAGTTTAGTCTTGGACTGTTTACCTGCAAGGTCTGTGGTTCCTTCCAGCAGATGTTCTGAGGGAGGAAGTTGAAGCTCTCTGTTCCTGTAAGGA
>NW_022103911.1:13349911-13351599 GCF_000313985.2 Echinops telfairi
AAGATAAAAAAGGAAAATGAGCTGATTCCAGGAACCCAAGAGGCAAGGGAATTTTGGGAATGATGAGGGCAACAAATGTATAGATGTGCTCTACACAATTGATCTATGTATTGTGATGAATTTTATGAGCCCCAATAAATTGATTTTTAAAAAATAGGAAAGATGAACAGGGCTGGAAAAAAAAGACTGTACTCACAACCATATATAAGTTTAACAAATGACATTTCTTTGAACATACTTATAGCTTTATAAGCATACTCATGTTTGATAATAGAGGAAAAGTTCATAAACTTCTTACCACAGCCAATCAATGAAAGGAATGAGTCAGTGAGGCTGGAGACATTAGTCACAGAGTACACTGAGGTCCATTGGCAAAAAACAGATTAAAAAAACACAGTGTAAACTATTCTACTTCTCTGAGTAGCAAATGAAGTTTTGAAGGTTTGCAAGGATCAAAATTCAAATGAATCAAGCCATCTTGTGCATTCCTGATTCCATGTCCAACTTTCACATGCACATAAGGTGATTGAAAATACCATGGCTTGGGTCCAGCACACCTTAGTCTAGACAACTGCCTTATTTGGACACTTAACAGTTCAGTCACTTCTTTACGCACTTTCAGATCCCACTATGAGACCAGTACCAGTTGCCAAATTATTTATTCTAACTCAGGGCAACTCAGTGTGTGTCAGAGTAGAACCGTGCTACATACTCATTTTAATGACTAATTTTCTCAAAATAAAATCTCCAGGACTTTCTTCTATGGTAATTCTTGGTAGACTCAAACTTCGAATCTCTCAGTTATCAGTTAATATTCTTAACATTTTTCACCATCATGGTTTCTATTGCTTGAATGTTCTATGGTATATTGACAAAGTAGTCAGAGTTCTGTTATGAAAACAAAGATAAAAAAAATGCCATAAAAGTTTATTTATTACACTTTTTTTCTTTAAAATGTGGTTGATTTTATTACCGACTTTTTAAAAGACCTGAGAAATGTGAGCCCTGTATTCTGCTCGAATAGCATTGATCTGGAATTCCCATTTTTCACATAAGGATATTCAAAATTTGTGATGGTCCACACAGTTGAATGTTTTTGACTAGTTAATAATATACATGTATACACCTATGTGCGTATATACGATATTCTCTGATGTTAGCCAGATCCTTTGGATATCAGCAGTGATATCCCTTGTTGTACATACTTTGGTAAATCTGGCTGAAACCTCTGGCAGGCCCTGTCAATGTCTTGCTGCAACCATTGTTGGATGATCTTTAGCAACATTTCAACTGCATTTGGTAATAATGATGTTGTTCTATGATTTGTGCATTATGTTGGGTTAAGTCTCTTTGGATTGGGTACACATATGAATCTCTTCCAGTCAGTTGGTTAATTAGCTGTCTTTTAAAAAAATTATTATTCTCTAATCCAGTAAGCACAGTGAACTGAGTTGAACCCAGTGTTTGATTATCCACGTGATCTTGCTTTCTAGAGCCATAATTAGACTGTAGATCTGTTGCTTCAGAAACAATGAGTATTATTTACTTTTTAACCTTAACTTTCAGAGGAGAGGTTGGCTTTCACTCTCTGTATCTTTCTGCATCTTCATTATTTAAGGGTTTTATTTATTTATTTTTATTTTAAGAAATCATTTTTTGAGGGCTCTTACAGCTCTTATAACAATCCA
>NW_022103911.1:13352928-13357796 GCF_000313985.2 Echinops telfairi
TGCTACCTCTTGAAATGGTTGTATGTTGACTAGTTATTTTTGTTACAGTGACCCCACCTTCCTTTAATTCACTCTGAATCCTCAGTACATGGTCCATAGAATTTTTTAATATTTCAAATAAAGGCTTGAATATTTTTCTTCAGTTATTTAAGGTAAGCTGAACATATTCTTCTGTTTTGGGTTTCCAAATTTGCACATTTAAATATAATATTTTATGTGGTCTTCTTGTATTACCCTTTGACATTTTTGGTTCATCTCTTTAACTTCTTAACTTTTTCCATGTGTCTTAGAGACTGTTATTAAGAGCCAGTTTCAGAGTCTCCTTTGACATCCACATTAATCTTTTCTTTCGTTCATGTCTTTTTAATGACATTTTGCTTTCTTTATGTATGCTGTTCTTGATATCATCCCATAGCTCATCAGGTCTTCTCCCATTGGTATTCAGTGCACCCAATCTGTTCATGAGAAGTTCTCATAATTCAGATGAAATATACTAAAGATCATATTTTTGCTCTCATTGACTTGTTTTAATTTTCTTCGGCTTCAAATGAACTTATATATAAGCAATTGATTGTCTATTCCACAGTTGGACACTTGCCTGGTTTTAGTTGCTGATCTTGATCCTCTCTATTGTCTCTTCCCATAGATATATGGAACTGGATTTCTGCTTATTCCATTTGGAGAAGTCCACATGTATAATTGCCATTTATGTTTTGGAAAAAATGCATTTGCTATGAGCAAATCATTGGTCTTGCATAATGCCCTCATGTGTTCTCCAGCCTCATTTCTATCACCAAGGCCATATTCCACTGTTCCTTCCATTGTTTCCAACTTTAGTAATACAATCACCAATAATTATCAATCCTTCTTGATTCTCAGACTGAAAACATTGGTAGAATTCTTCAACTTCCGCATGACTAGCTATAGTGGTTGGTGTGTACATTTGGGTAATAGTGTAGTGATTGGATTTCCTTGCAATTGTTAGCTATTATTCTATCACAAATAGAATTGCACATCAAGATAGATATCGAAATGTCATTTTCATGATGAATGAAAGGCCATTCCTTTTTAATCTGTCATTCCTGACATAATAACCCATATAATTTTTTATTCAATACAAATTCATTTCAATTCACCAGTACCTAGGATATCAATTTTTATGTCTTCCAGTTCTCTCTTAAAGACTTCAAATTTCTCTAAATCCATACTTCATACATCCCAAAGTCCAATTATGAATAAGTCCTTGCATTTTTCTTCTTATTTTGAGTCATACCTCATGAGCAAATGTAAGTCCCAATGGCTTTACTCCTAAAGGTTATACTCTAGCCATGTCATTATGGTCGACTCTACTTTGAGAAGGCAGCTCTGGTTCAGTTTTATTTTAATCACTGTCCCTTTTCAGCGGCACATCTTCTGGCACTATGTCTGGCAATGTTCTGTTACTATCCCTAAGATTTTTCAGTGGTGAATCCCTCTGAAGTTATCAGTCAATACTTCTTCAGAGTCAGTTCTTCATCTGGAATCTCTGATGAAACCTATTAAATTTGGGTTGCCCTGTTGCTGTTTGGAATACCAGTGACATAGCTTCAGTAACACAATAATATATAAGCTAACACAGCATGAAAAACTGACAGACAAGTACTGGCCTTATGAATGTAGAGAAGTTAATGCAACGGAAAACAATGATGAATTAAAATGGCTCACCAGAAGATATCAAAGGCTGGTTCAAGAAGATAAAAGAGAGCATTCTAATGAATTGTGTGTAGACCTGAATTAGAAAACAAAATGGGAAAGACACACTTAGTAGTTCTTAAGCTCAAGAGGAAAGAAAAAAATCCAAACTTCAGGTTATAATATTGAAGACTTCTGTGAGCAAAATAATAAGTTGGGAAAGGTAAAGAAAGGCAGCCCAAAAGAATGTGGAAATTATTAAACAGTATCATTAATGCCACATACAACTAAATTTTTGCTGAAGATAATTTGAAAACATTTGTCACAATACATAGACATGACTACTAGACAGTAAAATGGACCTTTGAAGAGGGCTTAGAACAAAGAGCATCATGGATAATATCAGATGAGTCTTTTCTAAGCAGAGAATACCAGAGAGATGTCTACTTGTATTAACTATGAAAGGATATTCAACTGTGTGGATTATTTTTCACAGCCATAGATAACATTTTGTAGAATGTAACATTCCCAAGTGCTAGAATGTTTAATTGTGCATTGTAGTTACGCCTTGGGCTGTAATCCACATGTTTGGCAGTTCAAAACCACAGGCAGCTCCAAGAGAAAAAAGACTGGGCTTTCTACTCTTAGAAACTGTTGGTTTCAGTCTCAGGTGGCTGCTATAAGTCAAGTGTCGATAGCAATGAGTTTGGTTTGGTTATGCAGAGGCTGAGCATAAGCCAAAAGGCTGTACACGCATAGACAAAGGGATAGTGAAAGGTATGAAATCAGGAGAGGTGTGCATTTTGTCTTCCCATCACACTTAATCGGTAAGCTGAGCAATTACCCCCACGGCTGACTATATTACAAAGAACATGCATCAGCAGAGGAAAGCGCCTCAGGAACAAAGTGAGAGACTCAGATGGGATGGATCTCTTGCTTGCTTGAAACAAAGGGACTTCGGAAAACTAACTTCTGAATATCAAAGACTTCAGCATTCAGTGTGCATTGTACCTCAATGTAAAGAAACAAAAATCCTCACCATTTGAACAACAGAAAACATAATGACAAATGGAGAAATTATTAACCTTGTTAAGAATTTCATTTTACTTAGATCCTCAATCAAATCCATAGCAGCAACAGTGACGATATAATAATCATAAAAGCATATTGCAATGTCAAATCTGCCTCAAAAGTTCTCCTCAGGGTGATAACATGTTACAAGGCAAAGCTATCACTTTGAGATGTGCCCGCTCTAAACAATGGTATTTTTAGCCACTTCATTTGTTATGTGAAAGCTGGACAATGAATAAGAAATTCTGACGAAAATCTATGCATTTGAATTACACTATTAATAAAGAACATTGAATATATTATGGACTGCCAGAAGAATGAACGAATGTGTCTTTGAATGGACACAGCTGGAACACTCCCGATAAGCATGGATGGCTGTACTTCCTTTCATGTACTTTGCCTATGAAAGCAGAAATGATCAGTCTCTGGAGATAAATATCATTCTTGATAAAATAGAAGATCAGTCGAAAAAAGGAAGAATATTTTTTAACAGGGATTGATTATTTATTTATTTGTAATCATTTTATTGGGGGCTCTTACAGCTCTTACAGCATTCCATACATCAATTGTATCAATCATATATGTACGTATGTTGCCATCATAATTTCCAAAACATTTTTTACTTGAGCCCTTGTTATAAGCTCCCGCCCCACCTCCCCCCCTCCTGCCCTCAGGAATCCTTAATCAGTTTTATGCTGCTGTTATCTTGTATCCCACACTGTCTGTTGACTCCCTTCACCCACATTTCTGTTCTTTGTCCCCTTTGGGAGGGGGCGTATATATACAACCATGTAACGGGTTCCCCCTTTCTCCCGCTTCCCCTCCCATACCACCCCCCTACCCTCATGATATCACTATCCCCATGCCTGTTCCTGAGGGAACAGTCTGTCTTGAATTCCATGTGTCAAGAGCTCTTAACTGTACCAATGTGTGTTCTCCGGCCTAGCCAGATTTGCAAGGTAGAACGGGATCGTGGTAGTAGGGGTGGTGGTGGTAGGGGAGGAACATTCAGGAATTAGAGGAATGATGTCCGGTTTGTGGGTGCTACACTACATCTTGATTGAATCATTCTTTCCTTATAACTCTTCTGTGGGGACATATCCAACTGTCTACTGATGGGCTTTGGGTCTCCCCTCCAACCATCCCCCTTTGTTCTCATTGGATTGATTTTTACATGGATTGATACAGTGGCTATAATAAATTCAGCATACGATTCATTGTGAGACTGATACATATCTGCATAGTATTTCTTTTGTTATATATTTGATTATTCCGAATTGTAATTTACAGAACTGCATCTATAAACTATCCTTCTATTAAATTAAATAACTGTGATTCTTCTGAGAATTCTTTTTTCCATTGGTTAATTGCAGAAGACCATATATAGGCCATTGCTGTGGGCAGTAGAAGGTTTTCTAGTTCAAAATAAATAGTTAATATGGATGTCTGTGAGCCATCTGCTCTTATCATTTATTTCCAATCCTGAATCTGCAAGCACAATTGATCATTTACTATTTCTATTGTATGATGAAGGAGACTTGATGGTGAAGACATTGCATGTCAAGTTGTGATCCTATTGGTCAGTGGTTCAAAACCAGCAGCAGCTGGACGGGAGAAAGACGGGGCTTTCTACTTCGGTAACCAGTTATAGTCTCAGAAACCCATACTGAGTCAGCACTGACTCACTGGTAGAGAGTTTGTTTTTGAGTATTGCGTGACGAGTGGTCCCTACATCAGCTACATCTTTTGTGTTTATGGTTGGATTATACTCAACTTGAATGGGACAAATTGTGCAGTATAATAAGTTAAGCAAAATAGTAAGGCGTTCGCTCTTTCTTAGCAAAGATGACACAGAAGGCATGTTCTTTGAGCTTACCAAAAGATTAGTGCATTTATCTTCTCTTCTGTGGCCACTTTTAGTACAATTGGTTTTCTACATCATTTGACCTCATTCGGAAATCAGATTGGGTCACCGCTTCAACTTGCAATGGAGTCTGCACATAAATGTCTTAAATCATCATTTTATGACATATTGCTTATTAAGTGAAAGAAAGTAAGCTAGCACTGGAATCTTTTGTGTATTTTTATCATTTCCTCCTCTTTTGTTCTCCTTTTATCCCACATCT
>NW_022103911.1:13359751-13360814 GCF_000313985.2 Echinops telfairi
CTTAATATATTTGCTTGATGGATTTTGATTAGTTATAATATTTATAATTAGTTACAATGTTTGTCATAGCATATATAATATTAAGTAGAATATAATTATTAAGTAAAATACAAACCACAAACTCAGTATTTTCTTAAATGTAATGGAGCACTCAGTATAAATATGTTTGGACTAGGTTAATCTGCTGCTTTTATTAATATAAATTATTTTGTGCAAAATTGGTGCATTTTATTCACATATCTTAAATATAATATATATTTCTTTGTCATTCATCCAAAATAAGGAACATTTTAATCTACCTTTAACCCCTCAGCAAATTTCGACCCATGGTTAATCTTTTCATGATCATATTATACATTAATTTTGCTTGCTGTTAAACTTTATTTATATGGAAGCGATCAGTATGAACTCTAATGTCTACTATTTTTTTCACAAATAAATCTTATGAGGTTCTTCCTGATTGTTGTTAATGAATGGAGCACCAAATTGTTCTTTTTCTTCGTGATGTTTATTTTTCTACACATCAATGAAAAACTATTTATGAACCCATATCACTGTTGGGGGACATTTAAGCTCTCATTTTTTGTTATTAATGGTATTTACAATATAAACACTTTAATTTCGCTTTAGTGGCCATAAGTACTGATATAAAAAGTAAATATGAATTGTTGAACCAACAGTATTTGTTCAGTTTAAACAAATACTGTCAAATATTATCTAAAATGAACCTAAAAATTCACTCTGTTAACATCTGTGTAAAAAAGTTCCCATATCTCAATATTTCACCAATATTTGATATCATACATTTTGATTTTTATTTAGCATATCTTATCTTACTTTCAAATTCCATTTTACTGAAAACTTGAATGTGTAAAAGTGCCATTGGACATTTGTATATACTCTTTTGTAATGTGGTTTATTGTTGCTTGTTGTTTTCTTAATAAATTGTATTTCTCAATTACCTGAATATAGATCCACTTTGGAAATTAAACATTTTTCTAAACTGTCATTTGCATTTGCATTTTAAAAGATGTCTTTTAAATGGGAACATTAATTTTATTGC
>NW_022103911.1:13362442-13363739 GCF_000313985.2 Echinops telfairi
ACTCCTCAAAATGCATCTGATACGTAGCGATGCAGACAGAAGCGCGTACAGTATGAGCCAATCAGTGGCAATAATGACAGAGCATGCTCTGTTATGCAAAAACCGCAATAGAGTGAAGCCGCGGAAGTCGAAGCGCGAAGTGGCGAGGGTTCACTGTACACTCAAACAAGGAACCAGATGCTAATATGGATGAAATTTGTAAATGAAAATGTGTATTATATTAAAAATTTTGATTTTACAATATAAAATTATAATTATATTGCTATCCAAACTATTTTGATAACAATATTTATTTTTTCCCATGATAGGAAATGAATATATGCCCGATTATTCTGATTTGGATGAATTAGAAGACTTCATAATTAGTAGTGATAATACTAGTGAAGATGAGTTAGAAACTTCAGTTGTTGAAATTGAAGAATCAGTTCCAATAATTACAAGTTCAAAGCCATCTACATCAAGAAATCGAAGAATTCCTCTTTGGGCGGCACATTTCTGGAAACAGTACAGCTAGACCTATGCCTGAATGGTTAGGACAAATAGATTCTTCTGGGGTAATAAAACGTCCTGTTGAATATTTTAGACATTTTTTTGAAGGATATCATTATTCATATTTTTAACCAATCAAATCTTTATGCAATCTAGCAAAATCCCAATAAACCTCTTGCACTGAGTAGCCAGGAACTTGAGCAATTTTGGGGTACACCGCTTGATTTGATAGACTTGCTCATTGCATGTACAGACTTCACATCAGATCGAAAAAGTATTATCACAAATTATTTTTTTCATTTTATAGATGTGACTGTTGTGAACTCTTGACTACTTTATCATAGAGACTGTGAGAGCCTTCAGTTCAAAAAAAAAAAAAAAATCCAAAGTCTGCAAGAGCATCGCCGAAGCTCTTCTTCTTGAAGGAAAAAGTAATAGACCATCAAAAAGAGGCAGACCTTCTAGCTTTATTGACGTTGAGTTTGCTAACAAAAAGAGAAATCCTGCCACCAAAAGTATCCCTGGAAGAGATACCCGTTTGGGTGGTCTTAACCATTACCCTGAGGTCACAAACAGAGGAAAATCCAAAAATGTAAATTGCAAGAGTGCACCAGTATTTGTCTGCAGCAAATGCAAAGTTCATCTTTGTATCATAAAAGAAAAAAATTGTTTTGTTCAATTTCACACTAACTAAAATTATAAACAAATACATTTTGTATTATATTTTATAAATAAAATAAGTTTTCAGTTTTTTTATTTAATAATAAAATAAGATGAAAAGTAATATCAAAATGAAGGTGCATTTTTT
>NW_022103911.1:13364172-13384382 GCF_000313985.2 Echinops telfairi
AATCAGATAACTGGAATACATGTATGATTATCCAGATTGCCTCATTTCCTTTAACTTATTTTGTTGTATTTGTGACAAGAAGCTAATGTTTTATTTAGTGTTGGGAAGATAGCCTTTTTGGAATCTTGTGACTCTCACTTGTATTGCCTCATCAGACCTCAGACCAAGAATATATCTCAGTAATAGATCCATAAAAGGAAACCTGTTCTATTTCAGTTTCTTCTTCTAAATCAAGACTAATCCTTATACAGGAGCTTCTTATGGCACCTGGCTAACTTCACTTCTCCATTTTCCATCCTATGGAGAGAAGAGAGTGGAGTGTTCACCGACTGCACTGAACAGTAGGGTTTGCCTACCACCAGTCCTGTTTAGGGCTATGCAGTAAGGGGTTATATGCTACTTGAGTGAGCTATTCTTTCTTTATTGCTGACTTGATTTGCATTTTCCAGATTGCTAATGATTACGAGCTAGTCTTCAAATGTTTGTTGGCCATTTGGATGTCATTTTTGGCAAACTGTTCATATCTTTCTTCCATTTTATTAATCTGTTTTAATTGAGGCATTGAAGTTTTCTATAGATTTTAGAGATTTGTCCTTTGTCTGTTTTGCATTAGAAACAATTTTTCCCACTCTGTGAATCATCATTTTATTCTTTTGATGAAATCTAATGATGCACAAAAGTATCTTTATTGAGTAAGTTCCAGTCATCTATTTTGAATTTTAATACATGTATTTCCTACATTATATTTGATAGTGTAACTAACTGCTACTTGCATTAGGGAAGTTAATTTGTACCTATTTTATCATTGATGAATGTTATAGTTTTGGGGAAGGAAGACCAAAATGAAAGGAAGACCAAAATAGGAAGAACTAAATCCTCAAAACCAGACCAATAGGAAACATCAGAAAATGCTGAAGTTGTCAAGGATTTTGTCTTACGTGGATGTACAATTAATGCCCATGGAAGCAGCAGTCAAGAGATTAAAAGACATATTCCATTAGGCAAATCTGCTGCAAAAGACCTCTTTAGAGTACTAAAGAGCAAAGATATTACTTCAAGGAATAAGGTGTGCTTGACTATGGAATTCTCCATTGTGTCATATGCACATGAAAGCTGGATATTGAATAAGGAAGACTATAGAAGAAGTGATGCTTTTGAGTTGTGGTGCTGGAGAAGAATATTGGAAGCACCATGTACTACTGAAAGGGCAAACCAACCTGTCTTGGAAGAAATAAGGCCAGTGTGTTCTTTAGAGACAAGGATGGCCAGACTTTGTCTTATATACTTTAGACATATTGTCCGAAGAGACCAATTCCTGGAGGACATCATGTTGGGTGAAGGGCAGGGGCAGCAACCAAGAGGAAATCCCTGGACAAGATGGACTGACACAGTGGCTGTATCAAGGGGATCATGCATAGGAACAAATGTGAGGCTGGAACAAGACAGTGCAGTGTTTTATTCTGCTGTGCATAGATAGGGTCTCTATGGGTCAGAATATGTTCCATGGCTCCCAACAACAACAGCATTGTTCTAGGATTTCTCAATCCATGTTGAGTTTGTTTTTGTATATGGAGTGAGACATGATTTTTTCCAGTGGACTTGTTTTCAATGTCTTTAGCTTCACCCTGAACATACATATGAGTGATTACTATCTGTTCACAAGTTGGTCAATGGCCCTATTTTGATTGCTAATATTAAGCTTCCAGTGATATAGTCCATTTGAATTGTATGTATTCTGTCTGCTGAGGTCTACGTGTACAATTGCCTTTTTTTCTGTTTAAAAGATATATTTGCAGTGAAGAAGTCATTGGTCTTGAAAAATTCTGTCATGTGATGTCCAGGTTTGTTTTTATCATCGAGGCCATATTTTTCAAGTACTGCTTCTTCCTTTTACTTAAAAATCTCACATTTCAAATACCAATAAATATCAATCCATCTTGATTGTAAATAAGTTTGATCAATTTCAGACTAAAAGTTCTCCAAATTAAACTTCCTCATCACTAGTATTATGATTGTTGCTTGAATTTGAATAGTTGTATTTACTAGATTTTACTATGTTCTTGTTGTTGGGTGCCATCATGTCGGCCCCGACCCATAGAGACCGTATGCATAACAGAATGCAACACTGTAAGATTGATGAAGCTACTGTTTCGATCCATCTTGTAGAAGGCCTCGCTCTTTTTCATGGCCCTTCCACTTTATTAAACATGATGCCCTTCCTCAGGGACTGGTCTCTTCTCACAATAAGTCCAAGGTATTTAAGATGAAATTTGGCCATTCTTGCCTCTGAGCAGCACTCTGGTCTTATTTCTTCCTTCACAGATCTGTTAATCTGTTTTGAAGTTCATGGTACTTTCAATATTCTTCTCCAGCACCACAATTCAAATGCATTAATTCTTCTTCAGTCTTCCTTATTCCATGTCCAGCTTTAATATGCATATGATGCAATGGAGAATGCCATGGCTTGGATCATGCACACCTTAGTCCTCAAAGTAACATCCTTGCTCTTCAGTACACTAAAGAGGTATTGTGGAGCAGATTTACCTAATGCAATACATCTTTTGATCTCTTAATTACTGCTTCCATGAGAATTGATTGTGGATCCAAGCAAGACAATACCCTTCACAATGCCAGCCTTTCCTCCATTTATCATGATGTTACCTAGTGGTCCAGTGGCGAGGATTTTGATCTTCTTTATATTGAGTTATAATTCATACTCAAGAATATAATCCTTCATCAACAAGTGCTTCAGTGCCTTTTCACTTTCAGCAAGTAAGAGTGTGTCATTTGAATATCACAGGTGGTTAATAAGCCCTCCTCCAATTCTAATGCCACATTCTTCTTCATATTGTCCAGTTTCTCTGACGATTTGTTCAGCCTAAAGTTTGAACAAGTAAGCTGAGAGGATACAACGCTGGCACACATGTTTCCTAATTTTAAACCATGCAGTATTCCTTTGTTTTATTCACACAACTGCCTCTTGATCCATGTACAAGTTCTGAATGAGGACAGTGAAGTGTTCTGGAATTGCCATTCTCCTCAAGATTTTCCAAAGTTAATTATGGTGCACACACATGAATGACCTTGCCTAGTTAATGAAACACATGTTTACACAGAAAGAGACTACCTTTCTGATATACTCTGGTTTGAGCCAAGATCCATCTGACATAAGCAATGATCTTTCTTGTTCCAGTTCCTCTTCTGGATCCCAGATGGAATTTTTGGCAGTTTTTTGTAAATGTACTGTTGAAATAATTATTGGGTGATTTTAAGCTAAATTTTACTTTTGTGTGTGTGTGATATCAATGATATTGTTCTGTAATTTGAGCATTCTAGAGGGTCACCTTTCTTTGTAATGGGCACACATATGGATCGCTTCTCGTCAGTTGGCCAAGTACCTGTCGTCGTGATTTCCTAGCATAGATGAGCGAATCCTTCCAGTGCTTCTTCAGCCTTCTGAAAGCTGAGTATTCTTTCAATTCCTGCAGCTCTGTTTTTGGCTAGTGCGTTCCATGTGATTTGAACTTCTTCCTTCAGCACCATTGATTCATGCTTATATACTACCCTTGAAATGGTGGAATGGTGACTAGGTCATTTTGGTACAGTGACTCAGTGTATTCTTTCCAAGTTCCCTCAATGCTTCTTGAGTCCTTCAATACTTTGCTTGTAGAATCTTTCAGGTTTGCAGCTCAAGGCTTGAATATTTTCTTGAGTTTTTTTCAATGTCAAATATTCTGAGTGTGTTCTTCCCTTTCAGTTTCTCAATTCTAGAAACTTTGTTATAGATATATAGATATGATCAGATCCCAGGCAGCATTGTACTTTAAGATAGACCTTGAGATGTTTTCAGTGATTCATGCGATTCTATTCCTCGAATTTGTGATTTCAGCATAAAAATATGATATGATTATCTGATTCAAACTTACCAATACCAGTACATTTCAGCTTACTAATGCCCAAGATGTTCCTCTGTTTCTTCTATCCTATTTTTGACATCTTCTAATGTGTTCTATATTCCGACCTCATGCATTCCACATTCTGATTAGTAACGGTGTTCACGGTTGCTTCTTCTCATTCTGAGCCATGGCCCAGCAGCAAATGCAGGCTCAAAAAACTTAACTTCACTGGCATCATTCTGCTCCACTCTATTCTGTGGGGGCATCTCCTCCCCGGTCTTATTTTCACAGTCTTCCACCCTGAGGGTCTCGTCTTATGGCATTTGATATGCCATTTTCCTGCTACTTTTATGGTTCAGTGACTTGCCCCTCAGAAGTGGACAGCCTGTTCCTTGTTTGTCGTTTGTTTTCTGGCTGGAAATTCCACTGATCCCTGTTCCCTTTGGATGACCCCACAGTTATGTCATAAATGAGTGGCATAGCTTCCAGCATCACAGCAACCTGCGAGCCAGCACACGACAACAAACAAATGGACAACTGGTGCTACACGTATATGGACAGTGCAGTTCTGAGAAAGCTCCAAGGAAAAGTCAGTGGAGAAATGATATTATTTCACCAAATGATGAATCAGAGATTACTAAAGATTCTAGATACAATGACTCAATCCCCAAAATAACAAATGTATAAATTGTACCTTATCAAAATATTATGCTATGAGAAACAGTTAAGGTTATGAAAAGTCTTCCACGTTATAATATAGTTTCAATTCATATATCTGGTAGTATAATTATAATGAATGTTTAATGTTTTAAGTAAATAATAAATAAAATTATAAGATGCTTGAATAGAAACTTCACAATGCAGATAAGAAGGGGCTTCAAAACTGTGTGAAAAGTGGAATGCAATATAATGAAAAATTTTAATGAAATTTTTAAGCCTCCTTATATGTGAAAAAAAAATAATTACATGAAAAGATACTCAACATCCTTTCTCATTACAATGTTAGGTTCAGTATAGGATACTTAGTTAAATCTAGTATGCCTAGTAAAATGGATACCTAATAAAATGGCAAAAAAGTAAAACAAACCCGATTGCACTCAAAGTTGGAGAAAAGGAAAGGATTGGATAGTTCATATTTTGCCTACTAGGAAAGGGTATGGGGAGAACCAAGAGGGAGTAATATCAAAGAGGTATGAGGAAGTTTTGGGAAGTGAAAAATGAATTCTCTAATGGTAATTATTTTTAAAAAGTACTGATATTTCTAGCTCATCATACACAATACATTAAATATCCCCTATTTACTGCATATTAATTTTATTTCAATGAAGTTACCTAAATTAAAAAAAAATAATATCATGAGTTATTTTCGAGTGAAAATAGGAATACTAAATAGTATTTCTAGGCCACATTATTGTTATTTTTGTCTAAATAATATTCATTTTACTACAATATTTTCACCACGAATGTCTGGTATCAGTATTCCAAATTCACTTTTTCCATAAAGAAACAATTCATTGCTTTGACTCTTCTCTTTGCCTTGACTAATGATTTTGTGATGTGGTCTGAAACCAGCATACATAGATTTACTGCATCTTGTGTCATCATACTTTCATTTCAGATGCATACAGAATTGACCCCAACACACCCCTTTACTAATGTCATTATATTCAGTGTTTCTCCTTAGGTTTTGCTCTCTCCTGTAATTGTTTTCCTTCTGCCAATTCTAATATTATACCCAGTTTGTTTAATTACAGGCATTAAAATATAAAAATTTAGTCTTATCCTCGGTAAGTATTTGATAACAGTGGTGAACATGTAGTAGATATTATAAAGGTTTTTGCTCATTATAGATGTATATGTATCCTTGTTGTATCTAACATTTTCTGATCCTAGTTGTATCTAGCATTTTATTAAGTAAACTAAATAACATGTTCATTCAATTATTTAACAGGGCACATGGATTTCTACTGTGAGCCAGATCATGTACTAATCTCTAGAGATTCAAAGATAAATTGAATAATTATATTTTCTTTAGGAGATCTTGTTCAATCTCCTAAAGCAGTTTTTAATATAAGCAACACAAATTTCTAAAGTAATTATGGTGTTGTCTTGGTGTATACCTTCTTTATTTTACTAAGTATAGTCTCACAGACATCACTAGCAGTAGTATTGGCAAAGCAAAGAGAGCTTGTACTACAGAGAATGACTTTCTTGAGTAGAAAAAAATGAGTTACTCAGTTTCCAAACAAAGGATATTTAAGAAATTGCCATGTTGATATAGCAAGATAGATGTTTTATAGAAAAAGAAAAATATAGAAATTAATCAGAACATTTGAATGAGCTTTGTCATTTTTAACACTACAGTTTATTTTGAAACACAATACTTGAAATATTCATTTAAAATTATTTTACTGCCTTTGTTTAAGTAAACTTTTGGGGCTAACATTTAAAGTTATTTTACTGCCTATGTTTAAGTAAACTTAACAAGTAAACTTAAACTTAAGTAAACTTAAACAACCAAAAATGTCTATGACTATCAATGCCACATTCTTAGAATGGTTGTATTTCGCTTTGGTCAGGGTTATAATTACAGAAAAACAGAAGTTAAAAAATGCATTGGAACAAACATGTCAGTACTGTGTTGAAATGTTTGAGTTTGTTAACTTGAAATCTTTGACAGCAAGGTTTCACTGTGTTATAAACCTCTCAAAAAAACCCAAATTGCTGCCATCACATAAATCCGGACTCATATAAGCTTCCTGTGGGTTTTCTAAGACTGTATTTGTGTACAGGTATGGAAAACTCAATCCTTCACTGACGGACCTGCTGCTCGTTTTGAACTGCCAACCATGTGGATCCAGTCTAACGTGTAATCACTAAACTATCAGGACGCCATTAAAAACTTAAACAGCTATGAATGGTGAGCTCCAGTGAGATGGTGCCAGGTCAGCAGCTCCCATCAAGAGCTCCATGGAAATCAGAGAATCTGGTTACCAGGAGGCTGAGCAGGGATTTGGGTAAGTAATTTAACTCCCATGGCAACCTGGAGTACCTCCTTATCCAGGGAAGCAAACTTGCCCCCATCTAGCCTCACTCCAGACCCCCAGAGATAACCTGGCCATAACCACCCACGCCATTGCAGACCCTACCGCAGCCATCACAAGCTTACCATCCCCCCACATCCTGATCGCCACACCTGGAGTCAGCCAGCCGCCAGACTGAAGCTCTCAAAGCCATGGCTGGACCCCCACACCTTGGCTGTCCACCCATGGCATTCCCACTACAAACAGTACCCTTCTCCCCACATGGCAGTGGCCCCTGATGCTGAGCTCAGTACCCTCCTGCTGTCAGCTAGCATCTCTAGCAGCCACAGTTATGCCCTGCCTGCAGTTTGTCCAGGGCAGTCACCTTCATGACCTGTCCCATTCTCCCCAAACTATGGTAGCTCCTGCCACCAAAGTTGATACCTTCCCATCATCTACTCATGGCTTTAGTGCCTATGGCTAGGCCCTGTCCATGGTTTGTGCACAGAATTCACCATGATAACTGGGCCCCTTCTCCCTACATGACATTGCCATCCACTGCCATGCCTGGTAACATCCTGCTTCTCACATGTTGGTTCAGAGGCTGCAGCTAGACACCATCCATAGTCCACCCACAGCAAGTCCCACCACAAATGGCCCTCCTCACACTGCCCTCCCACAGCCCTACCTCCCATGAGTGGAAAACTCCCCATTCCCTGAGACACCCCTCCCCAGCTCTCTGGTCCAGATCCGTGACTCCACTGAGGCTTCCCAGACAACCAAGACCATACCTGAGACACACTTCCAGCCTGCCCCAGCCTGGCACAATGGTCTAACTACAGCTGCCAGCCTCAGCCCACCCTCTGAGGCCCCCTACGGTCACTGGCTACCAAGTTGCTGTGGCAGCTCACCTACTCAGTAGTCTTATCCCCCAACCAAATACACCACAGGCAGTGCCCAAAATAACTCTTACCAGTGTCACCGAGTGCAAGCTCAGGGCCTTGTCTCTTAGGAATATGGCTCCAAGATCCTCCAAAATGACACATAGACAACAAACAGCCTCATCAACCTCAACCAAAAATAATGAGAAAGAAAAGGCAATGCCAAAGGATATTTGGAACGTAATAATGCTCTAGACGAAGTAGACATTGATTTGGATCAAAAAGAAATCTTCAGAATGCTGCATGAATTAACATAAGATATGAGGAAAGCATTGCAGAATAAGAATGCAACGGGAGAAATAAAGTTCATGATAGAGTGGATGAAGTCGACACACCAAAATGAGACATGAGAGTTAAGGGACGAGGTAGCAGAATCAAAATATAAGATAGCAGACCTCACCAACAGATTAGAAGAGGTGGGGAATTGTACTACTGATCTCCAGGACAACCAGGCAGACTTCAAAAATGGGAAAGACAGTCAAACAAGACAATCAAAGAGGAAGAAGAAAACAATGACAGACGTTAGGAAGAGGAAACTATTTGAATAATTGAGATACCACAAGAAGACTCAACAAAGAAGTCAACAGATAAAATAGCAATGGAATTTCTTGAAGAAAATTTCTCCACCTTAATGGATGAGAATCACTCAAACAGGAAGCAGAGAGGACACCAGTTAGACTGAACCCCAGGAAGAATTCACCAAGGTATAGAATAGTTAAATTATCCAACTTTGAGGAAAAGGAGGAAATTATAAGAGCTGTGAGAGAAAAAAAGGCAATCAAATATAATGGAATTCTGGTAAGAATATGCTCTGACATTTCAGCAGATAGCATGGAGAGAAGAGACTGGAGTAATATCTTCCAATGGTTTAAAAAGAACAACACCAATCCAAGAATCCTCTACCCTACCAAACTATTGCATCTTGCGAAAAATCCTTGCCGACTCACTGTGATCAGAAGATGTACATTCAACATGCACAAACAGGAGACCATCACATAATGCAATTCCACCCTGAAGCAAATGTGCCTAAAACAACCTCCACATATATACAGCACACTGTTATGGAGGGAGATAGGAAAACACCCAGCACAAAAGGAATGTGTTGCCAACAATGAATCCACACATGGTGGTAATAACTCTGAATGTTAATGGTCTGAATTCGCCCTTTAGAAGACAAAGATCTCTTTTTTCTAGAATCACAATTTCCTCAATTTAAGTAACAGACAAAATTGGAAAGAAAGAGCTAGATATATAAATGTGTTGTTACATAATAGATGATAGTGATATTGGAGATAGATACATAGATTTTTATCAGTGAAAATAACATGCTTAAATATAAATATATAACAGCTGAATCACATGATGCCATAATTTTTGTTAGGTACCATTGAGCCAGTTCCAACCCTTAGTGAGATTTGCACAACAGAACAAAATGCTGCCCAGTCCTATGCCATTCTCACAATTGTTCTTATGTTTAAGTGCATTACTGAAGCCATGATGTCAATTCATCTCCTTTCGGGCCTTACACCTTTTTGCTGTCTCTCTACTTTTTCAAGCATAATGTCCTTTTCCAGGGATTGTTCTCTCGTGACATGTCCAAAGTATGTACGACAAAGTCTTGTCATTCTTGTATCCAAGGAGTACACTGGCCAAAGTTAGCAAGTAATATTTCTGATATAATTGTGTTATTCTGGGTAGACTAGAGAAACAAATCCATAGACCCTCATATGTGTATAAGAAAAAGTTTTATATACAAGATCAACGGAATATTGAGAAAACATCCCAGCCCAGTCCAGAACAAGCCCCTACATCTGATATTTAGCCCATATGTCCAATATCAATCTATAAATTTCTCTTTAGACTCATGAAACACATGCAATGGTGCCGAATGTAGGAGAATCACAATCCGGTGGATGGGAAGTCTTGTGGACACAGTGGCAGTGGAAGTATCTCAGCACTGGCAAGGGTCTCCACATGGCTCCTTCAGCTCCAGGGTTCTTGCTGCATCAGCATAGCTCCATCAGGCTCATCATCAGTAATGTCTCTCACGGTGTGTGTGAGTGTCCCACTTCCAATGAGCTATCTATCTCCTTAGAACCTCCAAATGATGTCATTAAGCTGTGACCTAATTGAAAGACTAAACACCACCCCTTCACTCTTAAGTCTCAAATTGACAACATATTATGTAACTACCACAATAATATTTTGTATTTTTATTTGGCATTCATTATTTTACAGCAGCCTGTCTTTTGTGCAGTAACTATATTGTAATGGTTAATTTCATATGTAAATTGGCTAGGCTGTGGTTTCCTGTGACTTGGCTGGATACTGGATTGGTGCGTGTTCCATAGTTCAGGGCAATAGAATCCTTTTCTATAATGTGTTAGTCTGGGTACTTTGGAGAAACAAATCCACAGCAACTCATGTATAAGAGAGTTTTATGTAAAGAAAATGTGCATCACGAAAACATTCCAACCCAATGCTGCCCAAGCCCACAAGTCCAACGTTAACCCATTTACCCAACACCAGTCCACAAAGTCTTCCACCTCACAAAACAGAGGCAATGATGCCGACTGCAGGAGGAAAGCTGAGTCAGTGAATGAACAAGCATCTCAGCACTAACAGGGGTCTCCACACGGCTGCTCCAGCACCCAGGGCTGCATCAGGATAGGTCCATGCGGCTTCTCCTTGGGGATGTCAATCTTGCAAGCTGAAACAGGAAGCTGCTAAGGCAGCTGTATCCTGGTGCGACCACCACAAAGCAAGAGACCCGAGAACAATGTGATGCAATGTTATCCTTTTCCATGGGGTGATCTGATGTGATCAACAAATCAGCTGTCAGGGGAGTTTCTTAGGGGACTGCTCCCACAGTATAAATGGATGTCCTGGCAGAGGCTATTTTATCTCCAGCTGTACATTCTTCTTACGCACTATCTCTAGATCCTGGAACATAGTCTTAAAAGAGTGACCTTTGACCTGGCCAGCAGAGTTTAACTATGTCAACCCCAGAAATCCTACCAACCAGCCCAGCTGATGTCTCTACCATACCATCTCACCTACCAACTTGGGACTTGCCACCATCTACAATTGAAAGAGCCATTTTCTTGAAGTAAATTTCATTTACTGTATGTATTTTTGTCTCACCAGTTTTTGCTAAATAAGATAAACCAGGGGTTGAAACAGGAAATAAATTTAATTTGCTGGTGCCCAATATGTTTTTATAAAAAGAAATTTAGAAATGAATGATAATACTGTTTCCAGGTATATTTGTACTATATTTATTTACATTGTCTAAATAAATGAGCTTTAGCATTAAAACATCATGAAAATGTTTATATTTCACTAAAATTTAGATAGCCTATTCCTATACTTCTAAGAATATTTGTATGTTTAGGGCAGAGGGAATTAAGAAATACAAATCCAACATATTTATAGCTGTAGACCCATATAAAGTTCATTTATATATGAATTGATCTGTAAATACACCCTAACATTAAATTTATATCAGTAGTAATAGATTAGATGCCCTTTTGTTAAAGTTCATAATTCCCTTTCATTTAATACTACATCACACATAGAATACTGATATTATTCCTACTGATTTATGGTGCCTACAAGACATAAAATTATCAAAATATAGTATTTTAAAAAATCAGATAAAATTAAAATCTCTAGAAAGGAATAGATAAGTTTAGAGTAGTTATGCAGTTTAATACAAAAACCTGAACATTGAGTTTGAATAAAGATGCTTCCCAACTGATACAGAGATAGGAGCCCTGGTGACACAGTTGGTTGAGTTGGGTTGTACACTGCCTGGTTATTAACTTTTCAAAGAAACATTGTTAGCTGTTTCCCATTTCCTCCTAGGGAAGAAAACCTAGGTTTATGCAATTTCCAGAGACTTCAATGCCATATCAAACAATTTCTTAAGGTAAGCTCTATCCAATAGAACTTTATACAATCATGGCATTTTTTATATGTACTGTTAAATGTGGTAGCTATTTTCTATATGACTATTAGTTGCTTGAAATGTGGCTAATCTGAATAACAAGTTTAATTTTTATATCTTTTATCTTATATGTAAAGAAATAAAATACCTTATAGTTATTAAAATGAAGTAAATATTACTAAAATGCAACTCATAATGTTAATTGTTAGAATAAAGGCTCAACTGCTATTCATTTCTTTTCTGATTTTGTTGATTTTATAAGTACATAGAAATACTTTTTATAATCAATAGGATTATAATGTGTAACAAACTTGCTATTAAAATTTCAAATATTTGATTTTTCTGGTTTGATTGATCAAATGTACACCGTAAATTTTGGTCAAGTAATAATATTCTATCACCGAAAACTCCATAATATTTCTACTTTCTTGAAAGTTAAATGAAATCTCCTGACTTGCCGAAAAGTATTTGTTTATGGAAAGGAAGGCTTTGTCAAGACTTATTAAAACAGTATAATTTTACCTTTTATTCTTTTATATACAGACATCTTACACTGCGCAAGTGATGACTATTTAATTATTAATTTCAAAACAGATTTGCAATAAGATGTTTTATAAAATTCTTTATCTTATCACAGGTTATAAACTTTATCTATTTTCATCAAAATTTAACAGTATCATAATTTTCTCATTTAGTATGTGGAAATGTCCATCACACAACCAATTTGGGAAGCCACTATTATAGGCAATTCAATTAGTCCAAGTAGTTTTATTCTCTATGAGAAAGCAGTTTTACTCTGTAAGAGAAAACTCTGACTTTATTTTTGCATCAAATAAATGAAAGAAACAAAATGTTAGGTCAGGCATTTCATTACTGAAAATTACTCTGTGATACTAACTAGATAAGGCATAGATCCTTACCATGAATGAATTACATGAATCAATGAACATAGGCACGTCTTTATGATTTTATATTGCTGCTTTATAGTGACACCTATAGTGCTGTTTCTGAAGACAATGCATTATTTGGCAAACAGGAAGACAGAAGCAACAAGACTATTAAAGAGTATTTATTATCATTTTTTCACATTCTACAAGATATATGAATTCAGAATGTTTTAATATGGCTTGTTGCTCATATTATCAAATTTTGTATCAGATCAATAGGATAAAAACAGTTCCAATCTAATGGTGAATCCAGTCCTTTGTTAAGAGATCTCAGACACTATGCTAGACTAGGTTGTCTAGAGAAACATAACCAGTAGCACTCATATGTGTAAGAAAGGGTTTCATATCATGCAGTAATCTAATATCAAGGAGGCATTGCATCCAAGTTCAACTTAAGTCCATGGGTCCAATGTTAGTCAGAACTCTCTTCAGACTCAGGATGTAGGGAAATAATTCTAGGCTGGTAGGTACAGAGTATCCTCAATACAAGCCCAGTGTGGACATAACAGTATCCTCGATACAAGCTCAGTGTGGACATCTCAGAGTCAAGCAGACTGCATTGGGATGCCCCAAGATGCAAGAACAGCGTCCCAGCAAGCAAAAAGGTAAAGTGAGGGGTACCCAATAATTCTCATAAAAAGGGAACACCTCCCGAGAGCCATCATCATGCTGTGATTTGATTGACTCCACCCCTAGATAGTCATACAAATTCAAGTCAACATAAAATCTAACTACCATCAAACCCCAAACCACACACACAGTAATTGAATAGTTATAGACTTATCATGATCCTATGGGACAGAGTAGAACGCCTGTGACTTTCTGAGACTGCAACTGTTGGGGCGGGTAGAAAGCCCTTCTTTCTCTCATTGAGCTGCTGGTAGTTTCCATCTGATAACCTTGCAGATTGCAGCCCAATCACTACGTAATCACTATGCCACCTGAGCTCCATCTAACTACCACAAACACCAATATTTGGAAGCATTTCTTTGTTACCTTGGTGAGGCAAGGTGTCAAACTTAAATGGATGCCTTCAGTTTGTCAAGTGGGAAAGAGGATTAGGACAACTCTGGACCATGACATATGCATGTGTTCTCAGATCAGTTTTGGAAAAGAAGACATAAAGAAGTGGAGATTCTTAAAAGAAATTTCCTGTAAATTATATATTATCACATAGTCTTTAAAACAAACTCCATGTAACCTCAGAGGTTTAAACGTTCAGTCTAAAGATTATTAACAGGTGGAATAATTATTAGTAGGATACTAGTGACTGATGTTAACACTTGAGAAAGCAAATTGTCCAATTTTAGCCTTACTTATTTGTTCTCTATGGTTTAAAAATAGTTATGCTTTTTCTCCCCAAAGAAACTTAAAAGAGTTTAGAAAGTATTCATTAATTTAGAAAACATCTAAATACTTTTATTTGGCAGACTTGCTGTTTTCAATTAAATCAAATATGTTAAAGGTCACCAATACTCCCTATTGCCAAAAGAATTAAACACATAATTAAAATTTCTTAATTATTATTTTGAATAAGAATTAAATTGAAATATAATGTATTTAGAGTTCAAATTTTTTTCAATGATAATTTTTCTCATAATGTTTAGTAAATGTACAATATACCACTGAAGCAAGTATATCATAAAAATTTTATCTTTTCCACAATACATTTTTAATTCTCATATCCATAGCTTATAGTTGAAGCAACATAAAAATATTAATTTCTCACTGTCTGTTCTCCAAACAGCAACAATTTTTTAAAATTTCAAACCAAAAGGCACTTGTTATTCTACCAGTATTTTTTGAAGGAGTTTTGCTTAGTCACTTCTCTAGTGTCAGTTTGTAGGACATTTTTTCCTTATTACTTTTATTTTAGAAGACTATGGATTATTTGCCTTTCCATTCTCAGGAAAAGATAAAGATTAAAAATTGGAAGCTATAATCTGCCTTTCATTTAAATCTTGGACCGATATCATCATTGCTAAATTTCAAACTTGGCAAAAAATTGCTTCTATATCTTTTTATTGATTTAAAATTGAGTGACTTTGAGAATGGCTAGTAGAGATATTATAAGTCCATTCTACAAAAGATCATAGTTTAATTCACAAGCTAATGCTTCTCTTATCATGAAATTGCTTCATCTTAAATCCAGCTGTAGGTTTTATTTAATATAAGAACAAATAGATTTGAAAAGAGTCAAAAGATCTATTCATACAAGTCATAGTGGACCTTACCTCATTATCCGTATGCAAACAATTGCTACTGGAATGCAATTTGCCACAAAAACTGATGAGGAGAAGTTACTGCTATTAAAAGTCTTACTTATTCTCCCAGTGATGTTACCAAAAAATTCTTTCTAGTCTAGTATGACTTATGTTCAAAGGCATTTACTTTGTCAAATAATAATAGTCTCTGATAAAAAATGAATTCCTTCCTAAGACACTTATAATTCCTTCTTTTTAAAAACTCTCCACTAATATTAGAATTTTACATCTGTGATCTAAAAGTATAAAACAGTGTATTAAAAGCATTGCCAGGGACACATACATACATGTATTCAATATATTTCATAGTGGTGTTGTATGCATACTTTTCTCTTCAATAATGAAGATGAAACTATATTGATCATTAGTTATAGTTAGCTAATTATTCTCTATTGATAGGTCTAAAGAAAGCAGATGCCACCAGTTCCCAGCTCCAAGCATTATGCCACCTGTTAATAATAAAAGAGTTCCTTATCAAAAGAAAAGAAAATAAGCAAAAATGTACAGGTGTTTTGATCATAACATGCCAATATTATCTCTACTATTTACCATAAACTAGGGTCATAAAAACTTACTTGATTTTAATTATGTTGGTAATTGACTACCTTATAATATTCTGAAGGCTTTTGACCTTTTAAATTGCCCCCAAATTCATTTAGCACCACCCCCTACCTCCAAACAGGAGCCCTGATAGCATAGTGGTAATGAGTTAGGCTGCTAAACTTAAGATGGGCCATTTGGAACCGCTCACTGCTCATTAGGACAAAGACAGGACTTTCTACACCTGTAAAGAATTACAGTCTCAGAAACTCACAGAAACACATCTATCCTGCCTTATACAGTCATGATAAGTCGAAATCAACTTGATGGCAGTGAGTTTTTAACCTCTCCCCAAATCAAACTCACTACATTTGAGTCAATTCTGACTCATGCTAACTCTTCAGGGCAAGGTAGAACTGTCCCTGTCAGTTTCAGATACTGTAACTCTCTACAGGAGTATAAGACCTCAGCTTTCTCCCACAGATGAGCTGAGCTGGTGGATTCCAACTGCCAGACTTTAGGTTAGCAGCCTAATGTGCAACCACTCTGCTTCTAGGGGTCTTACTTAATACTTTGTAGGTAGTTATTTCCTACCTGCTTTTCATTGTGTCATTGGATGTATCCCTGTAAGAAGTCAGTGCCCATTAGGGAAAGCCCCATTCTGGGACTGAAAGTTATAGGGAGCCAGTGAACAAACATATTTATTGCAATTACCACATGAATCTATTGTTGAGTGGAATGCATCAATGAAGAGTTAAAGAGTTACAACCGCGGAATTTCACAGAGGCAGCGCCACTTTGTCCTATAGGGTTGCTATGGGTTGGTTTCAACTTGAAGGTAGTGAATTTGAATTTGTTGAGAGATGCAAATAGAATGTGTGTAGCACTGATAGAGGGGATTGGTCAGTTTCTGTCACCATCACCCTGGCTATAAGAATGAGCCATTTTTGAAGCAGCAACAGAGAGAGAAACACCTGAGAACCTTGGGTGAGCATGTTCTAGATTTCGACCTGAAGTGGCAGAGGCCACCAAGGCGACAAGCATCAGAGCCAGTGGCTCAGAGATTCAGAGGACCAGCACTGAGACTATATGATTACTTTTCATCACCTGGTCTGAGACTATGGAACTGTGGGATAGAGTGACAGGTGGGCTGCCTTCCTAGTGCATGGAGGCAAGATCCAAGGAACTATCCGGCTGAGGGACTGAGGACCAGAGAGAGACTTGGCCAATCTATGGGCGAGAGGCTGAGAACTGGAGAAAGAGACGTGGCTGTTGACTGAGGAGACCAATGACCACATCCTTATTGATTGTTGATCTTGACTTGAGGTAACCTATTGACTTCCATAATAAGCTCTCTTAATGGTGAGCAGTTGCCTGTGAGCTCTTGGTGGCCAGTGAAACAAATGATCTAATCCAGTATAGTTGTAGAGTGGCACAGGAGGAAAGGTTGGTGACAGAATGGTAATGAAGTATGCAGTATGGAGGCATGTCTGACTCCTGTCTCATGGCAAGAGGGAAGCCAGAGAAGTCATTGATGGCATTCCATTTCCACTTATTGCAGGGCAAGAGATCAGATGTCCCTGTTGGAGGACATCATGCTTGGAAGAGTGGAGGGGCAGTGGAAAAAAGGAAGAAGCTCAACATGATGCTTCATAAAAGTGGTTGCAACAACGGGCTTGGACATAAGAATAATTGTAAGGATGGTGCAGGACTGAGCATGGTTTTGTTCTGTTGTGTGTAAGGTCGCTATGGGTCAGAACCCAGTCAATGGTACCTAATAAAAACAAGATTGCCAGAACTTGACCAAAAGAAGAAAAAAGAGGTGTGACATTGTGAAATGGTGAAAACAGCTAACATTTGATGGCTTGCCCTGGCTTGACTTTACGTCTGATATAGTCAAAGTTTCGATTATAAATGAATATTTTTCACACGAAGAAACATTTTTCTACTGTCATCCAAAGCCTTGTGCAAACAAAATGTTCATGAAATAAGTTCTGATACCATTCCTTCCTATGGAATTGGGTCTTATTACTTTCAATTCTTTGGTCACACAGGCTGGTGTGCTTCTTCCATGTGGGCTTAGTTGACACATCACTTATATGGCTACGTATTTGAAGATTAGCCTTTAAGACCTCAGACACTATTCTTTCTGGTAGCTGGACACCATCTAGTTTCTTTGCCACGTTTTGCAATAGTACTCATATCTCCTGTGATCTCTTCATGAGGGTGAACATCAAATAGGGTCATTTCCTAAGAACTAATTCTTCTTAGATTGGGGCTAGAATTAATTGTGAGCCCCCAAATGCATTCATATATCTATGATTTATATATGTCTCTGGTTTCCTTTAGAGACATCATTATCATTTTATGGTAGATAGCATTATCAATCACCCTTCTGGGATGTGAGATAACTCTACTGACATTATTATTATTATTAGGTGCCATTGAGTTGGTTTTGACCCATAGAGACCTTATGAACACAGAAGGACATACTGCTTGGTCTTGTGCCATCCTCGCAATTGTTCTTAGGCTACAGTCCATTGTTGCAGCCACGAGGTCAGTCCATCTTCTTAAGGTCCTTCTGCTCCTTCTGCCCATCTACTTCACCAAGCATGATGTCCTCCTCCAGGGACTGGTCTCTCCTGGCACTGGATCCAAAGTATGCAGATGAAGTCTTGTCACCCTTGCTTCTGAGAAACACTATGCCAACTCTATTAATAGGGTCATTAAGTTACCCAATGGTATATAATTTAAAACACTTTTGAGAAAAGTAAAAGTATAGGCCTACTACAAATGGCAAAAAGTGAATTGTTGACTTATACAGATTAAACTCTCGAGAGAATGGGCAATGGAGGCTGTTGATGGGGCCAAACTTTCAATAACATTCGTTCAAAAAACCAGAACTGTGCCTCTATAGGGAAGGTCTCCACTTGGATTAAGTCTCAGGTGAATCCTCTCTGGCCATAGACCAGGGATGTGAATAGCCTTGCTCTCATTCAAACTGCATTGGAAAGTAGATTCTTTTAAATGAAGTTAGGTTAAAACTTAACACCTTATCATTTTGTTTCACTATGAGTCACAATTGACTTGTTATCAGTGAGCCTGAGCTCCGGTTTGGGAACTCAGGTGTTGTAACGTATCACCTAACCTGATTATTTTAGTTTCTGTAGCTTTGTTGATGGGGAAGATCTTCCAGATGGATGCTTTAATTTAGGATTTGGAACTTAATAGGACCCACAACTATGCAAGCCATTTTCATTAAAGCTTCATATAGTCTGTGAGATGATGCACCAAATTGTGGAATCTTGGAATCTTCTCACATCGAATTTGATCTTTTATTTCTTTCTTATATTTTTAATGACTTTCTGATTTATTCAAGAATAATGTTTCTGATGTATTTAAGATATATATTTTAAACTTTTAATTGGTATTATTTCATATTACATTAAAAACAAAATTTCCCTTATAAAGGAGAATATTGATTCCTTTAGTAAGATTCTTTTATGTATCTCTAAGCCCCCATATTTATTTGAGTAGTAAGTTTGGAATTTTACATTCTGTTGCACAACATGTTACACTACATATGCTTTCTAATGTACTCATTTATAAAATAGCTGATTTGATACACCTATCAAAAGGAAGCAGGCCAGTGTTTCAATATAGGAAACAATTTATTTCTAAACATAGCTAACTAGAATGTTATACTGAAAAACCCCTGTTATTCTTTAGCCAAACACTGAAGTGAATTTAGGGCCTGGGAAATCTGCCAGACAAACAGAAATACAAACCAAGCTCCTTCAAACCACAGAATTACAACATCAAAGTAAGCATCATCACCGCTTTTATTATCCTGACCACTTCAACTCTGCCCTGAAAGAGACAAAGGTTTGAAAGTGATAAACCTAGGTTTTGACTTTACTAAATTTTGAGTGTTCACATACAGATATTGGCAGATTAGCTATAGTATCTGCATTATGTTGCATCTTGTTATGTAAACATAATAATTGTCTTGATGGATCAAACCATTAAATTCTAGGTTATTAACCAATGTGTGGAGATGTGACATACACGATTACTCACTGGGAGAAAAATCTTTCAATATTTCCTGTAAATATTATAGCTCGGAAAACACTTGGGTCACAACGTATTCTGCACACATAAGAGCACTATGAGTCAGACCCAGCTAAAGGCCTCAATAACAACAAATTTATATATATATATATATATTCAAATACTAGACAAATATATATTTACATATAATATTTTTATATAATTCATGTTTAAATAAATATTAAAATGTTTTACTTTCAGTGAAAGTTTACATAGCAGATCATGTTCCCATTTGACATTTTTGATAAATTGTTCAATACCACTTCTCATATTTTTCATAATATGTCAACATTATTTATAGTAGTGTTCTCTTTCTTGTACTCTTGTTTTTCTATTCCCCGATTTTCTCAGCTATGTTTTAGAGTAACTGTTCTCTTTTGGTCTCAGGAAAATGTTTCTTTTAATGGAAAACTTTACTCACAGATAGTATCCATTATTTTATATTTTAATGGGTGGTTGAGTCAATTGGTGACCTCAGAAGAGACAATTATTTGTTTCTATTAATTATAGGCAAACCAGAAAAAGGAAACTCAATATAAGA
>NW_022103911.1:13388378-13390387 GCF_000313985.2 Echinops telfairi
GGAATCCATCACAAGGTTGGGCATAGAGCTCCCCCAACCAAAGGGAATAAATAAGACATGTGGGTGAAGGGAGACAATGGACAGTGTAAGCTATGGAATAATAATAACAATATAAAATTGATCAAGGATTCATGGGGGTGGGAGAGTGGGTAAGGGAGGAGTAAAAAGAGGAGCTTATACCAAGGGCTCAACTAGAAAATGTTTTGGAAATGATGACGGCAACATATGTACAAATATGCTCGATACAATCGATGTATGGAATGTTATAAGAGCTGTAAGAATTCCCAATAAAATTATATTAAAAAATACCATGGCTTGGGTCAGACATATCTTTGACTTCACACTAACAACATTGCTTTTGAATACTCTAAAGAGGTCTTGTGAAGCAGATTTACCTAATGCAACCTGTCTTTTGATCTCTTGACTGCTACTTCAATAAGGATTGATTAGGGATCCAAGCAAGACAAAATTCTTGACAGCTTCAACCTTTTCTCCCTTTATCATGCAGTTTCCTATTGGTCCATTTGTGAGGATATTTGTCTTTACATTGAGGCTTGATTTGTCTTTCGTTGAGACTTTACATAGTCTTTACATTGAGATATTTGTCTTTACATTGAGGGTATTTGTCTTTACATTGAAGACTGCAATTCTTGATCCTCATCAGCAAGTGTTTCAAGTTGTCTTCACTTTCAGCAAGCAGAGTTGTGTCATCTGCACATTGCAGGTTGCTAATTAAGAAGCCTGCCTCCAATCCTGATGCCATATGCTTCTTCATATAATCCAGCTTCTCCGATGATTTGCTTAGCATACAAATTGATTGAGTATGATGAGACTATACAATCCTGGCACACACTTCTGTATTTTTAACCAGTCAGTATTCCCTTATTCTATTCACAGAAGTGGATCTCGATCCAGTACAGGTTCCACATGACCACAATGAAGTGTCTGGGAATTTCCATTTAACTGAAAGGTATGCGTAGTTTTCTATTGTCACACAATTGAAGGCCTTGGTATAGTCAATAAAATAAAAGCAAGCATCTCTGGTATTCTCTTCTTTCACCGAAGATCCACCTGACATCATCATTGATATCCCTTATTCCATATCCTCTTCTGAATCCAGCTTGGACCTCTGGAAAATCTCTGCCATTGTGTTGCCATAACCTTTGTTGGATGATATTCAGCAAAATTTTACTAGCATGTGTTATCAGTGATCGTTTTTTTTTGTTTTGTTTTTTGAGTTTTAGTATTCCACTGGGTCAATTTTCTTTAGAATGGATAAAAGTACAGATCTTGTCCAGCCAGTTAGCCTAACAGCTCTCCTGCGAATTTCCTGGCTTTAACTACTACATGATTTCAGTGCTTCATCAGCTTGTTGAAACATTTTAATTGATATTCCTTCAATTTCTGCAGATTAGCTTCTGTCTCATGTTTTCAGTGCAACTTGAGATTCTTTGTTACTTGATCTTAGTCAATTTTCTAGTATAGCTGAATAATTTTTACTTTTGTGGTATAATCAAACCTAGGTACATGGGATACAATTTATAAAGTATCTCCCTAAGATCCATGGGTGATTGACTTCAATATCTCCCCATATATTAAAATCCTGAGATGCTCAATTTCCTTCTATAAAATGGCATGGCATTTGCATATAACCTATGAATTCCCACTGGTATACTTTAAATCACATCTAGATTACTTGATACAGTGTAAATGCTATATAAACAACAATTTAAAATACTTTAGTCTTTGAAGGATAGCTTTGACTACTTAATTACTTCCCCCAACCCCATCTGTGTTAGTTGAATCTACTGTTGTGGAACCCAAGTATACAGAAAGCTGGATGTACTCACATATTCAGAGATTTACAACTTCATAGAAAGTGTGTCTAGTCAATACATTGTTTAAATGGCATTTTTATTTTATTTCAAACCACTGGCCAATGGATAGTTTCTAATAAATAATTGACTGCTTTAGAAGTCTTGGCTAAACTAAATCTAAATGAATAAATA
>NW_022103911.1:13390870-13393316 GCF_000313985.2 Echinops telfairi
TTCACATAAGAAACCAACTATTCCCAACCTATTAGATTCTTCAAATATTTTATAGTTTCAAAATTTTAAAAGAGAGATTAAAAACTAACCATGTCAAAAACACTCTTAGAAAATAAAACAAAACACTCTTACAACATTTTCAACAGATATTAACTGCCCCTTTTCTTAGAATGAAAGTATGTCAAAATATGACTAGATGCAAATAAATAAGATGAACACCTTTTCCTACACCGACCTTAGTTAAATATGCACTTGTGGTAAGCTCAGGTTTTCCAAAACAACAGTTTAGGGTATTACACAAAATAGATATTTATGTTAATAAAGTTAAAATTTCGTTAACACTGGATATTTTCTATATTAATGATTTCTTATGACTAAAGCCTTTCATCATATTGATTAAATGTGTTGTGATAAGAACAAAAATAGAAGCTGAACTCTTTAAAGGAGAGCACAAGTTCAGGACTGGAGAAAGGCTCATTAACAACCTGCATTCTGTAGATTACACGCCCTTGCTTGATGAAGGCTGAGGAAGTACAAAGAAGACGATGTTGAGTATGGATTTCAACTCCACATGAAGAAGATAAAAAATCCTCTCAACTAGAAGTCTAAGCAACATCATGATAAGGGAAGAAAGGATTGAAGTTGTCAAGGATTTCTTTATATGTAGAACCACAGCCAATGCCCACGGAAGCAGCATAATGAAACCAAGCAAGGTACTGAACTAGGCAACTCATTTTAAATGATCTCTTCAAAGCGTTAAAAATAAAATATATCACTTAGAAACATAATATACACTTGACCCAAAGTATTTTCCGTCACCTCATATACCTGTTAAGCCTAGGTAATTAATAAGAAACACAGAGAAGAACTGATGTCTTTGAAACATGATGCTGGTGAAGAATATTGAATATACCATGCACTCCAGGAGAAGGAACATAGCTGTCTTCAATGAAGCACAGACAGAATGCTCCAGAAAAGTCTACCTGGAAAGATTTTATCTCACTTACCCTGGACAAAAGTGTCAGGAGGAACCAATCCCTGAAGAAGGACTTCATGTTTGTAAAATAGAAAGTCATCAAATAAGAGCCCGACCTTCAGTAAGACAGATAGACATACCAATGGGCTCAAGCACAGCAATAATTATGAGGCTGTCCCAGGACCAGGCATTGCTTTTGCTCTGTTGTAAGTAGGCTAGGAATCAGAATGAACTTCACGGAATGGACAATAACAACAATATCAATGGCTTTGTCAATATTTACTGTAAATCATAGCTCAGGATGGCTTTCTAATCCTGTAAAAAGTTACACCATCAAAAAACCCCAGGGCAAATCTACCTTGTCCTACCCTGTCCTATAGGGTGGCTATGAGTTGGAACTGACTAGATGGCAGTTAATATTTCATAGAAATGATATACAAGAAGATATGATAAAATATAGATTGTGAATTGAGGGTTTTAATTCTATTGTTTCAGTGTCTTCTAAGATTTATATTTAATTTTTTGTTAATGACAATTAAATACTTAGTTACCCATTCATTTATAAGTTGAAACACTAATAATTAGAATAATAACAATAGTCTCTGAGTACACTGTATTATTTCTTGTATAATCTTTGCATTTAATGATAATATGTGAACTGTTTAGAGAAAGAAAAAGAGCAATTATGTCTAAACTGTTTCCTTCCAAGAGATATTATGTTTTTCTTCTTCCTGCTATAGACATTGATCTTAGTACAGGTATTATAAAATTATTGTTGATAGAATTGTTGATTTAAGTGATGGTATACAGCTGTGAAAAACAGCCCATTCTTTGTTGTCATGGAAAATATTTTCATCTTTGTAAAGTAAATAACCAAGCTAAATATTACCTATTAGTGATAAACACTATGAAGATAATAAGAATTGAGTGTATGTTAGTGATAAATATGAGGGAAAAGACAATTATTTTTTTAATGAGTGGTCAAGCATGAAATGTTAAAAGATATGATGATTAAATTGAGACTCAAGAGATAGCCATATTTCAACAGAATGAGAGAAAATAGTTCTATGTAGTGGAAAGAAAAACCCCAGACTCTTCCTAACCCATGCAGCACTCAGGACCAAGGGATCAGGAAGCAGGACAGCAGCAGGAACACCAGGGGGTGGTGGAAGTCAGCAGATTAGGTGTGTGGCTGGCATAGTTTAAGCAATCCAAAATTGGCAGGCTCTGATGCCTCCCAGAGTTCTTTGGCAATTTGATGGGGCATTAGTTCAAGAGCTGGAGATGGATGCCACAGATATAGGATACAGGCTACCTACAGGAGTGAAGTTCACCACAGCATCTACTTAAATATCAAGGAGATCACACCCCGGAAGATATGTCACCAGGCTCATACCTGAATAACTGCTCGATTGACTGTGGATCTCATTATGGAGTAGATTAGGTCATGTTAGCTTACATTATGGGGGA
>NW_022103911.1:13395193-13396733 GCF_000313985.2 Echinops telfairi
ATACAAAACAACAACAACAACAAAAATCAATGACAAAAAATGAAGAAAAGCCTGTAAATAGTTCAAGATCTGTTTGTTGACCTTTATTTATAGCTCTCTTATCCATGTTTTTGCAACTACCACCAAATGATTCAGGAGGACAATGCACATGGGATATGTGAAACACTAATAGAGTGGATTGGTGTGCTTTTTGTCATTCCTATGGGTATAAAAGAGACATTACAAAACAGACAAAAATAATCTTGACACCATGAAGAATGAAGAATCACCCCCATAGCACATGTGAAATCCCTGTCTAAGGTGACTGAAGAGGGACCTGCGGCGGAAACAACAAGACCATGAGACAGAGCAGCAAGGGGCCTTTCTTGACTAAGAAGCAGAGACCAAAGGACCATGTGGTTGGGAGGTAAAGGACCAAAGCAAGGTGTCTGCAGGCATGGATGAGAAAACCTCCTGGGGTAAAACCGCTTGTAATCTTACTATTTGGTAGCCTGTTAGCTTCCCTAATAAGCTCACATAACCTTGAGTCTTTCTGTGAGTTCTATGCAGGATTACAATGATTATTAAACCCATCGGAGTAGTAGAGTGCTGGGAGAGCAAAAGCTTTAGTTAGACTAATGTAAAGAAGCCTAGAAAGTGAAGCATGTCTGGTCATTGCCTTGAGTTGGTCATCAAGGCAACCCCCCTTCAGTTGGTGTGGGATTGGATTCTCCTTTTCTCTACTGAAGCTGAAGGAGGTTAGATGAAAGCAGAAAGCTATTTTTTTACACTATTTTGTGATTGAAGGCATTATGTACTTTTATTAGTTTGTTAACATATGTGCCAATTAAAAATATATCTTGAGTTATATAAAATATTCATTTTGGGGGGCAATCATATGATTTTTATCCTTTATTACTTTACTCTTGTGAGTTCAGTTGGTGTAATTTAATTGGTAATTCTATCATATATCTTTCAGTTATATATCTATCTTTACTGCGGTGGCCTAGAAGCTATGTCACTGGTATTTTAAATATGAGTAGGGTTATCCAAAGTAAATGGGCTTCATTGGTGCTTCTAGATTAAAAACAGAGTATAGAGAAGTAATAGGCCATCAACTTCAGAAAGATTACCAACTGAAAAATCTGTTGAATAATAATAAAACATTGGCAGACAAAGTGCAAGCAGATAATCATCCCACAAAATCAAAATCCTAACAAAATCCTCCTCAAAATGGAGTAAATAGGCCTTAATGTTGTGGATAGAGTAAAGATTTTGGAACCTTCATTTTGTCTTGGGGAATAAGTCACAATGAGAAGAAATGGGTGCACACGTTCTTTAATAATCGGAACACAGGATGCAAAAAATATGTAACTAGAAAAATTGTAAGTCATGAGAAAATGAAGGAGGACACACAAGGAGAGATATGGTAGGCATTAGTGGGCTAAAATGGACTTGTAGTGGCTATTGTGAGTCAGAAATTCATGTGGTTTACTATGTTGTCAATGTCAAATCCAAAAGGAATAGTGTCACATTTATTATCTAAAAGAACATGACATTT
>NW_022103911.1:13399169-13400834 GCF_000313985.2 Echinops telfairi
AAATAAAGTCAGAATGCTCCTTGGAAGTGGTAGTGGTGAGACTCCATCTGTCCTACTTTGGACATGTTATTACACGGGACTAGTCTTGGAGAAATACTTCAGTGCTTGGTGAAATGGAAGGCGAGCAAGTGATGGCGTCCATCAACAAGATGAACTGATGCAATGGCTGCAAAAAGTGGACTAAAACGTAACAATTGTGAGGATGGCACAGACCAGGTATGTATCAGACATCAACTCAAAGGTACCTAATAATAACAACACATCTATGTTCTCTTTATTATGAGCTTTAGAAGAAAGGCA
This sequence comes from Echinops telfairi, assembly GCF_000313985.2. NCBI lineage: Eukaryota > Metazoa > Chordata > Mammalia > Afrosoricida > Tenrecidae > Echinops > Echinops telfairi. The sequence continues at coordinate 13,399,470 of NW_022103911.1, forward strand.
TTTACTCATGGCCTCAGTGGGGAGAAAAAAACTTGTTTAATTGCCTAAGTAGTTTCTAAAAACGTATATCTTACTTATTTGCGGACAGTCCCTGTTCATCACTGATCTATTCAAAAGGGACCCATTACAATGTGAACAACTAAAATTTATTTTCCTAAATTAAATTTTGTTCTTTCCTACTATGTCTCCAGAAAATGTTTTACCATGTGTAATCATTACATTAATGTGCTTTATTTACTTCTCTAGTATCTAATATCTATTGAAATGGCTACACAGAACCCATAGACAAAATTAAGGGTTTGTTAAGGATGATTAAAAATCAAAGAAATTCGGAAACTCTACAACATACAGTTGCTAAAGTAAATGGAAGTAAGGAGGAATAAACATCTGAATAGAAAATTTCAAATGGTAGAGCAAGGACAGAAAATAAATACTTGAGTGAAATGCGTAAAGCCCTGAAGTTGAAAACCACAGAGGAAGTAATATTTGGCATATATTAAGATGGAAAACGTGAAGAAAAAAGTCCAGCCATGATTTTAAATATTGATTGAATTTATGCGTAAAATACTGAATTCTGTAAGAATCATTAAAAGAAGATGGAAGGAATACATAGAGTCACTGTTCCCAAAATTACCTGTTGACATTCAACCTTTTAAGAGGTAACATATCATCAAGCAACAATGATACTGAAGGTAGAAACTCAAGCTGCATTGAAGGCATTAGCAAATAGCATGTCTCCAGAAATTGGCAGGATGCCCATTGAAATGTTTTCACAAAGACATGAAGGAGTGGAAGCCCTCCTTGGTCCAAACCAAGACATTGAGAAGACAGCTACCTCGTCAAACAACTGGAATAGATCCATGTTTGTTCCCATTAATAAGAAAGGTGATCCAACAGAATACAGACATTATCACACAATATCATTAATATCATATCTAAGTAAAATATTGTTGAAAGTTAGTCAATAACAATTGCAGCAGTATGTTGACAGAGTTGTCAGAAAATCAGGAAGAGTGTGAGTCATAAAGATATCATTAAGGAAACAGAGAATATCAGAAAGATATTTATTTGTGTTTTATTGACTATGCAAAGTCTCAACGATGTGAATAAAAACAATGAACAGCATTAAAAAGAATGGGCGTTCCAGAACACCTCCCTGTGCTCACGCAGAAACTCTAGTGCAGCTAGAGGCAGACATTTGAACAGAACAAGGGATAAGTCATAGTTTAGTATCTGGAAAAGTGTGCGACAGAGTTGTATCCTTTCACTATATTCATTCAGTCTTTATGATGAACAAATGATCCTCAAAACTGGACTATATGAAGAAAAAGGTAGCATCAGGATTGGACGAAATTTTATTAACAA
>NW_022103911.1:13402345-13414328 GCF_000313985.2 Echinops telfairi
AGGGCATGGAAAGTGAAATTTGTTATTCTTTGGAAAGTAAGTTATTCCTACCTGATATGTAGGAATGCAATGGGTGTTGAGGTGACGCTAAGTGAGGAACAGCACCTTCGGAACTTCCCTGAGATAAAAGCCTTGGTGCTTAGCCAAACTAGGTAATTGCAAGCCCGAACATGGTTTGATTCTGCCTGGGGCCTATGACCATTTTGCCTATCAGTGGGATAGTCTGGAGAAGAAAGAATTGAATTAGAATATTTTTGAAAGAATTGTGTTTAGAAGCTGGTTAAAGTACAATTTTATTGATTTCTCCTAGTTACTGCTATTGACGTGATAAAAATATTGAAAATATTTTGGAAATTATTAAATATTGAAAATTATTTTAGAGCAAGTTTGTAAGTCTTCTGCCTTCAGACTTGATGATCAGATATACTAAAATTGTTATTAGGAATTACCAGCAAAAAAAGGCTTTTTGTTTGAAAAGTTTACCCCACCTAATACCTTGAGTGCCCAGGAGATCTGCATTTGAAAAAACATTCAACTAGAACTATTGGAAGACTGAAAGAAAAATTTTTTAAAAAGATGCTTTGGCCTGGTAGTCTAGTGGATATCAGTTGATTTGCGATTGAGCCCCATAGTTGGGAGTTCATAACCACCAACAGCTCCGTAGGTAAACCACTGGACTTTCTACTCTGGTGTACTCTATCGTCTTGAAAACCAATGGGGGTTCACTCTGTATCAGCGTTGGCTTGCTTGCACTGAGTAGGATTTAGTTTTGGGTATAGCTGTAGATTACAAAGGCTGCAAATTCTTTGACTGTCCAATTCTGTCTGGTTGGATATTTCCACCTTCACTGGAAAAATACCTGTGTATCCCCTACCCCACACCTTCTCCTTTCCTCCCCTCCTCTTCTGCACTTGGCAACCAGCAGAGTGTATTTCCTTCATTGTGGAAATCTTTTCCCGATTTTGTTAAAACAACAGTGGTCTCATATAATATTTGTGCTTTTGTTTTTTACAAATTTCACTTAGCGTAATGAAAAGACACAAACCCGAGGCTTATAATACCTGATTTTAAACTTAGCACTAACTCTTTGTTCTTTTTAAACACTTCCTTTCATGAACATTTTCTTTTAGAAAGATTATCACAAAGTTGGTCTCTATGAGGTGGAGATTATACATCTTTAACCCAAATCATTTTCCAAATGGTATATAGCATTCCATCCCTTCAAATATCAACCACAAACCTTTACCCACATTATTTTCCCTCACCTCTTAGGATTTTGTAATTCTCTGGAAATTCAGACAGAAATCTGGAACCCCAAATGAAATTACAATGTTTTGGAGACTGTCAAGTCATAAATCCATATTTCCTAAGGCGGGCTGAAGGATGCTCTTCACTCCCCTGACAAAACCCAAATCAGCAAGGCAGACACCAAACTATTGACTCACGGGGCTGTGGAAGCTGGTGCTTGAAGTCAGACAGTAGATAGCTGGCTCAACTGCCCAGAACCAGAGGTCAGATGTAAATGATCCACTACAGTATCCAGAGTGAAAGAGTGGTCTCTCAGGTCTTGGTCAGAAATGATGACTTCAGTGATGTAAAATGAATGAACGCATAAGAAAGAAGCTTTTCCTTTGTTGGCCAAGCAAATAAAAAGTTCACAGAAAGTCATGTTCCAAATATATTCTCTGAATATGGGCCAGGTTTTTTAAAGGTCCTTTTAGAGCAGTAACTGGCGTCCAATGGGTGTACAGTGTGATAACTCAGCATAATAAAGGATTGGCTGCACATTCTCAGGCAGGCAGGACTTCACAAAGATGGAATGTTGCCCTGGTTTAGGAGCCCTGGTGATGGAGTGGCTGTGCATTTGACTCTGCTCCACATGGTCTGCAATTGGAAAACACCAGTAGTTCCACTGGAGAAAGACTGGGCTTTCTACTCCAGTCAGCACTTAAAGTCTCAGAAACCCACAGGGGTTTGCAGTGAAGTCAGCATTGAATAAATGGTAACTAGTTCTTTTCGTTTTGTTCTGATTTTGGTATGGGGCATTGATGGAGGTACATTTTCACACCTATAACATCAAAAGATCAGGTTGAAGTTGTATTAGTCATTATTCCTCAATTTCTGGTCTCACCCTCTTAAGGTAAGCTTCTTGTTTTTCTTAATTAATCTGGAAACTGTTCAAAGAGAATAAAATAAGAAGTTAGTTCTTGTTTTAATAATGATATAAAAGACATGATAACAATAGAAGTGATGTCCAAGGGTATGATTGATAATGTTCTCTAACATAAAATGACAATGATATTTCAAAAGTGAACCAGAAACATGTACAAACCATAGATTCATGAATGGATTTGGGACTTGCCCTTAATTCTAGCCTCAATCTAAGAGCTATTAGCTCTTATTACATGGCCCTACTTGATGCGTGCCCTCATGAAGAGATCACTGAAGACATGGGTGCAATGACAAAGTGTGATGAATAGACTAGATGGTGCCTAGCTATCAAAGAATAGTGACTGGGTTCTTAAAGGCTTGTATTCAAACAAGCAGCCATCTAAGTGAGGCATTAACTAAGTCCAAATGGAAGAAGGATGTCAGCCTGTGTGACCAAAGGATTGTAACTAATATATTCCAAATCTAAAGGTAGGACTGGCATCAGAACTTAAATTGTGAAATTCCTGATTGATAGAAGCCTATGGTGACTTGAATTCATTTGCAGAGTCCATATGAAGAATCCCCTCTGATCATAGGTGAAGGATGTGAGTAGCCCTGTTATCAGACAGAGATAGCACACATAGTGTTGTCAAAATGTAATCTTATCATTGGATCTCATTTTGACCCCTTTTTAAAGCTGTTTCAGTTTTTTAAAAGCTGAAAGGGAAAAAAAAAATACATGTGAATTAAGCCCCTGGTAAATCCCTTCAGACCAGGGACCAAGGATATGAATAGCCTTATACACATGCAGATTGCATGGGAAAATGGATTGTTGCACTGTATAGCACCTGGTGACTTTCACAATGCCTCAATCTCTTCTTAGCAGGGTATAAGGTCCTTCACCTGAAGCATGACAGCGAACTCCGTGAATATTACCAGCTCTACCTGGGCTGTAGAGGAGAGCCACCATCTATGACTAAAAGCATCTGTGACTAATTATTATTCATATTTTTTCTTTGTAAGTAAAATGTTGTTCCAATTAATGCCTATGCCTCCTTGGTAACCTCAGACCTTCTCTGGACACATTCAAGGCACCTCTCTACTTGGGTTAATTGTGATTAATATATATCTGTAATTAGAAAATATCTTGAGTGGAAGATTTCTTAAACCTCAGTTTAAGGCCCTGTCCAAAATATTATAATCAAATTGAGCTACTATAATTAAGAAATTACAAAATCATTTGAATCCTGGTTTAATATTAACTTTGAAGAAATTACTATATTCTTTGTGCTGGAATCTTAACATCTGGCTGTACAGAAGAATGTTAGAAAGACTAGGCTAGAGGAATAGCATGGAAAGCCATTTAAAGATCATTTAAAGATTCTATGTTATTATCTAAAATTATCAGTCATTTCTAATTGTACTTTTTATTTGTAACATTTAAAAAGTTATATTCACTTGAGATAGTAATTCAGGGAAAGTTATTTCATTTATCGAAGTATTTTCATCTGTAAAATTTTAATAATTATAGTACTTCCTATCATAAGCTTCTTCTATAGTTTATAAAAGTTAACACCACTAAAATATTTCATAGTGAGCCTAGCATAAAGAATTACTAATAATTATTAGCTATTGTTTATCATATTAAAATTTCAATAAATATTATTATTATGATCTTGCTTAAAATGAGGTAATTAAAATATAGTCATTTAAGAATGGAAGCTCATTTAAACCAAATCTTAAAATTTTGAGGATTGCCTAAAAAGTTTGGAAATTGAGAAGTATCCCATTGGTGTCATATGTTGTACTTATTCACTGAGAGCAATGAATACATTTCTTAAAGCTGCTCATTAACATCAGCATTCTCTTTTGATTATTACTATCCAGAAATAACCATCGCCTATATGGCAGAATGAAACACTAGAGCAGTCCATTATTTCTAGTAAAGATAAAATTCATTGCAAATAGGGATTTTGTATTTGGTACTAATTATGCAGGAGCATGGTCACCTTCAAATAATTAGTAATAAAAATTTTAAGAGTAAAACAATTGTATTCTTCAAATGATATCTGAATTATTTGATTGTAATTGCTTTTGCCACTTATGAAAGACAATCAAGTGCTTTTCTGATGTAATTTGGGTTAATCTCAGTTCACCTATAATACTGAAAATAAAACAAAAGAAAAACTCAATAAGAAAGCTGATTTAAAGTTAAAAGGGAAACTATATTCTTTAGACTTATAAAAATAAAAAGACAAAGGCATTTTAGAAATACAGATTTAATGCATGAACTCATTATTACTTTTGCAAAAGGTTACTTATCAAATCAGGGATACATAATCTTATTTTCACTAAACGAGATTCATCTTAAAAATAGTACCTTTTTGCTATAGCACATAAATTTAATTAATATATGAAAGTCCAATTAATTATAAAGGTTAATGTTAAGGTCTTTATACTTTGTTTTAATATTCTTCTTGCTGATGAAAAGGTAAGTACAGCACTTCTTGTTTGTCATTTTGTCATACTGTGGTAGCCTGTGTCCATCTGTGATGCTGGAAGCTATGTCAATAGAATTTCACATATCAGCAGGGTCACTGAAAGTGAACAGGCTTCAGCAAAGCTTCCAGTTTAAGAAAATACTATGAAGAAGAAATAATCTCTCCACTCCTAAGGAAATAGACTTGGACAAACCACATTATAAATAGGAGCCAAACATTGCCAGAACTGAAAACCAGAACGTTGTCAGATATAGGACCAGAAGTTGAGTCCCTCAAGGTGGAAGACAATCAAAATAAGACTAAAGAAGAGCTGCCTTCTCAAGGTTTAGTGCCCCATCATGATGTGATTGGAGTAAATCCTTTGGAAGCAAAACCTTCCATTGTTGGTGGGGCATAACTCAAAATGAGAAGAAAGAGCTGAAAACATCTACTAATAGTTGGAACACAAAATGTTTTAGGAAAGCACGAAAATTAGTTGACAAGCATAAAGATGGATATCCTCATCTTTAGTAAGCTAAAATTCAACTGGCATTAGCTATTTAGAATCAGGCAGTCATATGGTTTGTTATGCTGGGAATGACAAATTCAAGAGGGATGGCATCATCAAAAAAGGATATTTCAGGATCTATCTTTTTTTTAAAATCATTTTTATTAGGGGCTCATACAACTCTTATCACAATCCATACATACATCAATTGTGTAAAGTACATTTGTACATTCATTGCCTGCATCATTCTCTAAACATTTGCGCTGCACTTAAGCCCCTGGCATCAGCTCCAAATTGTTTTCCCTTCCCTCCTCACAACCCCCTCCCTCATGAACCCGTGATAGTTTATAAATTATTATTTTGTCATATCTTGTCCTGTCCCACATCTCCCTTCACCACTTTTCTGTTGTCCGTCCCCCAGGGAGGAGGTCACATGTAGATCCTTGTAATCGGTTCGGCCTTTCCAACCCACCCTCCTCTACCCTCCCAGTATCGCCACTCACACTACTGATCCTGAAGGGATCATCTGCCCTGGATTCCCTGTGTTTCCAATTCCTATCTGTACCAGTGTACATCCTCTGGTCTAGCCAGACTTGCAAGGTAGAATTGGGATCATGGTAGTGGGTGGAGAGGAAGCATTTAGGAACTAGAGGAAAGTTGTATGTCTCATCGATGCTACATTGCACCCTGACTGGCTCATCTCCTCCCCAAGACCCTTCTGTAAGGGGATATCCAGTGGCCTACAAATGGGCTTTGGGTCTCCATTCTGCACTCCTCCCCTCATTCACAATGATAAGAGTTTTTGTTCTGATGATGCCTGATACCTGATCCCTTCGACACCTTATGATTGCACAGGCTGGTGTGCTTCTTCCATGTGGGCTTTGTTGCTTCTGAGCTAGATGGCTGCTTGTTTACCTCCAAGCCTTTAAGACCCCAGATGCTTTATCTTTTAATAGCCGGGCACAATCAGCTTTCTTTGCCACATTTGCTTATGCACCCATTTGTCTTCAGCAATCGTATCAGGGAGGTGAGCATGCAATGATATGATTTTTTGTTCTTTGATGCCTTATAACTGATCCCTTCGGCACCTTCTGATCCCAAAGGCTGGTGTGTTTCTTTCATGCGGGCTTTGTTGCTCCTGAGCTAGATGGCCATTATCTTGAAGTATAATACTGTCTGTGATAGGATAATATCTGTTCTGATACAAGGGAATTCAGTCATTACAAATGTTACTCAAATTTATACACCAATAACTTTATAAGTGATGAAAAAAGTGAAGAATCGTATCCATGTATTCGGTCTGAGATAAAAAATAATAACTGAGAATTACCCAGAATTACCATTAGTTGTCTGCCACTTTGTCATCTGTGGTGGCTTGTGTGTTGCTGTGATGTTGGAAGCTTTGTCACTGGTATCAGCAGGGTCACCCAAAGTGAATGGATTTCATCCGACCTTCCAAACTAAGAACAAAATATGAAGAAGGAATAGGCTGTCCATTTCTAAGAAATTAGCCTCTGAAAACCTTATGGATAGCATCAAAACATTGCCAGATATTGAAGGCTGAATGAATAGAAGCAGCGCATTGTCAGAAATAACATCAGAAGATGAATCGCTCAAGACAGATGGAATTCAAAATATGACTGAAGAAGAGCTGCCTTCTAAAAGTAGAGTCAACCACCGTGATTTGAGTGGAACAGAGCCTCAGTGAATAAAGACTTCCACATGTCTGCATTTGCTAATGGGGCAAGACACAACATGAGAAGAAACAATCAATCAAAACATCTAATATTCAAGTGTATGCACCACGAAGAAAAGCTAGTGATGAGGAAATTGAGGAATTCTACCAAGAACTTCAGTCAGACATTGATCAAACAGGCACTCGAGATGCACTGGTAGTTATTGGTGGCTGCAATCCAAATGCTTGAAACAAAGAGGAAGGAACAGTAGTTGGAAAATAGGGACTTGGTGACAGAAATGAAACCGGAGATACCATGATAGATTTTAACAAAACCAACGACTTATTCATAACAAATACTTTTTTCACCAACACAAAGGTAACTATACACATCAATTTCTCCAGATGGAACACCCAGAGATTTAATTGACAACATCTGTGGGAAGACACAATGGAAAAACTGGATATCAGCAGCTCAAACCAGGCCAAGGGCCAACTATGCAACTGATCACCAATTGCTCATATGCCAGTGCAGGTGAGCGTTGAAGAACATTAAAAGAAGTCCACAAGAGCCAAGTATAAACTTGATTCAATCCCACCTGAATATTGAGAACATCTCAAGAACAGATTTGATGTATTGAACACTAATGACAGACCACCTAATGAGCTGGGAGAACGTCAAGACCATCATTCATGAAGAAAGCAAAATGTCATTCAAAAGAAAGAAAAGATCAAAGTGGATGTGGGAAAAGACTCTAGCTAAAGAAAAGACTTTAGCTCTTGATAGTAGAATAGCTAAAGCAAATGGAAGAAATGCCATCAAGGGGCTGAATAGAAAAATCAAAGGGCAGCTCAAGAAGACAAAGGCAAATACAACAAAATGTGAATAAAATTCAAAAATCAAAAATAAAGAGCATGCTCAGCATACCTGAAACTAAAAGAAGTTTAAAAAATGTGTCAATCCCAGAGCTGCAAATTTGAAAGATCCTCCAGTCAAAATATAGAATGATGCAGGAACCAACAAGAGAAGATGGAAATAATACACAGAGTCCCTGTGACAAAAAAATGACATCCCACTATATCAGGAGGTAGTATCTGAGCAAGAGCCAACGGTGCTACAGGAAGAACTTCAAGCTGCACTGAATGGCTTAGTCAAGACCAAGGCTTCAGTAATTTACGGACTATCTATTGAAATGCGTCAGCAAGTTGAAGAAGCACTGGAATCACACACCTGTCTATGCCAGGAAATTTGGAAGACAGCTACTGACTAGAAGAGATCCATATTTGTGCCAATTCCAAAGACTAGAAGAGATCCATATTTGTGCCAATTCCAAAGAAAAGTGACCAACCAATATGCTCAAAATATAGAAAGATACCACTAATATTGTACACAAGAAAGTTTTGCTTAAGATCATCCAACCGAGACTGAAGGAGTCCAATGACAGGGAACTTCCATATGTGCCATTCTGTTCAGAAAAGGACTTGGAACAAAGGGTATGTTTGCTGCTGTCAGATGTATCTTGGCTGAAAGAAGAGAATTCTAGAAAGTTATTTACTTGTGTTTCATTGACTATGAAAAAACATTTGACCGTGTGGATCATAATAAACTGTGGATAACCTTGAAAAGAATAGGAATTTCAGAACACTTCATTGTGCTCATGAGGAACTGGTATATGGATCAAGGGGGGAGTTGTGCAAACTGAACAATGGAATAACTACTGCATGGTTTAAACGCAAAAAGTGTGCACCAGAGTCATATCCTCTCACTATCTTTGCTAAGTCTGTATGCTGAGCAAATCATCACAGAAACTGGATTACACAAAGAAAAATGTGGCATTAGGATCAGAGGAAGGCTTATTAACAATCTGTAATATGCAGATGACACATCTTGCTTGCTGAAAGTGACAAGGATTTGAATCATTTGCTGAGGAAGACCATGGATTGCAGCCTTCAGTATGGATTACAACTCAATGTGAGGAAAACCAAAATCCTTACAACTGGGCCTATAGGTAGCATCATGGTAAATGGAGAAAAGGTTGGATTTGTCAAGGATTTACTTGGATCCACGTTCAATGTTCATGGAAACAACAATCAAGAGATAGAAAGATATATTTCTTTAGGTAAATCTGCTGCCCAAGACCCCTTCAGAGTACTGAAGAACAAGGGTGTTAATTTTAGAACTAAGGTGTGCCTGACCCAAGACAGATTATTCTCCACTGCATCATATTGATGTGAAGGTTGGGCACTGAATAAGGAAGACCGAAGAAGTACTCCTTAGAGCTAAAGATGGCAAGCCTTCATCTTACATACTTTGGGCATATTGTCAGAAGAGACCAGTCCCTGGAGAAGGACATCATGTTTGGTTAAGTGGAAGAACAGCGTAAAAGAAGAAAGCTCTCAAGGAGGTGGATTGATACAGTGGCTGCATCAGTGGGCTCACGGATAGGCACACTTGTGAGGACCCGCGGGGCCATGTCGCATTTTACTCTGTTGTGAATAACATTGCTCTGGTTAGGAGTGGACTTGATAGCACCCAACAGTAACAACAACAGGCATAATTTTTGCATCTATTACAGATGAACTTTTTTCTTGATGGATCATGGTAAGAAAATGTGGGGAAGCTGCTGATGGGCTTATTTTATTCAAGCTTGAGTGACTGTTAACAAGGTTATTTGTGATTTTACAAACTTGAACTTTAACATGGAACTGATCAATTTTCCTATCATGTTAGGTACAAAATGATTCATCTCAGCCTCTGAAGGGGAATCTCACTGGCACAAAGAGAAAAGTGCTAGCCCTGGGGTGAATTCTTTGGATCATGAGATCAAAGAACAGAAAGCTGGGCATCAGATTGTAAGATATTACTTAGACCTCACACATTGAAATGCAATGTGATGCACCCAGACACACTCCTTTCTGTATAAGAGAACAACTGGGTTCCATTCTCAGTTAGTTTTTATGTGAGGGTATAAGTAATGGTGTGGAAGCAGCATCTGACTTTCTCTATGAATTTAGGTTCAGAAAGGCTGTGGATACAGAATGAATTTTGCCTAGAGAGCAGGTATTTCAGTAAAACCTGTGGTTGTTGTTGTTGTTGTTAGGCTGCTTCAAATCAGGTCTGACCCATAGGGACCCTATGCAAAACAGAATGAAATGCTGCCAGTCCTGGGCCATCCTCACACTCTTTCCTATGCCTGAGCTCTTTGCTGCATCCACCTTGTCAATGCATCTTGCGGAGCTCCTTCCTCTTTTTCAATCCTCCTCTACCAACGTAATATCCTTCCAGCGGGACTGGTCTCCCCTTACGACATGTCCACAATATGTAAGATGAAGTTTTGCTCTCCTTGCCTCTAAGGAATATTCTGGTTTACCTCTTCCAAAACACATTTTTTTTTGGTAAATCTCTGGTACTTTCATTTTTTTCACCTGCATCATAATTTAGATACATCTATTCAGTGAGGTATAGTCCCACCTGCTCCTTAAGTCAAGTCCCCCAGGTTTTAAGAAAAAAAGCTATATGTTGTTTCACACACATCGAAGTGCTGTGTGTGTCAGTGTAGACTATGATTAATTATAATGATTGACTTCTTCAGAAGTAGATTGCCAGCCCCTTCGTTCTGGGTTTACTTGAACCTTCAACTTCTCAGCTAGCAGCTGCAAACCATAACTGTTCACCTCATTTCAAAGGGAAAACTGGCATTAACAGAAGTGAATGGAAAGGAGAATCTTGATTAATACTTTCTAGGATCATTGACTCTCTGTAGGAGCTCTAGTGGCACAGTGGGTTAAGTGGTGGGCCGCTAACCTGAAGGTCAGCAGTTTAAAACCATCAGTGCCTCTTCAGGAGAACAGTGAGGCTGGCTTCTTTATTGATTTACAGCCCTTGGAATTCTAGGGAAGAGTCTTACTCCTCCAATTAAAAGCACTGTCTTTCTTTGGGGTTTTGAATATCTCTGTACATTTTAGGATACATTATCCATTGCAACAAAAATATATTCTGTGATTTTAATGGAAACTTTATTGAAGCAGTAGACCAGATTTAGAACATTGGACACCTCAATATTATTGAGTGTATAAACTTCATTCATTTAGGTAATCTTTCATGTGTTCTGTAATGGTTTGTAGATTCAAGTGCTGAGTTCCTACATCACTTTGCTAAAAATATATACAAATGTCTCCCATATTATGTCTGGAGCTCTTGTGGCTCTGTCAGGCAACTATTGAACTGCTAACCTCAGGTCAACCATCTGGACTCATAAGTTGCCTCTAGGAAGAAAGATGAGGCTATCTACTTCCAGAATGCTTTCCAATTTCAACAACTCTCTATCGGTGAAGTAATTACCACAACTGGCAAGCCACCATAATTGTGCTACTCATAATCAAAGGAGTATATTTTGATTATGTGCATCCATATGCATATATATTTACATATATCTAGAGGTTTATAATGTTTATAAAACCCAAGGACAAATAAAGATTAAAGTTATAACTATATTGATAATGGAAGGCAATAATGAAAACTGAAAAAAAATAAGGTATTCGATTTACATTGACTTACAATGGTCTGATTAGAACAAGAAACTCATTGCAAATCTGGGACTACCAGTATTTGTAAATCCACTATTAAGTATAATATTGCTTACAAGTATTAAATAGATGCTCAATAGAAAAGTTTAGAAAAACATTTGTAAAATGTGAATCTTTTAAAGCACTTGCTTGTCAAAATATTTTAAAAATTACCTACAACTGAAGGAAAAAGGGACAAAAGCTTTTTTAACACCCACTTTAAAAATAATTGGAGCTCTGGTGGCATCATGGCTTATATATTGGGCTGTTATCCTCAAGGACAGCAGTTCACACCCACCAGTCACTCTGAAGGAGAAAAATGAGGTATTCTGCCACTGTAATGGAATTATGTTGTCTGAAACCAACTGGGGCAGTTCTACCCTGTCCTATAGGGTCACTATGACCAGAATGAATTTGATGGCAGTACATTTTTTTAAATTAATAAAACTGTAGAAAACTATGCTCACCAACATAGACTAATGACAATCATTTGAAAGAGTATTTTAGAACAGTAGTCATTTGATGTTGTTGCTGAGTGGGTTCCTACTCATAGCGACCCTCCGTGCAACTGAAAGAAACACCACCTGGTCCTTCGTGCACAAT
>NW_022103911.1:13415629-13417107 GCF_000313985.2 Echinops telfairi
GGGGTTTTTTTTCTACAAAAAAAGCCCGCTGTATATATTTACATAGCACATTTCAAGAAATGAAATCAACAATACCCCGTTAGACCCTCCATGGATGCAGTTCTCTTTCCTCCTTAACCCACCCCACCATCTGCCTTCCCTCCTTCCTCAGTAGCCTATCCCTCCCTTCTCCCTGTTTCCTCCCAGTCCCTGCCATCCTTGTAGTCATCCAAGTCTTGTCCTTTGGTGTATAAAGCGTTTCTTTTTCTTTGATTTCCCTTATAATAATAGTGTTATTATCTTGTCAGCATGACTAAGTTTGTTCTGTCTATGTCTTGCTATGTTTCAGAGAGTTGTCACTGTGTTGTACAGATGCATAATGTTTCCTTGTTTTTGCTATTGTGGAAATTGCTGCAATAAATGTAGGTGTGCGGGTGTCTAGTTATATTCTTTATTTCTTTAGAGTGTATACCCAGTAGAGATATTGTTGGATCCTAAGATGCTGGTATTGATATTAATTTAAGGAAATGCCCTATTGATTTCCAGAGTGGTTGTAGGATTCTACATTCCCACTAGCATTGTAAAAGCATTCCATCTCCCAGCATCCTCCCCAGCATTTATTATTTTCTGTTTTGGTGAACTTTCCTAAAAGTGTTGGTATGAGGTGGTATCTCATTTTTTTAAATTAATATTTCTCTTATTACCAAAGAATGAGAACATTTCTTTATATGATTGTTGGCATCCTGGATGTCATCTTTTGTAAACTTCCTATTCATGTGTTGTGCCCATTTTTATAAGAGTAAGTAGACAAATAGTTGCAAAAGGCTGGGCTTGAAGCATTCTCTTTTGAAATTCAATAAACATTATTGAATGTAGTATATTTATTAATAAAAATCCATCGATCTTCAAAATCTTAGCTAAATGGACAATTAAAAGAAGAAAATATGATAATTACATACCTAACATATTGCATTAACAAATTTGTATGTTTTGTCTGTGAAATTTTATGTCATTTTGAGATGATATGAAAATGCTTGTGTTAATATGAGAATGAAAGATGATGATTACAAAAATGTGTTTTAATCTCTTTCCTGTTTATATTGTTCTTTTATAAAACTAAGGTTTTCTCATCACCAGTTTAAATATTTAAAACTGATATGTACTCTTGATAAATAGTTGTATAATTCACACATTAAATTTATATATATTGTGAAATTAGTATACATATACTATTGATATTCTAAATAGAAGTTATATTGAAAGAATGACATTAAAGCCATCAACAATAATATTACTCAGGAATAAGCACTTAAAATTATCAGTGAATTTACTTCATTTTTTTTTTAAGTTTTAAAATTACATATTCTTTATAAATTTAATATAAATTTAAAATTTATAAATGTTAAGTTTTTAATTTAAAAGTTACATCATATACTTTATAAAGTTTTCAAAATTTTACAAAACTTTAAAATAATAAAATTTTAGAATTATATTTATTC
>NW_022103911.1:13419274-13420817 GCF_000313985.2 Echinops telfairi
TTTGATCCCATTGCTGTCGCCACTGCATTAGTTCATCCACTGAGGACCTTCCTCTTTTTCACTATCCCTCTATTTCACCAAACATTGCCCCTTGCTCCAGGGACCGGTCTCTCCTGACAATATGTCCAAAATACGTGAGATGAAGTCTTGCCATCCTTGCCTCTAAGGATCTTTCTGGCTGTACTTTTTCTAGTACAGATTTGTTATTTTGCCAGTTCGTGATAACTTCAAAACCAATTTATACTAACAATTAATGATTGGTAATACGCATTTTTATGAGAATAGTCTGTCTGAATACATCAACGCTTAAATTGTGGTAATTTCTAATTTTAATTAATTCATTAATTCAAGTTTTCCCCCCAAATCATTTTCTCAGGAGTTAATACAGATATCATATTGTTCCATAATTCAATCATGCCAAGAAGTATTTTAAAATTGATACAACAATCAATTTCAAAGCATTCTCTTTCTTCTTGAACTCCTTGACATAGGTTTCCTTTTGCCTCCTGTGTCAGCTCTCACCCAACCTACCCTGTACCCCCCAGGAACCATTGTTTACTTGCGTCTCTATAAGGCCATCAGTCCTGGGTTTCACATACTGAAAAATAGGAAAACATTTATATGACAAAAATTCAAGAGCATTACCTCAATGACAAAATACATCTAAGATGCACCTTCATATGAACCAAAACGCAAACCAGAAAATGTTGAAAATCAGATCAGGTTCAACCTGCCTCAGAGTGGGGATCAACTGACAAAGTTTTAGTCCTTCAAGTAAGGTTTATCATTTTAATCTCCTACCGTCATCTCTCAAACAATCTGGTAACTAGTTTCTTCCCATCCCTTTATTATGAATAGAGGGATATCACTGGAGACTTATTTTCGATGTAGATCTCACACATGTATCTTGGGCTTTGTGTTAGGGCAGGTAGACTAGAGAAACAAATCCAGTGACACTCATATATGTGTTTTAAAAAAAGAAAGCTTTATATCAAGAAGCAACTATATATAAATAAAACATTCCAGCCCAGTCCAACTCAAGTCCGTAAGTCCTATACTAGTCGATGAGTCTCCCTTCAAACTTACGCAGTCACAGATGCAGAATGCAGAAGTATCAGAGGTTGGTGGGGGCAGAATCATGAGAATCAGCAGGAAGAAGAAGGAAGACAGAGAGGGGGTTCCCAGGACCCTCTTTATGAGAAGGCCACATGCACAAAGAGGCACCATCAGGCTGTGACCTGATTGTTACAGGTTGAATATACCCCTACACTTTTATATATCTTCAAGCTTACATGAAGTTACGCAACTAACACAGGCTTCCACTGTCATCCATAGCCTTCTGCAAACCAGAATCTCACAACTTAGGCTTTGATGCTATTTCTTTTTTTGGCTTTAGATTAGATGATCTACAATCCTCCATCATTGATGTTGGTGTGCTTCTTCCATGTGGACTTAGTTGACATCTCACGTAGATGGCTGGTTGTTTGGAACAAGTCTTTGAGAACCCAGACACTATTTATTCATGAATTAATTTTCAACCAAT
>NW_022103911.1:13420917-13422628 GCF_000313985.2 Echinops telfairi
AAAATATTTGATTTACAAATAAGGAATCCTACTTCGCAGAATTTCATTTATCACGGTAGGGTCTAGAACCGATTAACCGCGATAAACGAGGGTTCACTGTACTTTTAAAAATTTAGAAACAGTAAAAGTATCAAGGGTTGCCAGGCATTTAGAGGTTTAGGGGAGGGATAAATAATGAATCACAGGGAATTTTTAGGTCAGTAAAATGTTCTGTATAATGATATATTAGTATACGCATGGTATGATATGTATGTCAGCTTACAGGACTTTACTACACAAGGAGTGAACATTAATTCACGCTATGCACTTTACCTAGTAATGTTGAATAATGAATAAAATAATGAAATTTGATAATCCTATACCTAAAGTATTCCATTAACTAGTTTGTATGTGAATTTTCATGTCATTTTGAGATCACATCAGTGAAATATGGGCGAAAAATTGTGAGTACTAAAATTTTTAAAATCACTCTTTCCTGTTTATATAATTTTTTCACAAACCTAAAGTTTTCAGCCAAGATCCATCAGCAATAATATCGTTCATTCCAAGACCACTTTTGAATCCAATTTGGATTTCTGGCAGCTCCCTTTAAATGTATTACTACAACCATTCTGGCATTATCTTCAGTAACAATTTACTTGTATATGATATTCATGATATTGTTAGATAATTTTGCAATCTGCTTGAGCAAGGTTATTAAGCCCTCTTAGGGCTAACTGATAAATGCTCAATGGACATGCTACTCTGCTGAACGATTCAACTCAAAGGCACCTGGCTCCAACTCGGTGTGTCAGTAAATCCAAATCCTTCAATTAAGTGCCAAGAGGATTCCTACTCTATAAGTCAACCTTGTGCCCCAAAGTTTTCAGCTTTACTTACTCTGTGGGCTGGAAAGTCTACTCTCCTGACCCATACTCTGGGTCCTGGCTCGGCTGCTGCTGCTACTTCTCTGCTACTCCTCTAGTGTCAAAGCTTTTGCCTGGACCAAAGAGGTTCAATGTGAAGGAATCATAGGGTCCAAAGGACAGACTCCTTTTAAGGGTCCTCTCTTATATTGGTGATAATATCGCTTTTCAGCTTCTGAGATGACTCATTTTATACGCGGCAGGATATTAATCCAAATTTACCCAATTTAACAATTACTCAAGGCTGATTCATGTAATCTAATCAGAGTCTCCCCCCACTTTCTTATCCAGACTCATCAGGAAAGTAACAGCATTTTGTTGGAGTAACAAAGGCTATGGCTAGGAATATTAAATAATTCACTGCATTATGATCACTTTTCTTTAGAATCTATACTCACATGGATCCCTTAGATTAGCCAGGTAGCTTTCATCTAAATTTCTTGGCATAGGCGAGTGAATGAATTCAATGATGCATGACTTTTTGAAGCATGTTAATTGGTATTCTGTCAACTCCTGGAGTCTTGTTTTCAATAAGCTTTCAGTACAGCTTCATCTTTTTCTTCAGTTCCATGAGTTCTTTATCGTATGCTGCCTTTTGAAATGGTTCAGGCATCCAATTGTTTTGGCATAGTGATTTGATATATTCCTTCCATATTCATTTTTTATTGGGATGTAATTCACGTATATAATTTAGTCATTTAATCATCACCTCAATCAATTTCAGAAAATTTCCTTCTCATGCTCATTGTTGTTGGCTACCCGGTTCTTCCCAAACTCTTCTGCCTTACCCCTACACCAAGATTTTT
>NW_022103911.1:13423359-13425622 GCF_000313985.2 Echinops telfairi
CTGCTACCATTCCTGACTTTAGATTTGGATGTTTTTTATTTGCAAACTTTGGATTCCACAGGCTTGTATGCTTCTTCCCTGTGGACTTAGTTGATTCCTTTCTTAGATGGCTTCCTGAGAAAAGGTTTAAAGATTCCAGTTACTATTCTTTCTGGTAGTTGGCCACCAACTCATTTCTTCACCACACTTTGCTCTAACAACCAAATCTTTATTCATCAGGATGAGCATCAAGCTATGCCATGCCCTAGGAAGTAATTGTTCTTAGATTGGGGCTCAATTTGAGTGTGAGCCCCAAACTGATCCATCTATGGTGCCCATAAGTCTCTGGTTTACTTTAGAGACATCATTATCACTTTATGATAGAGAATGCTATAAATCATCTCCCTAGTGCATAGGGATTGTATTGATAGTGTCATTAATTCAGCTAATGGTATAAAATTTTAAAACCTGTTGATAAAAGGAAATTATAAAAGCATAGGCCAGTCTCAGACCTTTACTCCTGTTTTTATTACTGTTCGTGTGTTTGAGTAAATTCCCTGTTCAATGTCCTCGACAAATTTTAAACATGTGAACCTTTTGCTACTGCCACTGGGTCAATCCATCTCACTACCTCTCTTATCTACACTAACACTCTAGAAAACATCGTTTTCTTTTCCATGCACTGGTTTCTCCTGATTACATGTCTTGATCACATGTCCTCCACGTGATTACAAGTATATGAGAAAAAGTATCATCATCCTTCAATACTTAAATTTAAGGCTTTAATATTTTCTTCAGTTTTTCTCTTTTGGGAATGTGCTAAGTGTTCTTATCTTTTAGTTTTCTAATTTCCATTCTTTGCACACCTTCTTGAGCAGCCTTTTGAAAGGTTCTATTCAGTTCTTTTACCGCATCATTTTTTCCTATTTGCCGTAGATAGTCTACATTCAAGAATAAGCAACATCTCTTCTCATATTCACTTTGATCTCTGATTTCTTTGATTTTTAACAATTATTGCTTTCTTCATGTATGATGTTTTTCATGTTATCCCACCCTTAGTTTGGTCTTTGGTCATTAGTATTAAATGCATAAAATATATTCATGAGATCATTTCTAAATTCAGATGGGATATTTTAAGTAGAGAGACAGCGAAAAAGAGGAAGGTCCTTAAGGGGATGGATTGACACAATGGCTGAAACAATGGACGAAGGCATAAGAACCGTTGTGAGGATGGTGCAGGAACAGGCATGGTTGCATTCTGTTGTGCATACGGTTGCTATGAGTTGGAACTGACTTGAAGGCATCTAATAATAGCACATTTACGTTTGTATTTTGGCACCTATGGACTTATTTTCATTGTCTTCAACTTTAACCAGAATTACATGTGACCGTCTGTTTCACAGTGAGTTCCTGGCCTCATTTTGGCAAATAGTGAGTTCCTCAATTGTCTTTTCTCAGCCCTCTCCTCAATTTTATTGAGAATTCCATCCAGTGAAGTCCTTGCGTATAGCGTCTTTTGGTGTTTGGGGGCAAATATATTTTCAATGAAGAAGTCTTTGATCTAGCAAAATTCTATAATGCAATCACAAGCTTTATTTCTGTCATCAAGACAAGACAATATTTTCCTACTGCTGATCTTTTCTCTCTGTTTCCAACCCCTGCATTTCAATCACTATTAATTGTCCATCCAACTTAATTGCATGTTGATCAATTTTAGAACAAAGATGCTGGTGCAACTCTTCAATGTCTTCATCACTGGCATTAGTGCTTGGTGTGGAAATTTTAATAATAGTTGTACTAACTGAATTTTTAGACATATGGATTTTGTGTTAAGATACAGACTACATTTTATTTCAAGAAACATCTTGAAACGTTTTTTACATGAATACTAATGACATACTTTATTTTGAATTTATCATTCCTATCATAGTAAACAAAGCTTTGATTAAAAAATGGTCAGTACAAGACCAGTAATTCCTAAGTAATCATTTTTTATGCATTCTCTTTTGGTAAAACTGGATAGCTTTCAATTTTCCAAGATATGAATTTTGAACATTCAACATTCAAATTATTAATGAACATTTTCAGCTGCTCTAATTTTGAGTTATACCTCATCAGCAAGTGCAGATCCCCCAGATTTTGCCCCATGCACATCATTAAAATAAACTCTATTTTGAGTTTCTTCCACTACCTTTCCAAGCATATGGCCCTATCTTCTTGCATTGTTAACAGGCATTTATCTGATGCTATATGTAAAGTTTTCAGTGATAAATTCTTCAGAAGT
>NW_022103911.1:13429506-13430695 GCF_000313985.2 Echinops telfairi
TACATATGTACATGTCTGTATTTAGGCTTGTATGTATGCCCTTTGCCTCCTACTTCTTTCCTCTATTTCTTTGCAGCTTCCTCCTGTCCCAATACAATGTTCAGCCTTCATTCTGGCTTCAGTAGTTTCCAGCCAATTCTGATGGGCTGCCACACTCTGGCTCACAAGTCTATTTTTGGTATTCCCCGGGGGTTTCATCAGTCTGCTTCCCCTGCTGCTCTGCTTCATGCCCTCAGTGCCTCGCCTCAGTTTGATGGGGTCAGACCTTGCACTATTCCCGCACTGTGTCCCCAGTGCTATCCCCAGCAGCGTCCTGGTTCAGTGCTGGATGCCTTGTCCTGCTGTGGGGCCAACCTATGGTTTTCCCTTTGCATTGTCTGCTCTGAGCAGGGACATAGTCCTTGGGGCTTGGTGGGCCAGGGTGTCTTCTCCTCCCTCTCCATCCCTTTGCTTTTCTCCCTGTGCTCTAATCTGATGTGCCCCTCCCCCCAAGCCGTAGCCCTAGTGCTGTCCTCTGCAGTGCATTCTTCAGAGGGGCGTGGGTGGTCCACAGAGACAGTGATTCTTTAAGGGAGCAGATAGCCTCATTTTAAATTCCACAGCATGTCTGGTGGTTTGGAACAAACAACCATCTGGTTAACACCCCAGTACCTATCCCACAGCCCCAACAGTGCTCTTTCCATGTATTAAAGGTGGTCATAAATAAACAGAGAAGTGGATCTTATAACTAGAAAGCAAGATTTGATTAGATTTATGGAACTATACAACTATCAAAATGTGAGTATATGTCAAAAATATCACTAAAAACAGAAACATCTATTAAGCAAAAATAACATAATCAGAAAGTATTGTTTCTCCACATATACTACATGTCTATATTCTTCAAAAGACAACATTTGCCTTCCTCTAGCTCTTTCCAAAGAGTTGTGGGCCCTTCAATTACAGCAGTCATGATGACGATGGAGCTTTGGGCATCCTCAACTGACTGAAATTGTGCTCCTTTAATGATTCTTTTTTTCAAGAAGAAGAAGCAGAAGCACGAGGGTGTGTGTGTATGGAGTAAGATTGCAAGTGAAATTATGAAAGGACAAACCTTGCTGTGATTGAAAAATGAGCAAGGGCATTGGCGTTCCTGGCACACATTTTCTGGACTTGATGACAAATCCAGTTTTCCATTTTGTGAACCTTC
>NW_022103911.1:13431090-13433709 GCF_000313985.2 Echinops telfairi
GCAGCAATACATTTTGACATACCACCAGACATATAAAAAGAAAAACCTTTTTGATGTTGAATGCTGATGTTGCATGATGTTGATGAAGCAATGACTGGCCAATATGCCAGACTATTATGCTGTGTATTTAGAATGAATCTTTTTAGATATAATTCTATAAGGAGTGCTATTTATCTAATTCATCTATTTGATACACTACAAACTAGATAACTGCCTTGCAATATATTTTCCATTATTAAAATATATTTTCTTATTCATTATTTAATTCAACTTAGCCATATAAAATCACCATTCATTTTTATTGGTCTCATTACAATTTTGTCCTGATTTTTCAAATCTGTGGATATGATTATTAATGATTTTATATTTTGATATTTAGTATGATGTATGGTAGTATCAGCTTTAAAAAAGGATTAAATAATAAACAAATCCATTCAACAGTGATACAGATACAACTTGAAATTTAACCAAAATATACATTGAATATGACTACAATCATACACTAAGATATTTTATATTCATCCTAAATTGTTTCTTACAAAATTTAGCAATCAAAAAAATTATAATGGATTTTCCCAACTGGATGTCAGGAGTTAGGATTCACTCAACAACTGTTTGGTTTGGTAATTTCTGCATAACCTTTTTGTGTAAACCTAAAATTACTTTAATGAAGTATAGTTAAAATTTTTTTATGTTTTCTACCCTCTAATATTTATATGAATTCTAGTGTCTCTACCATTATGTGAATTGCATCATCTTGATTGGAAGAATTAAATGTTTCTTTGTGTCCTCTGTCCCCTGGCACCTCCCACAGCAATCATTTATAGAGAATATTCAGCTTATTCACATACAGTTATACCAAGAATTGTAGCTTAATTATATGTATTTATCAAACCTATCTTCTGCATTCTACATAAGATTATTCTAGTGAAACATATGAGTTGGGGAAATTGTTTAAATTCCCTGTATCTCAATTGCCATAAATGGAAGGGCAGGGGCATTAGAGGATGGAGGTAACGCTCATTTAAGAGTTTTGGAAATGAAATCAGAAGAGTACCTGGTATATACTAAGTTCTGTGTATATGCTATTTCTATTATAATTACCTTGGATTGCTACTACTACTATTACCAAGCATTCCATTATTATTCTTGATCTTTCCAACATGCTTAGAAAAATCTTAGTTGCCCTAAGCATTATATATATAAAATATATAAAATTTATATATATATAAAATTTATTTTTCTGCAGTCATGCCTATATGTAATATGTCTCATATTTTCCAAACTAACAGAAATGTACTGAAAGCACCTATTGAACCTCAGCTTCTGATTTCATATCTGTAATTCACAAATTAACAAAGAATAGGAGACATTTCTGTGGTTGTTTTTAAGTGCCTAAGAATCCGTTCTGTCTCATGGTGGTCCGATGTCTATCAGAACCAAACTGTGTTCATTGTTGGACCTACCTCATGACCGCTGCTCTGTATGAGCCCCCAATTGCAGCCATTGTGCTAAAGCACCTCATTTAGAGTATTCTGTTTTTGAGTTGACTGCTTTACTAAACACGATGCTCTTCTCTAGGAACTTATTTTTCATAACATGATTTCCAAACCTTGTGGAATGAAATCTCACCCTCCTGCTGGGGAACATGCAGACTGCATTTCTCCCTGAACAGATCTGCGTGTTTTCTGGCAGTCTGCGGTGTAGTCAAAGTGTTAAACCACACGATAGTTCAAAGCATCAATCACTCTCCAGCTTTCCTTATTCATGGTCCAGCTTTGACAAGCCTGTGAGAAAATGCAAGCATGATGACTTGGATCAGATGCACTTTGGTTGCTGAAGAGTCAGTTTTGCTTATTAACATGTTAGTATTGTAATCCATATCATTTCATCAGTTAAAATGTACTACTGCTGTCTAGTTGTTTGAGAACTTTGTGATGTCAGTGTCTATTATTGGTTAATGTTAGGTGTTAATAATAGGTGTTGGAGAAATAAGCAATAATGTTTGGCTATCTTGAATGAGGAATAGAAAGCTAGATGTCTGAGAGGTGCCTTGTCTTCCTAGATAGATGGAAACCAGGAAAGAGATGTATCAATCACCTTAGTAAACCACTGTTTACATGGGTTGTTTTGAGTTTGATGGAAATGACTGAGAGTATTTAAGAACTGTGAATTTTGGAAGGGTAGTCAAAGGACACAAGCAACAAGTGAGACTTTTATTAAAATCTTGTTGGAAAATTGGAAGGGATCAAATGTAAATATGTTTTTAAAAGGTAGGTTTTATTTTCCCCTTTCCCTACTGACTGCCTAATTTGGCAAAGGATAAGTGATACAAATTAAAAGAAGGAAAAAAATATTCTCAAGACCTTCTGAAATTGAAGTTCAAGGAAAGAAGAACACAATACAGTTGAGATATTAAAGGAAATAAACAGCACAGGATTGTATTTTTTGTTACATTAAACAATTAATAACCATATCTTCTCTCCCTAATACCCCAAACACAACCAAATGCTGCTTCTCTGCTTTGCGGCCCTCACTGTGCCACAGGCTGACCTCGCCGCTTGGAATGCTCCTCCTCACTCCTGAGCCCTTTTCCTGCAGGATTATGGGTGGTCCTTT
>NW_022103911.1:13433809-13436585 GCF_000313985.2 Echinops telfairi
TTTTTTTTACTACATAAGTGCACTTAAGTACTGATTATTGAATGATTTAATTTAAAAAGATAGACAGAAGGCTAAAAGGAATGAAGAGAAGCAGGGGTGAAGGAAGAATAGAAGCCCAGGAGAAAAAAATAGAAAGCGGAAAAAGCCTATGTATTGATTCGAAAAAATATACAAACATGGTCTCTAGGTTTAAAAATAAAGAAAAACAAGAATTTTATCTATTTCATTTTCTTATAATTTTTTAGATTTTGATGGCAGATATTGAGGTAGCACATGAATAGGAGTAAAGGACAGAGATTTGCTCAGAGCGTGCGCACCACAGCCTGCCTTTCCAACCGCACCCAAGCAATTTGGAGAATGGAGGTGATGTTTCTTACTATATCATCCACCTTGTTTATAGAAGAAGAGAAAAAGAGTAATTTCCCATGGAGTTATAGAGAAAGTGATGTATGTGTCTAACCTGGGAGAGAAAGAAGAAAAAAGTAAGACACTGAAAATGAGTTAGTTTAAAATAGAAAAAAGGTGATGATTAGTCATGCATTAGCAGCTATTTTAAGAGGGAAGGAAAGAGGAACCATCCTATGTTACAATTTTAGGCATTATTTAACTTTCACAACTTTTGTGAAGATGAAGGGGAAGTAGAGTATCATCGTAATGGCACGTGAAAGCTGGACAATGAATACGAAAGACAGAATAAAAATGAACACCTTTGAATTAGAGCACTGTGAAGGAAATATTAAGTATGTCATGAACTGTGATCAGAAGAAACATATCTGTCTTAGAAGAGGTGCAACCAGAATCCTCCACAGCAGCAAGAATGGTGAGACTTTGATTCACATACCTGGGACATGTTGCCAGGAGGGACCAGCCTCTGATGAAGGATATCACGTTTGGTAAAGAGGGTCGGCATAAAAGAAAATGGTCCTTGATCAGATGAAATGACAGTGGCTTTAACTGTGGATTCACACCCATCAATGACTTGGAGGATGCTGCGGGACTGGGCAAGTTGCATTCCATTTTATGGCCATTAAGAGTCAGGACTAATTCAATGGCACCTAACAACAACAACAACAACAACAATATTAGTATTTAAGCAATAAATATTATTATTTGGGAGTTAATACATATATCATATCATTTCACAGTTCAATTGCTTCAAGCGGTATTGCACAATCACTACCACAATTAGTTTTCAAACATTCTTTTCCTTCCTGGCCTCCTGGATATAGTCTCCCTTTTACATCCCTCCCATCCACCACCTCTTCCGTACACCCTCCCCTGGGGAAAAAACAAAACAACCTTATTCCACTTGCTGTGTCTATAGGTTTATCAGTCCTGGGTTTCATATACCATAAAACAGAAAATCATATAACACAACTAACTCCAAGAGGGTGACCCCAAACACCTAACACCTCTGAGATAAACCCAAATATGAACAAACAAACACCCCCCCAAAAAAACCTCAATACAGAAAATGTTAAAAACTAGATCAAGACCGGCAGACAAATACTGAGGATTTCAAGTGTCTTAGAAAACTAATGCCAGTCTCAGCCACCCTTGCCCACAGGCTTTAGAAGACTATGCATGCACAAAACTCAAACTTAACAAAGGGGCACTTTTCTGTACTGTGGCTTTATTGTCAAACGTCAATTCTGTTATGATTAGGTAACCATAAGAAAGCCTCATTCATCTGAATTAGCAAAATTAAGTTGTTTTGAGGAGTCTCTGGGTGGTGCAAACAGTTTAGTTCTCAGCACATAACTAAAAGATTAGTAGTTCTAATTTACCCATTGGTGCTTTAGAAGAAAGCTCTGGGAATTGAATGTTGAAAAGCAGGGATACAAACTCCCGTGAAATGCAATTGTATTCTGAAACACATGGGATTGCAATGAATAAGAATTGACCCAATGGCATGTAGTTTGTTTGTTTGTTTGTTTCTTTTTTCCAGTGGTGTTGAGTCAAATCAAATTGTCTACTTATAGCTACCCCAATCCCAAATAGAATTGCAGTCCCTAACTAGTGGAAGTAAGGATGGAGGCCAAGGAAATTATAGTAACCCTTAAGAAGAACAAAAAATATAAGGTACACGGGACAAGAGCTTGTTTGTCATGATTATAGCACAGCAGATTGAAGCAGTAAAATGTCTTAAATTATTGAACTTAACGATATAGTCAGGGCAGATAGAGTACCTGGGTTCAATCCCAAAATATACATAATTCTACAAGATATATTTGTGTGAGTTATATATACTTTCACAGCCTTGGCTTCTCTGTGCATTCAGTAGCGATAATAAAATGTGATGCCAAGAAGGGGTTTATGTGAGAGTGTTTTAAGATAATGTAAGTGATGGCCATACACAACTGCTCACCACTTAATACACACCCACTAGCTTTCAGCCACTATTTATGTGGCCTCTAAATCTTTCTCATGTTCTCTTGATATGAGAGTAGTATAGGAAGAGAAACACGGTTTGCTTTCTTAGCTATTTTAATCTAGGAAGACTCCTAAAGCACCGGTGAAGGAGAGGCTACCCCTTGGGCTGTGACCCCACTGTCAGAAGTTTGAAACTACCAGCAACTCCGCGGGAGAAAGACCAGGCTTTCTACTTCCCTGAAGAGTGACAGTCCTGGACACCACAGGGGCTCGCTGTGAGTCAGCTTGGACTTGTTGGCAGTGAGATTTGGTTCTAAAAGTAATCACAAAACCAGGTTGTGGATGTCAAGAGTCATGCAGCGGGCTAGAAGATTTCTTCTGCTACACATTAAATCTTTATGAG
>NW_022103911.1:13437355-13446288 GCF_000313985.2 Echinops telfairi
AAAAAATACTGTGATGCTGTTAAAAAAGAAAGAAATATCTGTGTGTA
Source organism: Echinops telfairi (assembly GCF_000313985.2). Taxonomy (NCBI): domain Eukaryota; kingdom Metazoa; phylum Chordata; class Mammalia; order Afrosoricida; family Tenrecidae; genus Echinops; species Echinops telfairi. The sequence goes on from NW_022103911.1 coordinate 13,437,403, forward strand.
TACTTGTATGTACTCATTAACATATACATGCATGTCTATGAAAATCCTCAAAATGATTCTAGGCTTCTCAGAATATCACATATCTTAATACATCAAGTACATTGATGTACTGTGTCAATGCTGGTTCACCTGCTGTCAGTTCAATACTCTTGGTTAGCTGATTTCTACTTCTTCACACCGATGCAATTTCAGTTTTAAATTCTCAGGCAACAGGTGCGTTTAAGGTAGAGTCTTGTTCACCTAGTGGAGTTTCCACAACGGATCCGTCTGGATCTTGTTGGTGAATATTATTGTAAATTTTGTTTCACAACCAGCCCCCATTGCTTATGTCAATAGCGTCCAGCCACATAAGGATTTATTCTGTACAAGTTAATAGTCCAGGTATTCTGATATGCAGTTAGCCTACACTTGTTCAATTTCCCTCTGTCAGGGGTGTCTTAATTAGTACAATTGGCTAATCAATGATACTATTAACAGAAGATCCTTATGCACCAGAGAGATGATCAAAAGATTATTTACTATAAATTAACAAGGAAGTCTCTAAGGCAGTGGTTCTCCAGCTTCCTAATGCTGTGACCCTTTAGTACAGCTCCTCATGTTGTGGTGACCCCCAACCATAAAATTATTTCATTGCTACTTCGTAACTGTAATTTTGCTACTGTTATGCATCACAGTGTAAATATCTGCTACGCAGGATGTATTTTCACTGTTACAAATTGAACGTAATTTAAAGCATAGGGATTACTCACAAAACAATATGTAATTATATATTGTGAAATATTTATTTATAATTACAAATAAAGGAAATTTTGTCTTGAAGCATGGTGTAGCATGGGTAACAGTCTTAATGTAACAGCAGTAAAATGCATTGCTGCATTTTGCTGCAGTATACGTAAAAAGTCAACATCACTGCAAAGGTTGAAATAGAGATCAGTGTCTCGGTTCCTAAGACCATCGCACATAATGTGTTTTCCAATGATCTTAGGTGACCCCCGTGAAAGGGACGTTCGACCCCCAAATCGGTCGCCACTCACAGGTTGAGAGCTGTTGCTGTAAGGGGAGACAGCTGGGAGAATTCTGAAATAGGGTCACCTGGGGAAACCATGTGCCAGGGTCTCCATGAGAAGACTTCAGGTAACATGGAATGAAGGAGAGTTCTGTCTTGCTGCTGAGTAGTCTTCCTTCAAAGTTAATCCACACTTTGAGTCCACAGAATCAAAATCTGCCTCGATTCTGACCCACAGAAAGCAGGATGTAAAACATTTATTCCTATTTTAATCCATTATCTTGTAGTAATTAATTATTTAGAAATAGGTAAGCACAAACATTTCGAGGCATTCGCAGGGAAAAGTATTTATTGCAAATGTAAAACAATGGACTTTGATAAGCTACCACGTTCCTGATGTGGTATGATAATGTAGTTAATAGTAGAATGACATGTGAGCCATCCATGATTTGGGTTTCTTTTTTATTATTTTATTTCTATCCGATTCTTATTCAGAAAACCCCACAATTGATGTAGCCCATAATCTCTATTAAACCTTCGGCACAGTTTCTTTCAGCTGAGTGTTTTCCCTTGATCAATTGCCTTTGTCAATTCTTCTTGGAAAGCAGGCATTTTTCTTTCAAAATAATTATCTTACTATTTTAATTCCCTCCTTGCTTAATTACGACATGCACTAATCTGGTAGGCATTGTTCTGCTCTTGTGAATAAATATTATTGGAAGATTTGCCTTATCACTTACTCCAGTTGCTTTGTAAATAGTGTCCAGTCACTTAAGAGTTCTTAAATTCTTAATAGTTTACAAATCAACTATTCACATACTGCAGTTTGTAGCTGGCCTACACACATATAATTTCCTTCCCGCAACAGTGTTTTAAATGCTATACATTGGCTAAACTAATGATGCTATCAATGTGTAGTGGTAGTGCTTTGGTCTGCTAACCACAAGGACAGCCAGCTTCACAGGGGAAGGATGAGGTTTTCTACTCCTCTGAAGAAATTCAAGCTCAGACTCACAGAGGCAGTTCTGCCCTACGCTATAGGGTCACTATGAATCAGCATTGACTTGAGGGCCCCAGGGAGATGAATGACAATAATGTCTCTAAGGTGAACCAGAGAAATACATAAAGCATACATTTGTAACTGCATTCTGAGCTTGCACTTTATTCTAGTGCCAATCTAAGAGCAAGTAGTTCTTACAACATGGCCCTACTTGCTGGCCAATGGCCACCCTCATGAAGAGAACACTGAAGATATGGGTGCAAAAGCAAAATGTGATGAAGAAACTAGATGGTTCCAGGACCTTAGAAAAAATAAATAAATTAACCAAAACAAAACGGCATCTGGCATCTTAAAGGCCTATTTACAAACAAACAGCTATCTAAGTGAGGGGTCAACTAAGTCCACATGGAAGAAGCACACTAGCCTGTTCGATCCAAGGATTGTATATAATAAAATCCAAATCCAAAGGAGGGAGTGGTATCAGATCCTACATTGTGAACATCTGGCTTGCAGAAGGCTATTGATGACAGTGAAAACTCCAAATCCATTTGCAATGTCCACATGTCGATTAAGGCTACAATGAATACTCTCTGGTCATGGTTGAGAACTGTGACAGCCCTGCTATCAGACAGATTCCATGGCAAAGTTAATTATAGCAGAGGTACTTTAAAATTTAATATCTTATCATTTCATCTCCTTTTCTTTGACCCATTTAAAAGCTGTTTCAGCTTTCCTTAAAAAAAAATAATAATAATGTAGGGGAAATACCTGTAGATTAAGCCCCTGGTAAATCCCCTCTGACCATGGACCAGGGAGGTGAATAGCGTTTTATCATTTGATCACCATTGTGATCCATTTAAAAGTTTTCAAGTATTTAATATTTTTTCTTTCTTTTCAATTGACGTTTTTAATCTCTTTTACTTTACTGTTCTTGTTAGCTTTTGTTTTTTTTTTATTTTTGCTTGTAATGCTTTTCTGTATATGAAATTCAGGAGAGGTAAATCTACAGAGACAGCCAGTGGACTAATGGTTCCCTGGGGATTATTGCAGGGGAGGTGGGGAGGACATGGGGTGCTAATAATGATGACTCCAAGAATGAAGAAAATGTTCTAAAACTGATTGTGGTGATGATTGGACAACTCTGCTTGATGGGATTGAACTATTAAATTGTATGGTATTTGAATTATATGCTGATAAATCTGTTATAAATAAACTTCATCCAATTCACAATATAAAGTTTTTTGAAATCTAATCAGGAAAAAAAATAATCATCTTTTTCTCATTTTCTATAGGTTTTCTTTACTTCACCAAGAATTATGTTCTCCATTTCTTCTGAGTCTTCTCATCTTGTTAGACTTACTAAGTTTATAATCTTCACATACTATGTTTTGGTAAATGAAGATTGAATTTCTCATTTCCATACTCTCCATAGCCAAAGGGAATTTGTTCTTTGACTTAAATCCGACAGCTCTCATCAATAAAGAAAATGTACTTGTGTCTTGGAATAACTTTTAACTATTATTATAATACATTTCATTGAATTTGCTTTCCCAGAAATAATACCCCCCAAATCCTACTATCTTATCTCCCTGCAATGTTTCCTAGATAACCCAGAAGCACATTGCTTTTTAATACCTTCCTTCATTCTGTAAACTTTTGGCAACCCACATGCAAAAGTGTGCTATCTACTGCTAAAATTGCTGTCCAGGAAAGGATTTCTTGAACTTTGGATGTTCTCAAATTGTCCATCCAGTAACACCTTGTCTTTCAACTGGTAATTGTTTTTCACTCATTTATAATAAGCTTGTTATGATGCCTAGGGCTATTAGTTTCCTAGTGTTGTCCTAGCAAAGTAGCATAAATTAGATGGTGCAATATAACAAAAACTAACCTCTCACATTTCTGAGACTAGAAATCTAAATTCAGGGTGTCAGTAAGGCTTGACTCCCGTTCCAAGCTCTGAAGACCACATGTCTTTGTGTGTTCCCCTTTCTAGGAGCTACAGTTTCCTTGGCCTAAGGAGCAGAGCACAAATGGGCCCACCAAACTCAGAGGACGATGGTCCAGCTCGGAGGGCCCAGTGTACAGAGAGGACTGTGTGGCTGCCCCCACGGCGAGATGCGGCATCCTGCGCTGACACACGGCCCTGCACTGGACAGCACCGGAGACACAGTGTGGAATGGGCGACTGAGCTGACCCCACCACACTGAGGCAAAATCTATAAAGTCCTCTTCTGTTAAATTTTGCTTCTTATAAGCTGTTCCACATCAATGATTACACTTTCCACATGATTTCCACGTGGATATATTTTCCATAGAAAGCTATCTCTTTCATCCCATTATCTTGATCAAATATTTGCAACATGTTCACATAAGTCAATATTTTCCCCATATCCCATATATGCAGTTCTCCAAAACTTCATTCCATGAAAATGCAATATTTCAGATGCACCGATGGTGGGTGGTCAGTGTCATTAGTAGTCATAACTTGAACATGTCATCAGTAGGGGATTACCTTTATCTCTAAAAAGATCAAGACATCCTAATGACTCATCTTAATTTAGCTGATTATATTGGAAAGGACACTACTTTCAAATAAGGCCACAATCACAGGTATCACAAGTAACATGTTTGTGGCATGGGGTGGACACACGATCTAACCCTTAGCAAACTCTTTGTTTTTGTTTCTTTCCATAGATGCAGATGTATGAGAAACTGGAAATGTATTTTAAATAACTGGCAGCCTAGCTTATATTAATACAAAGACTAAGAAGATAGGGTAAAACGAAAGGCCTGGTGATTTATTTCCAATATTTAGCCCAAGGAAACCCTATGGATCAAAAACAAATATTGTTCGTCATGGTGTTGGAAGAGGAGCCTCGTTGATTTGCTAGCATGCAAAACACACAGCGATGGCAACAATGGACTTGAGCATACCAACAACTCTGAAGTGGGAAAACGGTTGGAAGTTGGTTTCTGCTGTACATGGTCTTGCTTTGTAGTGCACGCCAGTCTTGCCGTGCACGGATTCCAAGGTATCTAAGAACAGCAACGCGCCGCACTAGAGACTTCATAATACAGCAACAAATAGAAGGCAGTGCACTTAACAGTAAAAAGAAAGGATTGGGAAGAATCACAGGATTAGTCTTCATTTGTATCTGAACAGCAAAATATAATAGAGCATATCTTCCAGAGAATTTCAAATAACCTGTGTTACCATGGAGGTATGAGATCTCAAACACACCAAGAGGCCACTAGGGACACCACAGTAAGCAGTACACTAACTCAATTCTGCCTTCGCAGCACTTTGAGAAGGTCTCTACCCCAGACCCCAGCAAACCTCAGATCATACTCACTCCCTCCAGAGAAACAGGGTCATATGCACGTTTGAAGTCAGCAGGAAGTGCAGACAGCCTCTTACAGCTAAATGCCACTTGTAACAAAGTTCCTTCTTAGTATTGAGTTTAGAGATATATTACTAGCAGCCTCCACTACAGTACACATAAGACAGCACTGGCCTTCCTAGTCCTCAATTCAATATTCTTTTATTTTCTATACTCTGTAGGTTATGTCAAAATTTTCAAATGCTGTTGATATATCTGTGAAACCTCCTTTCAATTGGGTTTTCTTCTTGCTTCATATAGATTTTTAAACCTCATATAAAAATTTGTTCCAAATTAATATTTTTTGTGAACAACAGAGATATGATTTGTAACTTGACACAGTGAATGATAGAGTTCTGAGGAAGAAGCAAAAATGTTACACTCATTTTCTGATCATCTTAAAGCCCAAGACTATAAGGTTGAAATATCAATATAAGAAATACTGAACTAAATTCAAATATTTTAATGTTTCCCTCATGTAAATGAAGTAACAATCTTACCTTCAGGAAAATTTACATACATTTAAAGTTGGGCCCGCTGTCTATTTAGGAATGTCTTGTTAAACACACAGGATTCTAAGAGGCAAAAGGGAAAATAAGATTTCTTTTTAAAATAAATCTTTTAAAATAATAAATTATTACCATGAGTTTTAAAAAATGACTTAATGATATATCTGGAAAAGTGAACACAAAAATATTTGTATTTTTGTATTAAATTCATAACAAATGACATTGATAAGTGACTTACATGAATGAGGTGAAAATTGGAGGACTATTCATGGTAATGCTAAGTGCTGTGAAAAGTTTATCTGAATTGCTTGCATCAAAGAGAAAATAGACTCTTTAATGATCACTTCTCTGACATCTAACAGTAACATCATTTTTAGCTATGACTGCTAAAATTAGGTACCTTCCTCTTGGAAATACACATCCCCGGCAGCAAGCAGAGATGGCAGCCTTCACCTTATGATAATAGGAGACCAATCATTTATTTTTAAAATGAACATTTTTGTGATGATGAGGAAAACGTTACTTAAGATATATTTGATAGCAGCATAATATAAATTGGTATCCCATTAATAACTTTAGCAATATTTAGTCAAATATCTGCTTTCCTTTTAGGTAGAATTACACAATTTTAAAATTATCCAGCTTTTATCAGGGCTGTTTTTGCCAGGAAAATAAACTTTCATTGGCGACAAAAGAGCTTTTAGCAACTTGTAACAAAATTACACTTGCTTGAATAAATACTGCACAATATAACCTACTTGTTAGAAGTGCAGACAAATGGCTTTTAAGCTGCTGCCTCCAGGCTGGTAGCTGTTGATAACTAAGCCGGCAGTCAGTTGCCATGATCATGTCTCCGGCAGTCCTAGACCGGACTCTGGACCTTGTCAGGCCGTCCAGCACAGCTTGTCACCTAAAGACAGAAGGAAAATTCAGCATTTCCCCTGATCTGTAGGAAAACTGGTATGTCTATTTAGAGACCCCATGGCAAAATGATGACTTAATTTCAGCTTCTTAAAATGTGCACAATAGTTTTGAATGATGCCAATAGAGTCACCTTTCATTTTGAAAACTGAAAATGTACCGGGAAAATTAAGTTCAAAGTAAGAGAAGCAGCTACAGAAATTATACTAAGTTAAAAGCATCTAATTATATAAATCGCAGTAGTTTGACACAGATCAACGAACTAATGAAAAGAACTTGCATCAAATATGGCTAGATAGAATCACTGAAAGGGGGGGAAATCTCTTTCAAGTTTTTTGACATATTTATAATATTTTGTTAAAATATACTCAAAGTAGAAATAGAGGTTAAAGAATCACTCGGGAACAAGATTTGCAAACTATTTTTTTATTTAAGTCATTTTATTGGGGGCTCTTACCGATAGTATAACAATTCCAAAATCAATTATATCTAGCAAACTTGTACATATGTTGTCATCGCCATTTTCAAAACAATATCTTTTTACTTGAACCATTATTATCAGCTCCTCTTTTTTCCCTACCCCCCACTCCTCCCACCCTTGTGAACCCTTGATAAATTATACATTATTATCATTATATTTTCATATCTTACAGCATCCACTGTATCTCTTCACCCGTGTTTCTGTTCTTTGTTCCACGGGGCGGGGGGTGGTCATACATCTGTAATTGCTATCCGTTCCCCCTCCCCCCCACCCCTCACCCTCCACTCCACTACTCATGGTTTCACTATTCCCATTAATGTTTCTGCAGGGTTAACCTGTCCTGGCTTCTGTCCTGACTTCCGTTTGTCAAAAGCTCTTATCTGTTCCAATGTGCGTACTCCAGTCTAGCAGGATTTGTGAGGTAGAACTGGGGTCATAATAGTGGATGGGGCGTGCGGTGGGGGAGCATTAAAAAAGCAGAGACCCTTTGTGTGTTTCATTGGTGCTAAACTGCACCCTGGCTGAGGTTTGCAAACCTTATTGACAGAGGTAGTAGAAAATGGCCCCAAATAGTTGCTAGAGATCCTTCTCTGACTTTATTTCACAGTTCATAATTTTATAATTGCCCAGATTTAGCTCGGGAGCAGTACAGAACGAGTCCACTAACCAGTTTTAATTCATAGATTATGATTTACGGACTCCTACTTGAGAAAATAAGTAAATGCAATAAAAATAACAACTTTCATAATGCAAAAATCTGTCATTAATACAACTTTGATGTTTAAAGTTACAAAGAATGTCTTTTGTACAAACATAGACTATGTTTAATTAAATAAGTAAATAATTTCCATAACCCCTGTCATGTTATTTCAGACTACATGTATGAATATTGAAGGGGAAAGTTTAGTACAAGTTGGATGTTATATCAGATGTGTATTGTTATTTAAATAAGTTTAGTTAAATTTTAAAAATAAATCAATTCAATTCAATGCCCAAAGTAGTTTTTAAATATGGTCCTGCAGTACTTTAAAAACATATATTTTGTGAGCTTAAGGTCATCCCCTTTAAGGTGTGTTAATTTTACAAAATAAAAGTAACCACACAATAAACTTAACTTTATTCTTTGGAGATCTATGTGTACATGTGTGTACCTTACCTACTTAATTTGGCTCCCTGAAAGGAATAGCATTATTAGTCTTGTTAGATCTTTTGAACAGTGATAATAAGTCATTTTTAGGGTAGAAAAATAAGTTTCAAAGTCATACAGGTGGCAAGCAATTCCATAGTGATTATGAAATGCAGTGTTAATTTGTTTCACAGTACTGAAATTATCGTTGTTAGATTACATTGTTAGATTAAATTATCATGTTAGATGTTTAGATATTTAAAACAATGCTAATCACAATTTGTCAGCCAAGCAAACTTAGCACCCTCAAGCCAGATACACACATTAATCTTCTGTATCAAAACTTAAATAATAGCTTGCAGTCTATTATTGCTAACCTTTAAACTAGCAGAAAATATTTAATTCTATAGTTATTTTATAAAAGTCATTCTGATAAGTATTTTTCTTCTTCTGAATCTTGA
>NW_022103911.1:13447273-13452445 GCF_000313985.2 Echinops telfairi
CATCAGCAGGAGGAAGCAGAAAGGAAGAAAGAAACCAAACCCTAAACCTCTATGATATTGATGTTGGTTGTTAGACTACCGGTCATGATGTCTTCATCACAAACTGTTGGTTGGACTGTATCTTCTTCACAGTAGCGGGACTGCCGAGTTACTGTGAGGCGTCCTCTAGTCAGTTCCCACTCACATACAATCCACGCTAGAATAGAACAGTCCCTGCTCCTCTGACATCCTCACGAGTGTTCCTATTGCTGAGCCCATTGTTGAAGCCTTTGTGTTTATTCATCTCATTGAGGCTCTTCCTTTTCTTCACTGACCTTCTACTTTATGAAGTGTGATGTCCTTTTCAGGGACTGAGCTCTTCTGATAATATGTGCAAAGTACGTGAAACAAAGGTTTACCATTCTCCCTTCTATGGGGCACTCTGCCGTACTGGCTTATAAAATCATTTTTCACCCAACGTTCTCTCGAGCCAAAGCTCCAAAAGTATCTATAATTTCTTAAGATTGGATATAGCTTCACTTTTATGTCCTGGAAGATTTCATTCTTGTAGCACCAAAAAGTACTTCAAAGTAGAAGAAATTTCTCAAAAATTTCCTCAAATATTTTTATGTTAAATTTAAGCAGGTTCTTATATCAGAAATCTTGTCACCAGAATTCCTAAATAGATTAGACCCCTCTTTTTTCTACATATGTTATAATTTATCACCTCACTCATTGTTTTCTCATAAGTATCTCATTTTTTTTAACCACGTGCCAAGATCTGGCATCGATGTTCCATTGCAAAACCCCTGGGAGAATATTCTGTTGGGCTCTTTATGATAATATTTCTAACATATTGCCTTGAGACAGCTGCCCTTGTCCCTAAACATAAATTTCATGGAAGAACTTTCTCACTCATAAATCATGTTATCCTCCTTAAGAGTGACACACAAAATGGTGTCAAGGAAGCGAATCGAAATGTGCAATGGAAAATGTATTAAAACATCAACTAAATGACATTATAGAAAAAAGGAGAAGAATTAAATGGAACAATGAGAAAAACAGAGAGGGTGAGCCATTGATCTTAGAAAATATTGGTCAAGGCCTTACTGACAAGTAGAAAGCACACTCACTCTCTCTCACACAGAGAGGTGAGGAAACATTTCAAGGGTGGTTAATGCTGCTAATTAGCAAGGGACACTTTTAACTGCAGCATAATCAATCTAAGCTCAGCAATATGCCCTCACCAAACACATCTCTACCACAAGATGCTATTCTCAAAGGCCTTACTCTCATTATTCTTCCCTAGTAGAATTGATCACACAAGGGGGTTCAATTTCAATAGGCTCAGTCAATTATCTCTGACTACAGTGAAGAGGTTTCATGGGATTATTCCCACTAAAGATGCACGCTGTTCAACAGGATTAAGTAGGTAAAGCTACTTTGCTAGAGGGCCCATTACTGGTATAAAGTTCTGTTTATTTTTCTACAGGTTTCCTCGAAGATTGGGACCCAACTTAATATGTTTAAGTTATTTGAAAACATTTTTTGCTGTCCATCATGAAAGTATACAGAACAATTCTCAAAGTCCAATGAAAGAACTAGGTTGATTCTAGTTTGAGGTCATGGGTGACACAGACAGTTAAGCAACTTATTTGCTTGATTGATCGTTCTCCATTCTGAAGACTACAGCCTTAACACTCCTGGGGGTAGTTACTCTGCACATATAGGATTGCAGGGGCTCAGCATATACACTCCACAGGCACTATGAACAACTGCAGATCACAAAATACTGCTTCCAACCTACGTAAGAGACTAAAACAATTTAAATATTAATTATTTAGTCACTAATTTATTTATGCTCTAAAAACAATTACTTGAGTGTCTTATACTAGGTTGTCTAGGGAAGTAAAGCTAGTTGAGTGTATACATATATGATATGTTGATAGATGATAGGTAGATAAAAAGTGATAGATTTGCAGACAAACCTACAGATAGAGAAATTTATCTCAAGGAAAAAGTTCACCATTGTAGAGACTGACAAACCTCAAGTCTGCGGGTCAGACATAAGGCTAGAGGCTCCTCTTCACATAGATGAAAGGGCTTTAAAATCCCAAATTGGTAGGTCAGCTAGCCTGTGGCTGGTTTACAGGCTGGAGAGGCGAACAAATCCAAATATCAGCAGTAAGGTGAAGGCATCGGGCTTCCGGAGAGCAGGGGCAGATACATCCCAAGAAATGGAGTTCAGATGATGATGAGCCAGATGCCAGATCTAGCGCAAGCAAGCACGCTTTGCCAGAACACCCACACCCTGGAGAAACTGCTGACAACTGATGGGCTGATCACATCAGATCACGGGAGAGGATCGCATCACTAGTCATATCATTATGGAACTGCAAAACCACTGAAATCAGGATTTAGCCAATTTGACTTGAGCAACTCCTTTTTTTTTAAATCATTTTATTAGGGGCTCGTACAACTCTTACCACAATCCATACACACATCAATTGTGTAAAGCGCATTTGTATATTCATTGCCCTCATCATTCTCAAACATTTCCTCTCCATTTAAGCCCCCGGCATTAGGTCCTCATTTTCCCCCTCCCTCCCTGCTCCCCCCTCCCTCACGAGCCCTTGATAGTTTATAAATTGTTATTTTGTCATATCTTGCCCTGTCCGACGTCTCCCTTCACCCACTTTTCTGTTGTCCATCCCCCAGGGAGGAGGTCACATATAGCAACTTCTTAAGGCTAGATATATTTCCAAGTTGTAGGAAAACAGTAATAAACAGACAACCTTATTTTAAAGGAGCTAAAATTCTAGCAGGGGAAAGAGAAATAAGCAATTAATTGCCAATCATTAAAATAACCTTTTTATAATAAGATAGGATATTGGATTAGAAACGGAGAAAGAGAGACTTTTTAAATAGTGTTGTCAGGAAAGCCATTTTGGTGAGGGAACATTTGGGAAACAAAGATGGTTAAGTAAAAGAGGAAATAGCTAAAAAAAGAGAGACATGAATTAATCTACTTGCATAAATAAGTTCAGCCTCAGAAATCATACACAGCCGCTCTACTCTGTCCCATAGTGTCACTATGAATGGCAATTCACTTGATAGTTTTGAGTGTAGTTTGATTTCTCAGGAATCTGGATTCTGTTGGCATAGTGACTAAAGTATTTGATAATGAAAATGTTTCATGAGTCTGATCTACTCAGCTGCAAGGGGTTTGATCTTTAAAAGTTTGTCCTTAGACTTTCATGTTGACTTCTGTTGTCTTGGGCTATCAAGTGGCTTCCAATTTGTACAACAGAACAGAATACTCCCATGGCCATCCTCACAATTGTGATGTTTGAGTCCAAAGTTGTGCCTCTGAGCCATCCATCCCTTAATGGCCTTCCTATTTTTCACTGGCTGTCTACTTTGCCAACTACAATGTTATTTTCCAAGAATTGTTTTTTCCTAATAACATGTCCAAAGTATGTGTGGACAATGTCCACAGCCTAGTGTCTAAGGAGAATCTGGCTCTACTTTTTAAACACGGGTTGGTTCATTCTTCTAATAGCTCGCAGAGCATTCAATTTTCCTTTCCAACGCCAATGATTCTCATTCAAATCCATCAGTTCCTCTCTTGTATTCTTTAATTATTGGCAAACTTTCGTATGCATATGATGTGAATGAAAATACCATGATTTGGATCTTGCACACCTTAATCCTCAAAGTAATACCGTTGTGCTATTCAATGCATCAAGGAGATCTGATACAGCAGATTTTACCAATACAGTAGGTTCTTTAATTTCTTGAATGAATGCACATTGTGAGTGGATCCAAGCAAAACGAAGTCCTTCACAACCTGTCTTTTTCTGTTTTTCATGATTTTGCCTAGATATAATATGCAGTCATATATTAGTATTGAAATGTAAGCAACAATGTCTGTACAGGATACTTCAAAGTCAACAAGGTAGCACCAATTAAAAAGAATAGATATATAAAGAGGAGAGTAGACGACCTAGTGTACAGGCCTGGATGATTTTAGCTTCTAGGAATCAAGAAGAGATAAACCAGTAGAAGTAAATTATAAAAGAAAAGTAAAAGAAATACATGTCATCTCTATAGGCAAATATTTTTTTTCTAGAGAAATAGGGCTACTTTCTATTTCTGGGAGATGGTATACTACATGCACAGAGGCAGCCCCCTCCCATATACATGGAGAACTTAATATTTTAAACAAAGTTGTTTTCCAGGCAAAACAGAGCAGGTGGTAATGTAATGGAAACAACCAGATGCCAGAAAGAACAGAAAGCTGTGTCCTATATGGAGTTAGTATTTCCCTTTAAAATACCGTTCCGTTTCCTGGTGGTCTGTAGCCTGGTCTTGAAGAATCATCTAGGTGCTCAGTAATAGAGATAAAGCTACGCATGGGTTGGGGGTGGGGGAGTCCACCGGAGAGTCCTATATAAAGTCAGAACCCCCAAAATTGACCCGGGGGGAGAAAGTCCCTCAAAAGGAAACTCACTGGTCTTAGTCTTCTTTCTGAGCAAAGCAGGGGAAATAAAAAAAGAATTATTTGAGAAACTCTCACTAGCCACCAGAATTATTTCAGTGAGTGTTTTAATTCTTAATACCTTCGTGGGCTAAAGCATATCAAGTGAAAGTTTTTGCTTAAAAAGATTTTTACGTTGGCTGCACCATCAGCCTCAAAGTAAGTGCCTGGAGAAAATAACATAAACCTCTTTTGAAAAGAAGACCTTTTAAAAGCAGATGTAGAATGGCTTTTACAGAATAATGAAAGTTACAGAGAACATGCTCTAACAATAAAGATATATGTGTTAAGTATATCCGGAAAAAGATTTCTTGGGTGAGGACTTGTAAAAAGAACACTGAAAAAGAACACCTGTTTGTTTCGTCACTGTGATGCTGACTTCCAGGGAACTCATGCTTTCTATTTTATTGTAGAGAAAATACAGACCACACTGCGCTTTAAGATATCCTAAACTAGAGGATATCTCAGTTTCCTATTACTGCTATAATATATTGACCCAAACAGACTGATCTTAAATAATATAGATATTCATCGAAATAGCAATAATTGAGGGGTAATGATGCAGGTTAGAGATGGATAATTTGCAGAAATAAATAAATTCTGAATCAGATGAAAAGAAGTGGGAGACTGGGTGTAAGAAAAGGCAAATGTGC
>NW_022103911.1:13453599-13456772 GCF_000313985.2 Echinops telfairi
AGTAAATAATAAAGTTATTAGTAAAATGTAACACCCTATTAGGGTTAGCTTAAAATTAAAAGAGCTGGTAAGCTTTGGCAAGATAAATATATTCTTTTAAAGCTAAGAACAAGTTTTTAAAAAGAGTGAGCGTTGCATTCTTATCTCCAGGTGTTGTATTATAAACAAAGTATACAGTCAACAGTCAGGAATTAGTATAGAATTCGCTTGAAAAATAGGTGGACAAAAATTTCTGGCATGATTAGTAGGACATGTATTCTCTTTTAAAATTGCATGCCTGAAAAATTTACAATATAAATATATAAGACTACATATGAATCAGTTGAGATGGAAAAACCAAAAAAACTAGAAATCCTTTTAAAAGCCAGAATCTTCAGCATCGTTTACCTTATCTCTCACATGTAGACTTCAAGTAACTTCTAAAACATTTTGAATCCATTTTTTATGACCTTTCTCACTACTACAGAATTTTTTAAGCAAGTAAGAAAAGGTATTTCTTTAGCATTAGAACCCTGCTTCTGCATTTGTTAACATTGATATTTGATTCTTAAAATAATATTAGGTATAGTTATAATAATTTACAACATTATAATATTGTTGGTTTTGAACCCTTTAAATTGGTCTTGACTCATGGAGATTATATGCACAACAGACAGAAACACTTCCTGGACCTGTGTCAGCCTCCCAGTCATAGGAGTCACATCACTGTAGTCAGCATGTCTCTCCATTTGTTGAGACTTTTTTTTCCATTTGTTTTTTCAGAATTTTATCTTATTAGTATTATTTTAAAATCATTTTATTGGGTGCTCTTACAGCTCTCATAACATTATATACATCAATTGTATCAAGCATTTGTTGCCATCATCATTTTCTAAGCATTTACTTTCTATTAGAGGCCTTGGTATCAGCTCCTCTTTTTTCACTCCCTCCCCCCTCTCACCCTTGTGACCCCTGGATAAATTATAAATTAATTTTATTTTCATATCTTACTGCCCACTGTCCCCCCTCTCCCACAGTTTCTGTTTTCATATTCCTGGGGGAGGTGAGCTATATGTCAATCATTGTGAAAAGTACCCCCTTCCCCTGCTTCTCTCCCCACCTTCCCCCTTCCATCCTGGCATCACTACTCCCATTTTTGTTCTTGAGGGGTTTATCCGACCTGAATTCCATGTGTCATGAGCTCTTATCTGTCCCAGTGTACATGCTCTGGTCTAGCCAGAATTGAAAGGCAGGACTGGGGTGATGATAGTGGGTGGTTAGGAAGCCTCAAAGAACCAGAAGAATAGTGTGTGTTTCATCAGTGCTATACTACATCCTGGTTGACACACTCTTCCTTGTGACCCTTCTGTGAGGGACTGTCCCATTGTTTACAGAAGGGTTTTGGGTCTCTGCTCGACCCCCTCCTTCTCAAAAATAAGTTTTTGATTGTTTATTTGTTTAGGGTCTTCTTGTGCCTGTTGCCTGATTCCTTTGACACCTCACGATCACACAGGCAAATGTGCTTCTTCCATGTGGGTTTGTTGCTTCTCTACTAGATGACTGCTTGTTTAACTTCAAGCCTTTAAGACCCCAGATGTTATCTTTTGATAGCTGGGTATCATAGGCTTTTTTCACCACACTTACTTATGCATTCATTTGTCTTCAGCATTTGTGTCTGGAGGTGAGCAACCCAGAATGCCAGGTTGTTAGAACAAAGTGTTCTTGTGATGTGTATGGCTTGAGCAGAAGCCCAAATTCCATCCACTCACTCAATGCATTGCCATATCAATATATGAACATAGGCCAATACATCTATTTTTATGAATTAATATATTTACATAAATGCACACCTATGCTTATACCTCTATCCATAGCTTTGTTCTGAGAGATCTTTCCTCTGTTTCCTTTTACTTTCCTCCTGCTCCACCATCATGCTCGCCCTTCTTCTGCCTCTTAGTAATTCCTCTCAGCTAGATTGCTGTTGCTCCAACACCCCCAGGATATCTATGTCCTCCTTGTTGTTGATTTTAATTCCCTAGTGGCTCTCCTGTCTATGGCATTGTTTGCACGCTGCTCCACTCCCAGCCCCAACCTCAACCCAGGTCCCTCTTTAGCTTTTGGTGCCACTACTCTCTGCTTGGGCTTACTTCCCATGCCTATCTCATATTGGTAGGCAAAACAACAACAGAGAAAAAAACAAAAAGAAAACAATTTAATAAACAGGAAAAAAAGTAAAAATCATTCATAGTTCCAGGTCTGTCTGCTGACCTTTATGACTATCTCCCCACCAAATCAGGGGTGGAGGGGTGGGGTTTCAGGAACTGCCCCTCCTAGCCTGAAGTCAATTTGGGGGGCTCTTCAGGGGAATGGGGGCTTTGCATTGCTCCCATTGATGGTCTGTTATGTTACCTTCTTGGTTTGTCCCACTGTGGAGGTGGTCAGAACAGACACACTCCCCACCACGTGTCCCCAGTATTGTCCTCTGTCACAGTATGCTTTAGGGAGGGGGACATCATGTCGAATGCTGTTGTCAGCCCGACAGTCCTCTCTGTGCCTTAGCAGCTCTGTTCAGGGATGTCGTCTTCCGGCCTTGATGTGTCAATATGGGGTCTATACCCTCACTCTCTCTTGTTCCTTCTTGGTTTTCTTCTATATGGCCATGGCTGGCCCCTCTCCCCAACCTACAGGTTTAGTGCTGTCCTCTGTAGCACATATTCCTGCGGGGGGTTGCCTCTGACTGGGACCAGCCCTGTAGACCTCTTGGAGACTATTTTAATTTATCACTGACCCTCTGTACTTCTTAAACACAATGACCTTCTCCAGTGTTTGATCCCTCCAGATAACAAGTCTAAAGTTCAATCTTCCCATTATCCCTTCTAAGGAGGGAATAAGTACATTCTGACTGTACTTATTCTAGTATAGATTTGTTTATTCTTCTGGTAGTTCATGGCATTGACATGCAATGTTCTTTGTAACACCTTACATTGAAGGTATCACTTGCTCTTTAATCATCAAAGTTACACATACATGAAGAATACAATGGTTATAGATCAGATGAACCTTAGACTTCAACGTGACAGCTTTGCTGTCCAACAATTTTAAGAGGCCTTGTGCAGCAGTTTTTCTGAATATAGTATTTCATTTGATTTCTCAGTCACTGTTTCCATGGGCAGTAGCAGTAAATATAATAAAAG
>NW_022103911.1:13457547-13459268 GCF_000313985.2 Echinops telfairi
GATGTCTGATCAAATTATCCTTGTGTCTGCCTTCTGTTATTACTTTATTGATTAGACCATGTAACCAGAAATGTTATTTAGGATGTGTTATTAAGAGTGAGATCTCTCAAGTCCATTAATCAAGCTTATATCTTACAGGAATTCCAATCGTATGTCATTAAATGTACATTTTTAAAGATTATCTTTAATATTTTATTATTTGGAGAAATTTATAAACCTTAATCTTTTGGCAGAATTACTTTTGCATAACGAGGATAAATTTCTATTCTCTGAGGTAACATATATAAAACTTCTCAATATAGTTTATTCATTTCATAATCTCTATTTATTCTTATTATCATATCATTGAATTTTATGTAATTATCTATAACTGACTGTAAGAGATCCATTCATATCTGTGCTCTTTCCAAAGACAGATGACCTAACAAAATGGTCAAACTATAGAATGATAGCATTGTTAACTCACACACAAGTACAATTGTGCTAAAGATCATCCAACAAAGCTTGCAGCAGTAGTACATTGACAGAGAACTACCAGAAGGGTAGGAAAAATTCAGAAGAGGACCTGGAAGAAGGGATATCATAGCCGATATCTCATGGATCTTGGCTCGAAGCAGAAAATACTAGAAAGATGCTGATATAGTTAAAGTTTATTGTGCCAACCTGGACGATAAACCCACGTGGGGTTAATTGAAGGGCAGAGAGATAAATGGCTCAGTGAGCCTTGCCTTTCTAGTTCTCGGGTCTCTTGCTTTGTGATGGTCAAACCAGTGTACAGCTGCCTTAGCCAGTTCCCTGGTTCAGCTGCAAAGGCTCACTTCCTGCAAGATTGACCTACCCTGATGCAGCCCTGCCAGTGCTAAGATGCTTACACACTCACTGACTCGGCTTTCCTTCTACTGTCGGTGTCATTGCTTGTCTTTTGTGAGATGGAGGAGGACTTTGTGGATTGGTGTTGGACATATGGGATAATGTTGGACTTGTGGGACTGGGCAGCACTTGGTTAGGAAGTTTTCTTGATGTGTACTTAACCTTTATAGAAAACTCTCTCTTATACATGAGCTTCTGTGGATTTGTTTCTCTAAATTATCGAGACTAACACAGCTGTTTACTTGTGTTTCATGAATATGCAAAGGTATTCTACTGTGTGGATAACAATAAACTGTGGACACCCTTGAGAAGAATGTGAATTCTAGTACACTTCATTGCTTATTTGGAACTTGTGCGTGGGTTAAGAGGCAGTTGTGAGAACAGAATAATGGAATACTGCATGGTTAAAATGGGAAAATATGTGCATCAGGGTTGTATCCTTTCACCATAGCTGTTCAATCTATGTTCAATCTAGATGCTAAGCAAATCATCAGAGAAGTTGGAATATATGAAGAAAAGTGTAGCATCAGGATTAGAAGAAGGTTTTTTAATAAGCAGTAGTATGCAGGTGACAAAATCTTGCTTGCTGAAAGTGAGAATGAATTGAAGCACTGGCTGATGAATGTCAAGGACTGTAGCCTTCCGTATGGATAACAACTCAAAGTAAGGCAAACCAAAATCCTCAAAACTGGATCAACACTGAAAAATGGAGAAAAGCTTTTCAAGGTCTTTGTCTTACAAAATCTTGATTTGATGTGATTGAGGATCCACATGCTCATGTGGATTTGATTTCATGTGATTGAGCATCCACAATGCTCATGGAAGCAGCAGTCAAGAGATCAAAAGACGTA
>NW_022103911.1:13460661-13538487 GCF_000313985.2 Echinops telfairi
TTGGATCTCCACTCCACAATTCCCCCATCATTAACTATGGTAAGCTTTTTTGTTCTGATGATGCCTTATACCTGATCCCTTCGATACCTCGTGATCGCACAGGCTGGTGTGTTTCTTCCATGTGGGCTTTGTTGCTTCTGAGCTAGATGGCCGCTAGTTTACCTTCAAGCCTTTAAGACCCCAGACGCTATACCTTTTGATAACTGGGCACCATCAGATTTCTTCGCCACATTTGCTTATGCACCCATTTTGTCTTCAGTGATCGTATCATGGAGGTGAGCACACAATGATATGATTTTTTTGTTCTTTGACGCCTGATAATCGATCCCTTGGGCACCTCATGATCACACAGGCTGATGTGTTCTTCCAAGTGGTTTTTGTTGCTTCTGAGCTAGATGACCACTTGTTTACCTTCAAGCTTTTAAGACCCCAGATGCTATATCTTTTGATAGCCAAGTTTATTTCCATTTTTTTCTCTATAAATTTCTTTTGCCTTGGACCTTAAGTCAACTATAGCAATAATATCTGAAGAAGCAGCCAAATTCTTGAAACAATTTTCTATACTCACCATTTCTATTTCTTCTATTCCCATCTTCTTCATCACTTTTGTTTTCTTTACATTAAGCTGTCATCCATGTTGAAGACTGGAATCCTTGTTCTCCATTAGGAAATGCTTCAAGTCCTCCTCACATTCAGCAAACAAGGCTCTGTTATTTGCATACATGTCAAAGTTTGTCAACAAGCCTTCCTCCAATACTAATGAGGCATTCTTCTTTATATTATCAATCTTCGCTGATTGTTTGTTCAGCATACCAAATCAATAAGTATCGTGAAAGTATACAAACCTGATGCAGACCTTTCTTGACTTTAAACTATGGAGTATTCTGTAGTTTGCTTTCACAACTGCCTCTTGATCCATGTACAGGCACAATAAAGTGTTCTGGAATGTCTATCTTTTTCAAGGCTATCCATAGTTAGTTCTGATCCACACAGCCAAAATCACTTTTTATAGTCAATGAAGTGCGAGTAAGCGTCATTCCATCTGACATCCTTTTCTGAATCTGGGCTGAATTCCAGCCAACTCCTAACTGCAATCATTATTAAGGGATGTTCAGCAAAATTTTAATTGTATGTGATAGTAATGATATTATTCTCTAATTTGTACATTCTGTTGGATCAGCTTCTCAGGCTGTAGCTCTCTTTCAAAAGTCTTGACATCGATGAGTAAGTGCTTCCAGTGCTTCCTCAGCTTTTGAAACATTTCGATTGGTTTGTCATCAATTCTTGGAGCCTTGTTTTTGCCTAATTCCTACAGTGCAGCTTGGATTTCTTACCTCAATAAAATTGGTTCTTAATCATATGTTGCTTCTTGAAATGATTGTAAGTCTACTACTTTATTTTATTATTTTTTTATATCTTTCTCTGATGCTTCTTGGAATTTCTAATATTTTGCCTATGAGTCTTAAATAGTTGTGTGTATGGATGTACAGTGAAACATCAGCTGTTGAACTCAATTGGTTCCAATTTTTTTTAGAACACCAATGAGCTCAAGAACTGAGCATATTTTTCCCATAAGAAATAATGGAAAACCAAATAATTGGTTCTGAGACCCCCAAATTATGCATACGATTTCAATATGGAGGGTTTTAGTCAACTCGCATATCGCTGTCTCGGGTACACTATCATAATTGAGTTGTTTCTGATTAATCCAAATTAACAGTAACTTTTCAGGGTCTTTGATGTTCTGGGTTCCTTGTTTTCATGGTAAAGCATTTCACAACTTTCATAATATTTGCCACTTAAATCACATTTTTAAAATTAATGTTGATAATGTAGACTTAGCCTTGTTGTATTCAGCTGTTCTGAGCAGCAACACCTCATTCAAATTTCACAGTTTTTCACTTAGCTTTATTTACTCTACTTTTAGCTTTAGTGCTGGAATCACTAACTTTCTTGGGAGCCATGGTTATGGTATTTTACACAAATTAAGCCAAAAAAATCAAACAATGACAAATATTTTAATGCACTAACACAAGTACTATATGTTTTTGAGTCAGACAGGTGCTTAGAATGAGCCCATGCCTCACTCCAAGCCTGTACATATTTTTTTAAGTCAGATTTTCAGTTTGATTATTGAGAAAAGTTATGAGCACCAATCATATATTTTTTTAACATTGTTGTTCGAGTAGTGGAAAGTCAGAGGAGCTTGGAGCTGTTCTCTCTCTCCCTCTTTCTCTGCATATATTTATGTACATATATATATACTTTGCAACTGCATCTATTTATATATATAATGGTTTTCATTGTTACGTTATAAATTGACTGTAGAGAAAAAGAGAATGGCTAAAAGATATATTTTCTAAACATTTTATTGTGAATTAGGTGAAAGCATAAAGAGTAGATCAATTTTCCATTCAATAATCCATACACACTTTTTTCATTTCATTGATTGCAATCCTCATGTCTCATATCGTTTTTCCCACTTCTTTCCTGTGTTTCTTTTTCCATTCTTTATTCTTTCCTAAGCTTTCTGGACTTTGCAATTGGGTAAATATGATCCTTTAGATCTAAAATGGTTGATTATTATAAGCTGTATATACCTCACCAAGGTTAATGTTCCCTTATAGACTTGCGTGTTGCTTAGCTGAAAATTGAACCATGCCAGTGACTTGATTTCCAGACCTGAAGAGTGATTAAATTCTGTAGAAATTTCCTACTTCCTTAAGCATCTTGTCTTGGCTGAGTTCTCCAGAGAAGAATCAAAACCAGTGAATCATGTGTGTGTGTGTGTGTGTGTGTGTGAGAGAGAGAGAGAGAGAGAGAGCGAGAGAGAGAGAGAGGCAGAGAGAGAGACTTATATAAGGAATATGGCTCACACAGTTTTAGAAGTAGGCAAGTATCAAGTCCAGGTTAGTTTTAAGTGGAGGTTAAATGTTAAGCTGGAGGTTTCTTTGGACTTGCATAGCCCAGGGGACTGATGAATCCAAAGTTGGTAAAAAACAAACAAACAAAAACTTTAGCCTTATTGCTGCAGAAGGAAATGAATCCATGATCTGCAGTTGAGATGGCAGGCTGCTAATGACACTCAAAGCAGGCAGGCAATATAGGAGGCTATTGTTGCATATTCAAAGAAATGGGCATCCGTGAGGAAGATGAGAGATCCAAACCCAGAGACAAGCAGAGAAACTTTGTAACTGCATCTAATTGTGCTTGAAGCAGGCCATGTCCTCAAGGAGTTTTCAACATGGAGGAGTTCTAGGTCTTAACTGCCCTCCACCGAGAATAATAGCTGAGTCAAGTTGACACAAAACCATAACTATCGCACGACTTAAAGTACAATTATCATTAGCCATGTTTATATAGCACGTGCCACTTTAAAATATGCTTGACTCCATTTTTATAATTACACAAATTCTCTGTGATAGTTATTATTAGCCCCAGTTCAGATGAGAGAACCAATTTTAAGAGACAAATTAGATTTTCATTAATGACCACTTAGCTAATAAATGTTGGAACCAGATTTTTGGATGAGATATTCTAAGTAGAAAAACTTCCTGCTTGTCATCAAATTAATATTTCACCAATTTTCATTTTATAAAGTTCAAATGAGGCTTTTAAAAAGACAGAGCAGTCTTTCTGTCTCATGATAAGTGAGGAGTTGAAAGTGGCAAGGGAAGGTATTCTCATGAAATAAAGATAACATTAATGATACAATTCCAAAAATGAGAGAATACATTTTGACCATATACTTTAGTTTTAGGTAAATATAAGAATAAATAAAAAAGCATTTCTACAAAATCATAAAAAAATTATAAACCAAAATGATTTAAAAAGGTGAATCTATTATTTCGTAATAATTTTTCCATTTAGGATTATGCAAAAAGGTTCTAAAGTGGCAAGATCCTCCTGAAGGGTGGATGCAGTTAGGGTTCCTGACAAACCAGGGTATGGCAGTCCATGTTAATTTTCTTTTCTTTTTTTTTTTTTTAACATTTTATTATACGACTGTCATCCCAATCCATGCAATTGTGTAAAGCGCATTTGTGCATCGTTTCTCAAAACATTTTCTCTCCACTCAAACCCCCAACATTAGGTCCTCATTTTTCCCCTCCCTCCTCGCTCCCACCCCCCTCCACCCCCCGTGTTAATTTTCAATGAATTATGTCACCTTCGTAAACTTTCTTTATAATAAGCCAGGGTGATTGTTCGGTATCCTCAGAGAAAATCTTATCAAGTTACCATGTTTGAACCCCTCACCCTGAAAGAAACCAAAAGAAAACTCAGTTTCCATAACCTGAGAAGATGTCCCTGCATTGAATGTAACTGGTCCAGCAGAAGGCATTGTTTTGATGAGATATATTAGGGCACGTTCATGAAAATAAGACAAATGCATCACCGAGGGACATTTTTTACAGCCATCAACTAATTGTACACACATGTTTAGTCACGTGTTGTTTGGGGGGGGAAATCATGTTTTGAAGAGGGACCCTAAAATCAATATTTTAGTGTACCATGATAATTTTTGAACCCATTTTAAAGTGAAAAGAAATATAACATTGTTTTCTCTTTTGTTTTTAAGACAGTGTGGTAGAATAGAGCTACTTGTTTCAGCCATAGAGGTTAAAAACAATTAAGTACTTTCATAAATTAAATTTTCTAGTAACTTAAGCCATAAAGAAAAGAACAAGAATCCTTTTCACAATCATCTAACTATGAGGAGCCATGCATGAAATGTTCCCATTGTCCTAGATAACAGTACAACTACTGTGTACCATGTAAAACTGTTTGTAGAATAAAAACAAATACAAAATAATGGGGTTTTTTTTGTTGTTGTTGTTAGGTGACATCATGTCAGCTCTGATTAACAGCAGGATAAAACACTGCCCAGTCCTGACAACTGTTGCTATGTCAGAGTCCACTGTTTGAATTGTGGTGCCGGTGAACAATATTGCAAGTACCATGGACTGCTAAAACTATAAATCAATCTGAACGGAAGAAGTACAGCCAGAGTGGTCCTTAGAGCCAAGGACGGTAAGACTTCATATTGCATATTTTGGACATGTTGTCAGGAGAGATCAGACCCTGGAGAAGGACGTCATTCTTAATAAATTGGAGGGACAGTGAAGAAGAGGAAGGCCTTCAATGAGATGGAATGACACAGTGGTTGCATCAATGGGCTCAGGCCTAGGAATAATGTTCAGGATGGTGCAGGACTGGGTAATGTTTCTTTTTGTTGTATATAGGGTTGCTATGGGTCAGAACTGACCCAATGGCACTTAAGTAAAACAGAAAACATGCAATCATGCAGCTCTGCTGGCATAGTCGTTGCTTGCACTACTAACTGAAAGGTCAGAAGTTTAAGACCACTAGATGATCTCTGGGAGTATGATTTTATTATTATCTTGTTTGGAGAGTATGTGTGGTTGAAAGTTGTGTTAAAGTGTCAAGTTGATAAGGGGTGGTCTGCGATGATTAGATTCTATGTCCCTGAAATGTGTCTGGTGAAGGTAGGGGTGGATCCCAATCTATTAATCATATTGCAGCCTGATGACACTTCCTTGCGAGTTTGGCTTCTTATGTAAGAGAGACCCTGAGCAGAACCCTAGCTCTCTCTTGCCTCTTCACTTTCCATGGGATCAAGATTCTATGTCCTGATAGATTACCTGTTGATCACAGGAGTCATCAGCTGATTGCTTACCTTGGATTCATTTGGCAGACTGTGGATTCATTCAGCTCTTCATCCACCAGCCTGTGACCCTCCTGCGTCATCCTCCTGCTTCCTGTTTGTCATCTGATGCAGCTACATGAGTTGAGTCAGAAGACTAGCTTACATCTGACCATAAACTTGAACAGGACTGAATTTACCTACTTCTACAACTGTGTAAGCCATTTCTTGATAAACATTGTTTTCTATGTACATACTACATACACAATAGTTTTGATTCTCTAGAAAATTCAAGATAACCCATTATTCAATCACACAATTTATGAAATAGGCAACACAGCGTGAGACTGGATGTTGTATGTGAGATGAGACAGTACTGGATTTTTATAATTTAAAGAACAAGGAACCATAGAAAATTCAAGTAGTTTTAATGTGTTTTTTCCTTATTAAATGTATAATTGCTTCTTAAAATTATTTTCCCCTTAAAATTGTGTTTGGCTAAGAAGACAAAGAATTCAAGTTTGAGGATTCAGTGGCCGTCAAGAAGATAACAAATGTTACTTGGCTAGAATCTACACATTAAAGATCAAGAATTTTATACCTATATCTGTATCTACATATATATGCAAACTAAGTATGATTTCTAAAAGTTAAGTTACATATTATTTTGATTGTTTGACCTGAAAGAAGTAGAAGTAATGCTCTTCCAGGGGGTCTTAATGACTCCATCTTGTTTTTAACTTCCACACCACTTTTTGCTCAGCCAGCCACTAATAGAACTCCACACTCACAGGTGAATGAGTGAACATTGGAATCTTACTAATGTCCCACAGGGAGGAGTTTTCTCTAAAATATGTCATTTCACAGAACCCAAAAGTGTGGAAGGGTTTATTTAACCCTTGCTGGTTTCTAGCTCCAAAGGGCTAAAGTAAAGTTTTTCATTGTTAACAGTTTCTCTGATTAGCATAAAACTTGATTTTTTTACAATCACATTTTGTTTATCCTTAACAGTTAGTAAATTCTATTCATATTCAAATTTGGAACATTATTCTTTATTTTTCATGAGGATTTGGGAAATTATTTTTATACTGCAGTCTTAAAATAGTAGAAGCTTTTATATGATGTTTGTAAAGTGTAAAAGAGCAAATATAAACTCTTGAAAACATTGCAGTGCAGTTTAATAGTCTGTTATACTCAAGTTCACTGTTGATTTTATGAGCTATAGCTATATAAATAAATAGAAAGTTGATAAAAGCAAAAACCTACTCTGAGAAAAAATATGAAAAATATAGAATCTATATTTTATAAACCTATTCTTATTTTAGATGTGTTGATATTTTACCATCCCTACATGGCCATCCATAATCCTATCTAATTAAATAAAGAGACATACAGTATACATTATGTATTATTTAAATAATAAAATGAAAGAAACTATATTACCTCTTATGATTACTATTGCAAACAGTATGTTAGCCTTAAATTTGATCCATAGAATGACAAATGTAAATGATCAAACACCATAATATTCATCACAAAAAGTGCAATTTATGTAAAGATAATGATAATGTTTTGGTAGTAAACCTAACTATGCTTAGATTTTTTATGCTTTTAAAATTATACACTATCTTTGGCTTAATATATTTTTCCTTTACTTGATTAGTTAATAGTAACTTGGTTCAATTATATTTTTGGCTTTTCCATCCTTGTCAGTAGACAGGACTTCTTTTTTTTAATTTAAATTAAAAAAAACGTTAACTTCTATTGGGGGCTCATGCAGTTCTTATCACAATCCATACACACATCCATTGTGTCAAGCACATTTGTGCATATGTTGCCATCATCATTTTCAAAACATTTGTTTATATTTGAGCTCTTGGTATCAGCTCCTCATTTTTTTACTTCTTTCCTTCCACTCCGCCCTCATGAACCCTTGATAATTTTTTTTTTCATGTTACACCAACTGCTGTCTCTTCACCCACTTTTCTGTTGTTCATCCCCATGTAGGGCATTATATGTTGATCATTGTTATCAGTTCCCCATTTCTCCCCCAACCTTCCCCTTAACCTCCTGGTATCACTACTCTCATCATTGGTCCTGAGGGGTTTATGTGACTGAGATTCCCTGTGTTGTGTACTCTTATCTGTATTAGTGTACTTGCTCTGGTCTAGCTAGGTTTGTAAGGTAGAATTGGGGTCATGATAGTGAGAGGAAGGAAGCATTAAAGAACTAGAGGAAAGTTGAATGTTTCATCTGTGCTGTACTGCACCTTGACTGGCTTGACTCTTCCTTGTGACCCTTCTGTGAGTGATGTCCAATTGTCGGCAGATGGGCTTTGGATCCCCACTCTGCCCTCCCCCTCATTCACATTGACATGATTTTTTTGTTCTGGATCTTTGACGCCTGATGCCTGATACTGGTGTGCTTCTTTCATGTGGACTTTAGATTTTAGATCTCTTGTTGCTCCTTTGTCTCTGAGTTTGTTGGCTACCCCCTTCCCTTACCTGGCCTCCCCTTCTCCTGGGTTCTCACGGAACAGTCAGTCCTATTGTTTTCTCCAGATTGTTTATCAGGCCTATTTTATCTAGCTAGACATGTATAAACAATAATAAACACAAAAACAAAACAACAACAAAAAAGAAAAGCCTATAAACAGTTTCAGATCTGTCTGTTGGCTTTTAGGAGTGTTTTCCGGTCATGTCTGATGGGGTGTCACATGGTAACCCCAAAGTCTATTTCTGGTATCCCCAGAACTTCATTGGTTTGCTCTCCTTGCTGCTCTGTTGCACGCCCTTAGTGTTTCACCCGGTATGGTGGGGTCAGACAGGGCACAATTTCTGCCCTGTGTCTCCAGTGTTGACCCCCGTAGTGCTTTGGGCCAATGAGGGACTTCGTGCCTCATGGTGGAGCTGGCCCTATTGTCCTCTCTCTACACTGAGTGCTCTTAGTAGGAATATCATCCTTGGGGCTTGGTGGGCCAGAATGTGTTCCACTCTATCTTTCTCTCTCCTTCCCTCTTTCTTTATTCCTGTGTGGTCTGATCAGACGTGGTTAGGGAAATCTCTTGACTAATTCTGCCCACAATGAAAAATAGGAAAAACAGACAAGAAAAAGGAAAATCTCGAGTTTCTTTATCTGTTTGTAGAGTTTCCTATTTCATCATATCCGTTGTGAGGTTTAAATTAGTTGTCATGGTGGAATATGACTAATATGTGATCCTTTCTTAATATAACTGTGAATTATAGGGTTTTCAGGGTCTACTTTTTCTAAGGCAGAACACAAATCTAGCCTTTTGAGATACCTCTGAGTTATCACCTGAGTATGTCAACCATTTTTAGCCTCACAGGACTTGTGTAGGTTAAAACTTAGTAGAGTTTTGTACACAAAATAAGATATCAAAAACAGCAAATGTTTTAATAATGTTACTAAGACCTTGCCACTTATTAATTTTATCTAAATTTTACATATGGAAAAAATAAAACCGATTATAGGTACTCCCTGTATACAAGCATCGAATTCATAGATAACATCTACTTGCAGTTAAACTAGGCCTGTCATGGCTGACAAAGTGCAAGAAAGATCAGATGTTTTGCAAGTTGATAGATTCAGCCTGCTAGTGAGAACTGAAATATTACAGGTTGAAGGGCTCAGCTGGGGAACTCAGGACAGAAATAATGAACCCTTTCAGGAACATGATATGTGAGATTGATTTTTTTGACCGGACAGTAGGGCAGCAATCTATTCAAAGTATAGTGGTCAGCTGTCATCTGTAAGCAGGATGCAGCCATGTCTAAGCAGGTCAACACTGCACCAACTTGCTCAAAACCAGAGAATTTGTTGCTGTGCAATGCTTAAACTGATTTTTTTTTCCATTAGAGAGATATTAAGTTTCTTGTAAGACTTCAACTGGTCATTTTTTATGATCTAGCTATCTTTCCAAGTCAACATAACTTAAAATGTTTGTCTGTTCCTGGGATGTTTCCTAAAGCAGGACTGAACTGTGGCAAAATAGTTCGAGGCTCTACAAATATTTGAAGACATACCTTGTTTGTATCTCAGTGACTGCATGTATATAACACTAGAAATAAAGTTAAGTCATAAAGCAGAAAAATGGCTCAATACAATTCAAATGTGTTAGACAGTTGTGAGGCACTGGCAGTCCTTCAAGTCTTGAGGGCCGCCAGGTAGTCCTCTGTAGAGAGAGTCAGATTCTCTGGGCACCGGCAGCCAACAGCAAGTCAGGTCACCAACAGTCAGTCCCCACATCAAAAGATGTAAATTCCAGTTGTGTGGCGAAGCAGGTCTTGAAGGAACCTCAAATTACAGCGACACAGTCCACAGGCTAGGCGTCCCACAGGTAGTGTAGCTTGTAAATTGAGGCACAGAACAAGCAAGGCAGCCACACCCTGGTCCAATGATCAAAGAGCGAGAGACAAGAAAGGTGAGGCTACCCGAGCCATTTATCTCTCCGTCCTTCAATTAATCCCACATGTGTTTACCGGCCAGACTGGCACAATAAACTAACTACCTCAGACCTGATGGTATCTAACAACAAATTTCCATCAATGGAATTATAGATAAAGAAGCCGAGGTACATTCACACAAAATAGTATACAATGCTAAGAAAAAATAATGAGTATCATGTCATAAATAGCTACTGAGTGAAATATATTTGCAAAATAAATATTAGAAAAGGATAATACAGAAAGTAGAACATTACCATGTACAGATTTAGAAATACAAAAGAAGTAACCTAATAGAAATGTAGAAAACTAAATTGATAGAGAATATCAGAAAATCCCATTTTCAAAAGACCAATATACAATTATCTTAAATTCACTAGTAACCTTAGAAATATCTATTAAAATATAGCAACATACCACTACTATGTTCAAGGAAGGGTTAAAAGATGTTATCCAAAAAATATTGAATGATGCAGGAAGAATCAAAAGAAATTCGACGAAATACACAGAGTCACTGTACAAAATATAATATGGCAATGTTCAGTCATTTCTAGAGGTAAACTATGATCAAATCCAATGATACGGAGGGAAGTTCAAGTGGCACTGAAGTCATTAGTGAAATGCAAGGATCCAGGTATTTATAGCACACTAGTTGAAATGTTTCAATATGCTTTGAGGAAGCACTGGAAGCACTTACCTCTGCCAAGACATTTGGAAGACAGCTACCTGACCAACTCCCTGGAAGAGATCAAAGAAAGTGGCCAACAAAATGAAGAACATTTCAAACAATGTCCTTAATGCCAAATGCAAGTAAATGTTTGCCGAAGATCATTCAGCAGTGATCACAGCAGTACATTGACAGGAAGTTGCCAGAAACTCAAGCCAACTTCAAAGAGGACATGGAAGAAGGGATATTGTTACCAAGTTCAGATGGATCATGCCTAAAGAGTTAGAGAATACGAGAAAGATATGTATGCATTGGGTAACATTGAAAATAATGGAAATTCCAGAACACTGACTTGTGTTTGGAGAGATGCTGTCGATAGAACAAGAGACAATCTTTTGAACACCACAAGCACCTTGTGTTGCTTTGAGGTGCCATCAAGTTGGTTCTGGCCCATGGCAACCCTATGCACAACCGAACGAAATACTGTTCCGTCCTGCACCACCCTCAGCAATGTTTCAATGCCTATACCTATTGTGGAAGCCACTGTGATCACCCATATCCTGAAGGACCTTCTAAAACGGTCTTGTGCAGCAGCTTGCCCTAGTGCAACAAGTCTCCTGACCTCTTGAGTGTTACTTCCATGGACATTGATTATGGCTCCAAGAAAGACCCAATCCTTAACAACTTCAATTTCTCCTCTTCTCTTTTGTTTCTGGTTTAACTTTCTAATAATGTAAATAATGTGCATAACACCCTTGTTGAATTGAGGCTATCCACATAAATTACATGGAATCCTAATGGAAGAACTTGTTCATTTTGCTATTCTTCTTAGCTTAAAATGAATAATCTCAGTGGCAGAAGTATTAAGAAAGAAGAGCCTGTAGTGGAATATGTCCCTTATGCCCACATAACTGCATTGAATCATCTAAAAGATAGAGAGGCCTGTGACATGGGAAATAATGTGAGGTGAAGTATCAGAAGCAGGGCCAGCAGCTGCTACAAATGAGGACCTGCAAAAGAAAGAATGGTATGCATCTCAGCCCACAGAGTAAGAAAGCAGACTGGCATCAGGCAAGAGACTTGGTGGAGTTAGGTGACTAGGTTTAGTTAAGAAAGGCTAGGTTTATTGACATACTGAGCTAGGACTGCAGGCTTTCTGGATGGGGCTTACTGGTGGTGTTGTGGCTATTAGGTGTCACCAAGTTAGTTCCAACCCATAGCAACTGTCTGAACTACAGAAAGAAACCCTACCCAGTCCTACGCCATCCTCATGGCTATTCAGACGCTTTAGACGATTGTTGCAGCCAACGTTCAAGCCGTTAGCTGAGGGCCTTCTTCTTTTTCCTTTGATGTCCTTCTCCAGGGACTGTTCTTTCCTGACAACATGCACACAGTATCTGAGGCCTAAGTCTCCTCATTCCTGCCTCAAAGGAGCACTCTGGCCATACTTCTTTCAAGACAGATTTGTTTGTTCTTTTGGCAGTCCATGGTACTCTCAACATTTGTCTTTAGCACCAGATTTCAAATACATCCATTCTTCTTCAGTTTTCCTCATTCAATGGCCACCTTTCAAGTGCATGTGAGGTGACTGAAAAACCATTCTTAATCCTCAAAGTAACTTCTCAGCTTTTAAACACATTAGAGGTCTTGTGCAGCCAATTTACCCAGTGCAATGTGTCATATGATCTCTTGACTGCTGCTTCCATGAACATAGATTGAATATCCCTGTTCTCTTCTGAATCTGACCTGAACATCTTGCACCTCCATATCAATGGACTACTGCGATTGTTGCATGATCTTCAGCAAAATTTTTACTAGCACGTGATAATTTGAGCATTTCGTTGGATCACCTCTCATTGGAATAGGGACAAATGTGGCACACTTACATTGAGTTGGCTAAGTATCTGTCTTCCAAATTTTCTTGTATAGATGGGTGAGTGCTTCTGGTGCTTCATCAGCTTATTGAAAAATTTTGACTTTTATTCCATCAATTCCTAGAGCCTTGTTTTTGGCTAATGCTTTCAGTGTAGCTTTTCATTACGGTTGGTTCTTGCTCATAGGCTACCTTCTGAAGTAGTGGAATACTGACTAGCTTTTGGGTACAGTGACTGTACTTTTTCTACCTTCTTTGAATGATTCCTGCATCATTCAATATTTTTCCCATAGACTATTTCAATCTTGCAACTTGAGGCTTATATTTTTTCTATAGTTCTTTCAGTTAAAATATACTGTGTATCTTGTTTTGGTTTTCAAACTCTTTTTTTGCACATTTCCTTATAATATTTGACTTTGCCTTCTCCAGCTACCCTTTGAAATTTTCTGTTCAGCTTTTTGACTTCATCATTTCTTCCATGGGCCTTAGCTCCTCCATGATTAAAAGCAGGTTCAGAGTCTCTTCTGACATCCACTTTGAACTTTTCTTTCTTTCTTGTCTTTGTAATGACGTTTTACTTTCTTCATCAATGATTTTCTTGATGTTCTCCCACAGCTGGTGAGAGCTCTGTCATTCCTGCTCAATGCATCAAATCTGTTCTTGAAATTCAGGTGGGGTAGACTCGAGATCGTATTTTGTTTCTGTGGACTTGTTTTAATTTCAACCAGAGCTTACTTATTAGCAATGGGGGATCTGTCCCTAAAACCGGGTCTGGTTTTAGCCGCCGATTTTGAGCTTCTCCATGGTCTCTTCCCACGTATGTATTCAATTAGATTTGTGTGTATTCTCTCTGGAGAAGTCCATGTGGGTAGTCTCCCTTTGTGTTGTTGTAACAAGGGATTTGCTATGAACAATTCATTGGACTTACAATTTTTTATTATGCTATTTCCAGCTTAGTTTCTATCCCAAGTTTCACCTATTTTCCTTTCCTTTTAGCTTCCAATGTTTTGCATTCAAAGCAATAAGTATCAATTTTGACTTTGATAGCATATTTGATTAGTATAGAACTAAAGACATTGGTAGAATTCTTTAATTTCTTCGTCACTAGTTTTTATGGCTGGTGGATAAATTTGAATAATAGTAGTATTGATTGAATTTCCCTTTAGGTGGATAGATATAATCTTATCTCATACAGCACTGTAGTTCAAGATATACCCTGAAATGTTCCTTTTGGTCATGAATGCATCCATTCCTCTTGATTATGTCATTCTTGGCATTGAAAATCATGTGATATCTGACTCCAAATGGCCAATACCAGTCCATTTCAACTCAGTAATGCATAGGATATTGATATTTATACATTTCCTTTTGTTTTTAATGACTTCCAATTTCCATAGCTCCATACTTTGAACATTCCAATTTCAAATCATTTGCTGATCTTTGCAGCTGTTTTTCCTTACCTTGAGCCATGCCCCGTTAGCAAATGTAGGTCCTAAAGGCTCCATCCCCACAGATTTTACCAGACTCATGTTCCCATGGTCAATTCCATTCTGAGAAAGCAGCTAATTCTCAGGCATATTTTGGATGTCTTCAGTGTAAGCTGCAGCAAAATAAATAAATCCGGGTGCCTTCTGCTCCAAACCACCCATCTGGCACTATATCCAATAATGTCTCATTTCCATTCATTAAACCTTCAGTATCTGATAATGTTGAGATTCAATGCAAACGTTTTTCAGTGACTATTTCTTCTGAAGTGGACAGCGGATTCCATCTGCATAGTCTGTTCTTAGTGTGGAAGCTCTGCTGAGACCTGTTCACTTTGAGTGACCCTGTTGCCATTTAGAAAACCAATGACATAGGTTCCAGCATCAGAGCAACACACAGCCAACGCACTATGACAAACTATGACAAGTGGTGGTAGGGGAACTAAAAGAGCTTAATAACAACATATATTTCCTAGACCCAGGCAACTTCTCAACCATTCAAGCTGGCATGCCTCTCTCTGGTCTTCTGCCTCATGGCCTGCACCAGCAGAGAAATAGGGAATATTGTGGAAAATATGTATAGTGTTACAATTTGTAAGCTGTCTAAAAGTAGAGGCATTAACCTTTGGTTCATAAGAATTGGTCTTGGGCTATTGATTTTGATACTCCCCCAACCTTATGAAGTTAGAAAAGATCAGACATCACCCTATACCATTATTTTTATTCTATATAGATTAATTTAACAGATTATTGAATATCTAACCATTATGTCTATGTAGAACTCTACTCTGTCATTATGGAATACTGCTTTACAGCCATTTGCTTTCTCCACCAATGGATTGCTATTCAAAATTATTTTACTTGGTAAGGATTTATTATACTTTGAGATGAGGAATATGTCTATTGTACTTTACTACTCCTATATATATATGCTAGGTATATGGTGGGCCAAATCATAATCTTGGTGAAATTTTTGTTTGATGGTAATTTTGTGTGATCAAGATATCATAAAATTAATAAAACAAATAGATTTATTATTCAGATATAGTGTTTGTTCAAAACTGTCACTAAAGTCTGACAGAATCAAACGTTTTAGCAGACATTTGATAGATAGATAGATAGATAGATAGATAGATAGATAGATAGATAGATAGTGATACATAGTCATGCTACATAGTTAGGATAAGAAGATGCAAATAAAAGATTCACACTTTATGATATAAATTTATAGAAATTTTCACTCTGTACTGATTACTTGTAAAACCAGTTTCTCAGAGTACATCAATCAACTTTATATTAAAATAGCAAAAATCAAGTAATGATAGTTATGACTGAAGTAATAGAAAAATTTACATATAAATAAACCTCACTTTCTTTTCTCTCTCCCTACCATGTGTACACAAACACACACAAACACACACACATGCACAACCTAGAACAAAGTATGAAATATGTAATTAGAGCTGCAGGATTTCATTGTTAAGCTACTTTGAAAAAAAACTAAGTAGTGGATGGAATAATAGAAAATATTTATTTAAAGTTATTGTATGTCAAAAGTTGTTTGATGTGATTTATGAGTATTATTTCAAATAACACAACAAAAGCCTTTTTGTAGAATTCTTATTTTCAGTTATTTTTTATTTTTTATTTCATTTCATCTCTTTTAATCATTTTATTGGGAGCTCTTACAGATATCATAACATTCCAGAGTTCAATCACATCATGCAGTATTGTACAATTGCTACCACAATCAGTTTCAAAACATTTCCTTTTCTTGAACTCCTTGATATCAGCCCCCATTATGCCTTCCCTCCCACCTCCCAGGAACTTTTATTTTGCTGTATCTTACACCTTCCAACATATCGGCTCACCTATAATTCTGCTGTTCTCTCTCCTCAAATAGAGTTATACAGTTATCAGTGCTATCGGATCTCTTTCCTCCCTTCTTCTAGTGCCTCAGGGAACCATTACTCCTGTTTCTCAAGGGTTATCTAGCTTGACTTTCATGTACCAAGTGATCTTAATTATACAAATGAATAATCACAAGTCTAGCTTAATCCCTTCTAGCTTCATCTTGATCATCCCTTCCCTTCCATGTGGCCCTTCTGAGAGGGACTTCCAGTTATATTACAGGTGGGTTTGGGGTCTCCACTACATCCATGCCTCTTCACATCGATTTAGTTGCTTCTTTTTGAACCTCTGATACCTTTTTCTGTTGAAACCTCTCAATCACATATGCTAGTGTGCTTCTTCCACGTGGGCTCTGTTGCTTCCCTGCTAGATGACCACTTGTTTTGCTACAAGATTTCAAGACCTCAGACACTATATCTTTTAATAGCTGGGCACCATCAGCTTAGGATGCATGCCTTTAGTATGTAAAAATTCTAATTTTTAAAGATTAGTGAAATGATAAAATTTACTTAAGGTCATAGAGTATAAGAAGCAGAGCTACAATTCTACAATACAGAAATCACTTGACCTCTTCATGTGATAACCCCTTGATTACAAACATTGGGATCCCAGACAATTATATCTGCATTACATGGAAATTAATTAGACATGCAAATTCTTGGGCTCAAATCAAAATTCCTGAATCAAAAGCTCTTGTAGCTAGGGTGCAACAATTAGTTTTAACAAGAATCCCTAGTGATTATAATGCATGCTCACATTTGAAGACAATTGCAATTATCCATTATATAAAGCACAAGATTACATTATATTAGGTGTTCTATTTCTTACAACACACATTTTGTCTACATGACCGTGATTTAAATAATTGAAAATATTGTAGTATCTAATATTATGGAATTCAACAATATAATAATTCCCAATTAGGAGTCTCAAATAAATCCTCGATACAAGAGTACAGTAGATCTTCTTACTGACTATTAGAGAGAAACCTGTGATCCTTAAAAATATAGATACCACATTTTAATAGATTAGAACAATTTTAATAAGTGATTAAACAAAATGATTCTTACAGTACATAAATGAGAAAATTATCACTTTTATCTGAAGTGTCCCTAATTTTCTAGGTAAGGAGAAGATATATTGTATAAAATTAATTTTCTCATGGTATCATTTTTTTACTGAAGATATAGTTGATTATAATATCATTAAACTATCAAATAGTTTGAACCATGAAACTTTAAAAATGTATTCAATTAAATAGAAAATTAAAAATATACAAGTCAGTGAATATAATTAAGCCATATTTTCAAATGCTTAGGTGGTTTGTTATAAAAAAAGCAGAATTATTACATTTAAATAGTAAAAAATAGTGCATGCCTTTTATTGAGAAATAGCTCAAAGCATTATAAAAAGTGTTGTTTGTACTTGCCACTATAGTTTTTAAATTGCATATCTAAATGTAAAAACACCTAAAATCCCACTGCAATTGAGTCTGTTCTGACTCCAATCCAGCCTATAGGCCAGAGTAGAACTCTTAGAAGGACTGAAGGGCCACAGGCTAGCAATCCAATGAATGCTAAGTCTCCAGCAGGCGTACTCCTTTTAATAATAACACAAAGTTTTCTGCAAGGCAAACGTCGTTATTGGTTTAGGCTCTTTTGATCCAAAGTCACTGAAGTCCAGTTACATACTAACAATATGGTCTACTATCAAATTTAGACTTTAAGGAACAATTGTATTTTATTTTTAATACGAAAGATCTAGACATTTTGAACAAATCTTGGGCAATAAATCATCTCCTATTACTTTTTTCCCCTCATAAAAATAACATAAAAACTGCTTTTATTTTCTATGCTGTGGATGTTGTGGTTGAAAGTCTCAATTTACATCCACAATTAATTTTTAAGAAGCAAATATGAGTCTTACAATTTGAAATAATCTGGTAAACAGATCCAGGCAATATACATATTTTGTATAAGTCATACTAATGTTAGAATACTTTTATTCAGTAAATATTTATTGCACTGCACTAAACATCATGTTACAACTCTCAAAAAGAGGAAACACTTATACCAAAACACACATTTTTTGTTATTAAGCACTGTTGAGTTGAGTTGGGATCACAGCAACCCTGTGCAAAGCAGCAAATTCTACCCCGCTCGTCACCATCTTTGCTGTTTGAATCCACGGTTGCAGTTTGAGCCCATTGTCATGGTCACATGTTTAATCCATCTCATTGAAGATCCTCCTTGTTTTGATATCCTTCATTTTATCAAAGGATCCCTGGTTGTGTAGTGGTTACTCAAGTGGCTGCGATCCGCAAGGTCAATTCACAACCACCAGCCCCTCCTTCGTAAACTGGTGGGGTTTCTACTCCAGTAAAGAGTTATACTCTTGGAAACTCACAGGGACAGTTCTATCCTGTCCTGTAGTGTCACTGTGAGTTGGCATGAACTCATCAGCAGGGAATTTGGTTTTGGGTTTCCATTTATCCAAGTATAATGTCCTTCCCCAAGGATTGGTCCCTCCTGATAGTATGTCCCCCTGATAGTATGCCCTTGCCAGGCTTTTATTTCCATTGTCCAGCTTTTACAGATGTAAAAGGCAAATGAAAATTCCATGACTTGGGTCAGACTCATTTTAGTCCTCAACCTGACAGCTTTGAATTTTAACCATTTGAAGTGTCTTTTGCAGTAGAGTTGCCTAATTTTCCCCATTGATTTGTTGACTGTTACTTTCATGGGTGCTGATTGTGTCCCACATAAATTGAACTCCTGGACAACTGCAGTGTCTTCTCCAAGAAAGCAGAGTATTGCTTGTTGGTGCAGTTTTGAGGATTTTGTTTTCTCTATGTTGAGGTGCAGTCAGTTCTGAAGACTGCAGCCAGTTATTTTTGTTACAGGATGGTCACTGAAGATTTCCCCATTTCATCTGTAAACGCTCCAAGTCCTGTTGCTTTGTGAGAGTCTTCCTCAAATCCTGATGCCATGTTCTTCGTGTCCTGCAGCTGCCCAGATTATTTACTCAGGGTAATGATCGAATAAGACGTAGAAAGGATACCAATAATCACAAATCATTTTTGTTTCCAAACCACAGATTATCCCTATATTCTCTTTCAATAACTGCCTCCATCTGTTTCAATGATGGTCTTGTATAGGTTCTGCGTGAGTTCAACCAAGTGTCTAGAATGCCCATTTTGGCTTTATTATCCGTAACTTGTTATGATTGATATAGTTAAATATCATTGTGTAATCAAGGAAACACACAGTAGTTTCTACTTTTTACCAAGATCCATTTGTGGTTAATATTGATGTTCCTCATTCCAAACCTTCTTTTGAATCTATTCTCAAATTTGGAAGACAGTTGCTTAATCAACCAACTGAAAGGGATTCATAATTTTGTCCATTCCAAAGAAATTCATGTTTTTTCCATATCCAACAGCATAATTAATATCACATACAACTCGACTGTTGCTGAGGGTAATTTAAAAACATTTACAGTAGTACATGGACTTGAAACCACCAGAAATCTAAGCTGGCTTCAAAACACGATATAAACTGTAATATTATAGTATCAAAATTCATTATCTCCATAAGAAATGCAGCTAATTATTCAGCATAGAGGTTCCCATGTATAAAAGAAATTGATGTTGAATATTGTGGAAGATGTGAGCTTATAAATCTCATTTAACAACATTGTATGAAAAAAAATTGGGGATAATACAATGCAAGTCTTATCACTGTATTTTATGTTAGGTAGGATAGTGTTTGTTAGAAATAGATCACTAAAACTAGCAATCATAGTAAATAGTGATGAATGGTTTATTAGGATTTATGTATAACATCACTATTTGTCTGAACTAGATCAATGACAATAAGATTCATGTATTTATTCATTTAGTTATATTTTTACTTTTCATATAAGAAGAGACTCAGGAGAGTTACTGAGGACTCTTCTGAAGCAATAGATCTTAAGCATTGAGGGTTCATCTGAGAAGTTGAGCTTTATAAAAAGAAAAGGCCGAAGAGAAGTCCAATCACAGAGAATACATCGTGTGAAATTACCTGAAGAGAAAGTCAGTTTCTATATTATTAGATTTTGGAAGAGAAATGGTACAAGTTGAGCTGAAAAAGCAAATAGAGCGAGATCCTGAAGAGTTTCCTAAGCCGTATAGAACTTTATACGGGACCATTGGGGAGCCAATGACACAGCTCACTGTAGATGTGATGGGATCAGATTTGTACTTTGGCTACAGTGTGGAACATGGATTTGCTGTGCAGACTAGACTGAAGGCAAGGACAGTAGTTGGAGGCTATTATGACAATTCAAATCAAAGATGCTGGTGGCATGAATAAAGTGTATTAGTGGAAATGGAAAAGAAATGGACCATTGTGACTCATGTTTTGGAGAAAGACTTGACACACGTGATGATGAATGAGATGTGAAAGACATCTAAAATGAGAAAGCAAAGGAAGACTGATGATAGAATTTCCTAACTTGGAAGATTGGATCAATAGCTACCCTACTTATCCCTATGGAGTGATAGTAGTTGAAAATGCTAATCAAGTTTGCAATATATATCTTATTTTATGCATTATATTTTTATGGCACAATTCAGCTTTTAAGATATCGTGAAAATTGTAATTCTACATAACATGTTGCAATAAATCTAAGTAGCACATTTCTCACATTTTATTTTTATGAAATAAAGATATCTTGTAATTGATCCAAAAATAAATTTGTCAAGCACTTGGCAAAGATGTATTAATAGGAAACTAACAGAGGGAATATTCTAACAGAGATTAAATCTATGTGCGTTTACATTTCCCTTTCTTTAACAAGAATAGTTAATAAGAATCCATACAAAAATGAAAAGCATTAGGATAGCAACTATTAGAAGGGGAAGTGATTAAGATTCCATCCAAATTTCTTAAAGAAGATTCCTGTAGTAAGCCAAGCGTGAGTCCACAGAAATTACTGGATATCTCCCCTTCTATAGAATATACATAAATTTTATTTGCATTTTGTAAAAGGGGACACAATTATCTTACTACTAGTTACTGGGTTAAAACCACAGGCAACTTGATCACTTGTTTGACTAGGAAGAGAGAGCTATTGGAGAGTGTTAGGCGTCTCTCAGGTAGATCCAAACCAAGCTCACTAGCATTGAGTTGATTCCAACGCATTGTGCCACTAAAGGACAAGATAGAACTGGGTCCTGAGACTGTAACTCTTTACTGCAGTGGAAAGTCTCTTCTGTCTCCCTGAGAGCAGCTGGTGGTTTCAGACTGTTGACCTTGTGGTTTGCCACCCGATGGGTAACCGCTATACCCCAGGGTTCCCATTGAGGTATTCCCTGCAGCAATTAAACTTGGGTGCTAGCTGCCGATAAGGAAGAGCACATTGAAGTCTACTGGCATTAAAAATAAGGGCTGGAATATTGAGAGACTAAATTAGACCTGAAGTCTCTTCAAGTCTCTTCATTAAACTGCTAACTGCAAAGGCAGTGGTTCAAACCTACCAGACAATTCCATGGGCAAAAGATAAGCTATCTGTTCTCATAAAGATTTATAGCCTCAGACATCCTAAATATGGTTACTTTAAATAAAAATGGATTTAATGTTTTTGTTGTTGAGTGCCATCAAGTCTGTTATGACCACTAGGGTCCCTATGCACAACGGAAGGAAAATCCGCATTGCCCTGTGCCACCTGCGGGTTCTTGTGCCTGAGGCCATTGTGACAGCAGCTACTGTGTCACTCCATCCCACGGAGGGAGGGCTTTCCTCCTTTTCACTGCTCCTCCACTTTACCAAACGTGATGTCCTTCGCTAGACACTGGTCTCTTCCTACGATATGTCCAAGGTGTGTGACACGAATTCTTGCCAACCTTGCCTCTAAAGAGCACTCTGCCCATACCTCTTTCAAGATATATTGGTTTGTTCTTTCAGCAGCCCATGTCACTTTCAATATCCTCCTCCAGGAACACAATTCAAATGCATCGATCCTTCTTCAGTCTGCTTGATTCAACATCCAACATTCACATGTGTAGGACGCAATTGAAATGATCATGGTTTGGGCCAAGCACAACTTGGCCCTCGTAGTAATAACTTGACTTTCCATACTCTCAAGAGGCTATGAGCAATAGATTTACCTTATGCAACTCATCTTTTGATTAAGCAAGACAAAGCCCTTGACAACAACAATTTCTTCTCCCTTTATCATGATGTTGCCAATTGGTCCAGTTGTGAGGATTTTGGTCTTCTTTGCATTGGGCTGTCATCCATGTGGAGGACACTATTCCTTAATCTTTATCTGCACCTTTCTCAAGTCCTCACTTTCAGCAAGCAGGTGTCATCTGCACATCACAGGTTGTTAATATTCCTCCCTGAAATCCTGATGCCACGTTCTTCTCCATAGAATTCTGCTTCTCTGATGATATGTTCAGCATACAAATTGAACAAGTATGGTGAGATAATACAACCCTGAAACATACCTCTCCTGATTTTAAAAATCACCATAATCCAGGTACGTATTGTAGGAAATAAAAATATTCTGACTTATTTACACAAGAAGATGCTTACCAGTAGATGATAAAAAACAAAAACAGGATATCAGGAAACAAACAAACAAAACAACTGTGTTTAATAATGA
Organism: Echinops telfairi; assembly: GCF_000313985.2. Classification (NCBI taxonomy): domain Eukaryota; kingdom Metazoa; phylum Chordata; class Mammalia; order Afrosoricida; family Tenrecidae; genus Echinops; species Echinops telfairi. Next base: position 13,483,376 of record NW_022103911.1, read on the forward strand.
TAGCCAAATAAGACATGGAGAATTTTCCTGTGAATGCTCATTTGCTTAAGACTGTAAAATGATATATTAAAAAAAAATTGCAGAGACCCCTAGACCATTCTAATCAATTCTATTGTCTACCCCAATGTACATGTCCCAATCATGGGGCCATGCCTACACTAGAAGCAACTATGTTTTTATTTTCCCTATACCATCAATCTGTGACAATTTTCTTTGACCTCTCATATCTTTTCTTAAATTCTGTATATTATCAAACCCATGGGAAACATATGACTTCATGCAATAGTTTCTTTCATCTGGATACTATCTTTGTTGTCCTCTTGACCTTTTAAGATTTTAATAAGTATTATCATAAATATTAAGATTATAAAAAAGAATCAGTGGCTAATAATAAATTCAATATTATAATTAAATGAATTAATGTTTGGGGGAAACAACAGCTAAAAAAACCCCATAATGTTGCCAAGATGATATACATAACTTCCAATGGTCAAAAGGACTAAAGAATGAACCAAATGAACAATTCACAAAACTCATTATTTTCTTCTCTCCAAGTCTCAATTTAAATGTATATCAAATAAGTCTTTTCTGCAAAGAGAGAATCCATGGACTGGGAAGAATTCTTTCAAAATGATACAACAGCAAAGGGACTGATTACAAAAATGTACAGAATTCTGTACTATCTGTTTACTACCAGGCTACCATCAATTAATATATTCAAAAATGAGGGCTTAACAGTTATTTAATCAACACTAAATATCACAGGGTTCTAAACACTACTGGACACCAGGTTGGCTGGCTAACACCTAGTTGACAAACACATATTTTGTTGCACATGAAAAACAGTAAGTTATGTCAATTCAGAATATCTCTCATGACTATAGTCTTTCAACAGATAGTCATTTAAAGAAATATTCTCTGATAAAATAACTAATATATTTGGAGAAACAAATATTGGAAAATGTTGAGCAATCTTAGAAACAACTACCAATAGTCATGTAACTTTTAATAATGATAGCATTAATTTCTGATGTCTTTTCCCCCCATTTTTGTTTTATTGCTCTTATTCAAGTTGCCACATCACCCACTGATGATCTAAATAATATGCAAGTTTCTATATTATTTCTTGGCAAATGCAATTCAAATCTCCCTGTTACTTAAAAATATCACTGTTTATTTTGTATTTACCATATTATGTTTTCTACAAGCCTGCTTTCTTAGATTGATATCTTCTCATTAACAAAAATGTTTCTAAGTGTATAAAGTACAATTTGTCACGCAAATTTAACATATGATTATAGAAAAAAGCAAGTACATACTCTCTATTTATAATAAAATATAGTAAAAATGGGAAGCAAGATAAAAGGCTACATAATTTTCCAAGACAGATTTATTTGTCCTTTTAACAGTGCATTTTACTTTCTATATTCTTCTCTAGCAGCACAATTCATATGCATTGATTCATCTTCAATCATTTTTATTCAATGTCCAATACTCACATGCATATGAAGCTATTGGAAATACCACAGCTTGGGTCAGACATATCATACTCTTCAAATGCACTACTGAAACAGTTGTTGGATGCAGTAACAACAAAATTATTCTACAGTTGGAGCACACTGTTTGTTCGTCATTATCTGGAATGTTACAAATATGTACACTCTTCTTGTCCACCTTCTACCTCTTTTGTTTTCACTCGACTTCTCCTAGTGAAATATACTATTTCAATATACTATTTTGAAATATACTATTTAAATATAAATATTAAGTCTTATTACACCTCTTCAAATTCATCTTCCTATTTTACAGTCACTTTGGTCTGTCTAGAAGGCCCATCATTTATATGACTATTACTTATACCTTACTACCTCTCTACTTTGACCCCAAATTTCCCATGAATACACCTTTCTCCTTTTTAACTCATTTAATCTCCATATAATTATCAGTTCCCAGTAGAACTCTCACATGCCACACAAAAAAAAAGCACACAACACAGGAGCTCACATACCAGGAACAGCTGCACCATGAAGCCAAAAAGCAGCTGTCCACCACACTGCACTCAAAAGCCAAGAAAAAGAAAATCAAGCAATTGAAAAGCACCCAAGTCCAATGGAGTACTCTAAAACAGAGGCAATGGAATTATCAGAAATAAAATTCAAAAGAATATATTTTGGATTTCTTCAAGAAATATGATGACCACTCCTGAAAACAACAGAAATAATGGGAAAGTAATGGAAATCTAAAAATCTCACACCAAAAAGATCCCAGAAGATAAACATTGAGATAACAGAGTTAGAGAACGTGCTAAAAGACCTGAGACGTATGGGACAAGAAGAAAATCAAACCAGTGAACTAGAAGATAATCACTCTGGCCTATGAGACATCCAATAAACCCCAAAGAAAAAAGACTCCGAAGAAAGTCTGAAAATGATATGAAACATTATCAAGAGAAAAAAATCTACATCCATGAGGATTCCAGAGCTAGAAATAATGAAAATATCTACAGAGAAAATAGTATGAAAATTCATGGAAGAAAATTTCCTCAAAATTACAAAGGAGGATAAAATAATCAAGGAGCTGAAATAGCTTCAAAACAGGATAGACTCCCAGAAAACAAACAAAAGAACAATCAAGCAAACATTGAGACAAATCAATTTCAATCTCTCAAAAAAGAAAAGGACTGAGTCTGGAGGGTAGCTAGCCACCTGCAAAAGTCACCGAGCAAGGAACACTGGGGTAAGATAAGCTCATACTTCTTAGTAGAAACTATGCCAACAAGAAGACCCTAAACAAACAAATATATTGATGAAAACATGGCAGTTGGCGAGGAGACCCAAAGCCTGGATGTAGCCAAATGGAAATCCCCTCAAAGAAGGCTCAGAAGGAAGGGTGCAGCCAGGGTGCAGCTATCACCACAGAGAAGCACACACCATTCCTCTAGTTCTCCGGCATGCCCATGACCCCAGTTCTACTTTAAAAATCCAGCTCGACTGGAGCACATACACTAGTACAGATAAGAGCTCTCAACACACAGAATCCAGGACAGATAAGTCCCTCAGGAACAGTAATGGGAGTAGCGAGACCATGAAGGTAGCAGGGAGGTGGAGGAAGAAGGGGAAGAAAACAGGAACCAATTCAACCGATCAACTTATACCACCATTATCCCAGGGGGATGGACAACAGAAACGTGGGTGAAGGGAGATAGCAGACAGTGTAAGATATGAAAACAATAATGGTTTATAATTTATCAGGGGACAATGAGGGTGGGAGGGTGGGGGATGGAGGGGAAAAAGAGAAGCTAATACCTGGGCTCAAGGAGAAAGAAAATGTTTTTAAAATGATGATGCCAATATATGTACAAATGCATTTGATATAATTGATGCATGGATTGTTATAAGAGCTGTAAGAGCACCCAGTAAAATTATTTATTAATAAAAATGAAAGAGAAGGGGATGAAAAGAGAGGGGGGAAAGGAAGAAAAATATTACTAAATAAGAATACACGGAGACTAAATTATTAAAATTCAATTTCAGGTTATATGGACATCAGGCAGTGCATTCAATTTGTTTTAACTCCTGTTGTAAATCTTTATAATCCATATATCTGGAGCCTAAAATAGCCCTTGAAATAATAAAATATTATTTTGATGGAAAAAAAGAAGAAGAAAATAGAACAACATATTCCAAATTTTTAAGAGAAATTTTGCCAACCATGTGTTCTACATTCAGAAAAATTATTCCTTAAACACAAATGATAAATAAAGATATTTTCAAACAAGGATAAACTAAAGCAATAAAAAACAGCCTTACAAAAATATTCAGAACTCTACGTACAGAAAATCAACAATAGCAGCAAACATGAGAGCATCCTACAGCACAATTACATCCAGAAATTAACACCATGAAAGCAGCACTCAAAACAACACAGAAGTAGAAGGGCAACAAACACTCCAAGAAATACCCAAAAAGAGAGAGGAAATGGGGAAAGACACCAAACACAAATAAAGCAGGACAGCAACAATATATTAAGAATAATGTTGAATGTTCATAGGCTAAATGCACCTGCCAAAAGACTGAGTAACAGAACTGATTTGAAATATAAAATTCACCTCTATGCTGCCAATAAGAGACATATCTTAAATTCAAAGATAAAAATAGATTAAAAATAAAACGATGGGGAAAAATCTACCAAACTAAAGACAACCATAAAAAAGGTAGAAATGGTAATATGATCTCTGATAAAATAGACTTCAAAGCAGACAACATAATGAGAGATGAAAATGAACGGTACATTATTAAAGGAAGAACAGACCTGCAACATCTAACCATAACTAATATATAAACACCCAATCAAAGGCCCTGGAAGTATATGAACCAGAGTCTCACATAGTTGAAGAGTGAAATGAACAGCTTGAAAATAATAGTAAGAAGTTTCAATACACTACTCCCAAGGAAAGGCAAATCATCAGGAAATAAATTCAATAAAGCAACAGAAGATCTAAAGAACACAATCAAACAACTTGACCTAATAGATCTAAACAGAACAGTCTATCCAAACATAGCACTTGTGTTAGTCTGGGATGTCTGGGTTGACTAGAGAAACAAGTTCGTAGACACTCATATGTGTATAAGAAAGAGCTTTATATAAAAGAGTAATTGTATATTGAGAAAGCATCCCAGCCCAGTCCAGATCAAGACCAGAAATGCAATATTAACCTAAATGTCCAACAACAGTCTCTAAATTCCTCCTCAGATCCATGCAACACATGCAATGTTGCCGAATGCAGGAAGATCATAGGTTAGTAGGTGGAAGGTCTAGTGGATCCAGCGGTGGTGGAAGCATTTCAGCTGTTCTGGGTCTTCATTTGGTTCCTCCAGCTCCAGGGCTCTGGCTCTCTCAGCGTAGTTCCAGGTTGCTTGTCAATAAGAATGCTCACAGGCATGGTGTGTGTCCTGCCTGCAGGGAGGAAGACCAGAAGTCCTAAAGTCTTCAGGAGAAGGCCATGCCCATACAGAGGCCTCATTGGTTATGATCTGATTGACAGGCTAGACTCCACCCCTTCACAAGTTGGCAGGAGATTATGTAACTGCCACAGCACTCTTCTCCAGCACACAGAGGTGCATGTTATAAAATAGATTACATGCTACACACACACACACACACACACACACACACAAAGAGAAATTTTTCAAATATACCGAGATCTTAAAATCCATTTTCTCAGGTCACAATGCTATAAAAATGAAAACCAACAATAGAGACAAATTCAGGGAGACTGAATAACACATGATATAAAACTGACCATAAAGGAGATGAAATTTAAAAGTTCCTTGAAACAAATGAGAATTATAACACAACATACAAAAAACCTTTGGGACACAACAAAATCAGTTTTCAGAGGGCAATTGATAGTCATCAGCACATACATGAAAACAAATCGAGATATAAAAATATCAACACCTTAACACAGTATTTCTATTCTCCAACAAATAGAACCAGGGCAACATCATAAACCCTCAGACAACAGAATAAAAGAAATAATAAAAATTAGAACAGAAACAAACTAACTATAAAACAGAAAAACAATGGATAAATCAATAAGACAAGAAATTGATTCTTTGAAAGGATCATCAAAATTGACAACACCCTGGAAAACCTAAAAATGGAAAAAACATGGGGCGGGGGAGGCAAAGGATGCAAATAAATAGAATTAGAGATGAAAAGAGTGACATCACAACAAATACAAATGAAATAAAAAGAATACCACAATTCTACAAGTTTGATCACCTAGAAGAAATACATAGAAATAAACCATCTACCCAAATTAATGTAGACATACATAAAAAACTTCAACAGACCAATAACAAATGAAGAAATAAAGAAAAGGCTTCACTAAATTCCCAACCAAAGAAAGATCAGAACCAAATGGACTCACAGGTAAATTCTATCTAGATTTTAGTAAAGAACTATCACCAATTCTGCACCAACTGTAACAGAATATAGAAAGAGACAGGAATCCACTAAAATTGTTTTTTGAAGTTTGCATAACCCTGAAGTTAGCATAAACTTATTTTTTGAAGTTAGCAGAATCAGGAAAGGCCACACAAAGAAAAAACACAGACAAATAGCTCTCAGGAAAAGAGATGTGAAAATTCTCAGTAAAATTCTGACTTATAGAGTCACACAATATATTAAAACAATAATTTACCATGAAAAAGTAGGATTTACATCAGGGATGCAAGGATTGTTCAATATTAGGCAAACAATGTAATCCATCACGTGAACAAGAAAAATAATAGCCATGTCATCATGTCAATAGATACAGAAAGGCATTTGACAATATCCTATGACCATTCCTGATAAAAAATGCTCAATGAAACATGAATGGAACGGAAATTATTCGATGTGATAAAGTTCATATACTAAAATCCAATGGTCAAATTCAAACTCGATGAGAAAAAAAAGAAAACCTTTCTCTTCAGAACAGAACTAGACAAGGATGCCCTCTATAAACACCCTCATTCAACATCATGCTGGAATTCTTAGCATGAACCATTAGGTATCAGAAAGAAATTAAGGGAATACAGCTGGGCAAAGAAGAAGTGAAGCTCTCAGTATTTAGAGATGACATGATTTAATCTAGAAAATTAGCTATACTCATTTAATATGGTCTTTGCATCCATAATCTGATGTGATATATGTCTGAACGCCATAGTCCTGTGGCTGTAGGCCCATTCAGAGGGCATTATCTGCTAATGAGCAGAAACAGGATGAGATTTAGATTTGACTTTAACTTAATGTGAGAATTGGCCACGCTCTCCGTTTAATGGTGATTTTGGTTACTGTTTCTTATAATAAATGTAAGGAATGACATGCTATACCTGAGACGAGAAAAGCTGCCTGGGGAAAAGTCTAGCTGATTAAGATTAGTAGGAGGTCAATGCCTATTGAAAACATCCTGCCCTGGGTACCAGGTCATATGTGAAGAAATAAAACACAATCAAGAAGTGAAGAATATATTTTTATTTTGGATGTTAATTTGATTACATCATTGATACTCAATGGGTCTACTAAGAAAGACAGGGAGGATACTGAAAGGACCCACCAGTGAGTAATTGTGAATTGAATTCCTTGCAATGCCATCTCTATGTATAAAAAGGAGCCCTCTGAGAAGAACTTAATGTGTGCGTGATGTCATAACCAGCACGAGCTAGAATCCAGTCTGTCGCCTACCCTTGCCTACCCTTCAGATTTTGAATGGAACAGCACGTACCACAACATGAGACATTTACTCAAACTTTTGTGAGTTTCTGTGGTGCTCTACAGGGATTTTCACATCCCAGAAATGTGAGGGAATATTCTCAAGGAAAGAGTGTATCAGACCCTAAATTCTGAACACCCAGACTGTGGAGCACAATGGATGATAGGGTAAGGCCAAATACCTTTCACATCAGAAAAGCATTGTACAGAAGATTTTGGTAGATTTGTTAGGTTGGAAGATAGCAACTTGACATCAGCTCTCCCATTTGACCAGTTTGAATTGATTCTAGTTTTTAATATTCTCTGCTTTCTCTTAGATTGAGGTTTATCTGTTTTCTTTGGTCACTGTTGCTGAATCCTTTTACGTTTTTCTGCCCTTCTTTAATGTTTTTGTACAGGGAAGTCAGGGTCGGTGGATGTATTATGGCAACAACTGGATTACAAATTACCTGGGGGCTCAGAAGGGGGCGCTGTGCTTGGGTACGGGTGGAAGTGAATCCACAGCGTTGGGTATAAGTAGGAACAAAAAGTTCTAGAGTTGATTGTGGTGATGGTTGCACAACCCTTCTTACTATGATACAACGGTTGAATTTTAGGACATGTTAATTATCACTCAGGAAAATGATGTTTCTTCAAAAACAGCTCCTGTTTACAGCATGTGCTGATGAATCCACGTGATGAGAGTTGTCGTTGCATCTGGATAATGATGACAGCTTCTAGCACAGGACTATTAACATGTAAGATGAGCTGGCAGAAATGGTTGTCCTTGTTATACCTACATGAATATTTTTATACAAAACAATAAATTTCTTCTAAAGCACAGCAAAAACAGTTGACTATATCTACCTTCAAACACTATTCATTGTGTTACCTTATTGAGAAATTATGTTAATCATATGTATATGCAGAACTAAGCTACATATTAATTTCATAGAAAATCCAAATCTCACAATAATAAATTTTACAAAGAGGTTATTTTAATTTTAAACATATAATGTTATTCACTAAATAACAAAGCCCTATAAAATATGCACTATCAGAATATTGTTATTGTTTTTTCACAGCACCTTATGGGTGATTTAAATATGATAGTTAAATACCGCTTTGTGATCTATTACTTATTTGGGGTTATAGTTCATTATTTCCTGTTGTGGATTTCATATTGTTGTTAACAGCATAATAGACCATAATGATTTATCTGACAATATTTAGATAGGAGATTAAAATGCATATAATAAAATGAAATGCTGTAATTTTTATTAATGCCATGATTCCAGTAATGCAGTAAAATCTTCATAGAAACATTAATTTTGATGCATAGCATAGAGGAGATGTGGGTAGTAAATACTGAAAGAAATAGTGAAATTGCGTTAGTTCCATGGTGGCTTCTAAATTAGTCATTGATTGTGGGAAAAAATAATGTAGACATCAATGAGATTAAATAAATACAGGTATCTGTTCAACTGTCTGAGATATATAGCCAACTGTATAAATATATATGCCAAGTTAAAAAGGAAGACACTTTCTCAGACACTCTTATAAGCGTGAACTACTTATTTCCAATGCTACATTTTGGTCACTAAAATTACAGATCCAGATACATAAATTAAAATGAATATAAATTTAAAAGAAGTTGTTACTTCAAGGTTTTATTGCATTTTGTATGATCATTCCAGACTTTTAAAACATATTTTCCCTACTCACCTTAGCTTTGTGCTGGTTAAAACCCAATCATTTGTGTAACTTTCCTGCAGGCAAGGAAAAGAAGGCACACATATTTAATTTTCTTGCATTTTGCAATTTCCTGATGGTATTTCTCTTCATAATTAAGACTTATTGTACTTTCATGTTTATAAATATGGCATAAATTACTTAAGGAACAGTTTTTGAATAAGAGAAAGGAAATGATATGATAAAATCCACCCACATATACATAAGAAGGGTTCATTTTTACGGACGTTTTATCACTTTTTCTTTTAAAATATTTGAATGACTATAATACTGATATAATGTAATTTAAAATCATATATGGATTGCTATGAAGGTTAATTTAGTTTTTGTACATATAAATTATGTTACAAGTCAAGTCTGTTTTTTTACTTGACAAATTTGGGTGTCTCACAAAAGTGGTAGGAAAAAGACCTTAGCACTTCATATGGGAAGTGAACCTGAGACCCAAAATTTAAATAAGTAAACTGAAAGTAAACAGTGCACATTTATAAAAATATAAAATAAGACTAATAAAAGCATACAAGGTGTTACCAAAAACAAAACAAAACCCAAAAATGGAATGTTTGTTTCAAAGTTATGTATTTAAATTTTTGTACAAAGCAACCTAATCACCTTCAAAGTATTCTCCATTACACTTAAAACATTTGTCAAATCTGCGATTGCATTCTTGGAAACACTTTTTGAACTTATCTGTTTGGATGGCTGACAGTACCTCTCTCATTTTTTTTCTTCATCTCTTCTACATTGTCAAATTGCTGTCCTTTCATGTCCCTCTTCATTTGAGGAAACATAAAAAAAGTCATATAGAGCGAGGTAAGGTGAGTCAGGTGCAAGGGGCACGAGAGGCATGCTGTTCTTTACCCAAAACTGGCACACTGAGATGGCTGTGTGACTAGGTACATTGTCATGGTGGCAAAACCAGTCCCCCATTCCACAAATCAGGACTTTTTTTTTGTTGCACACTGTTAGGCAATTCTTTCAGAACCTTTAAATAGAAATCTTGATGAACAGTTTGACCTGGTGGAACGAACTTCAAATGTACTATGCGTGACATTTTTGTCCATCAGGAAATTGGTAGACATCCAGATTTAGGTTTGTCATCAATCGACAGTTCACCTATTTTGAAACAAGAAAACCACTCATACCCTTGAATTTTTCCTGTAGTGCTCTCCTTATAAGCAGTGTTCAACATCCCAACATTTTCTGTGGAACTTCTTCTGAGCAGGAAACAAAATTTCACTGCCACACACCATTCACTTAAATTGGCCATCACAAAAAATGAGGTTTGAGTGAAATAACTTTTATAAAAAAATTCACTGTGACCAGAGAGAACTTACCCAGGTGAGCTAGTTGCTTGATGCTCACCTAGTAGGAAAAAATGCATACTAGGAAAGTGCCATCCCACCCAGAGCAATTCCGGGTTTGTTTGTTTTTTTTGGGGGGGGGGTACCTCGTCATATAATTGAAAGTAACTAGTACATATTTATAAAATCAAATGAAAGCAAACAATACAATACACATTTCTAAATGTATAAAGACTTATAAAAGTATAAAGTTAGGAAAAAAGTATAAAGTTAGATCTTCCTCTTTTAATTAAAAGTATGAAATACAAACTTACAGTCTTGTTATTTTCTTCAAGGAGCAAGAAAAGTGAGCTTGGGAAAAGTCTTTTGGGGACAAAGACTACAGATTCAACCATAAATAGGACAAAGAATAAACATAATCATCTAGATCAATCATTAATGTGCACAGTACAGAGGCACGTGGAGTCTATTCAAAAGCTATGCTACTCTTGTTTTTATTTTAATTTATGTGATAAGAACCAAAAGAAATCATTATACAGATCCTGATTTCTGCATTCCGCTCCCTCATTCACTTTCTAGATCCCCTGAGTACTGGCTGTGTGATCTGAGGAAGCTAAGGTAGAAGACGAAATAACAAGCACGGAGTCCTGACGAGTGCTGGGGTACAATTCTATCAGCAGGAAAAGAACTATGAAAGTTAGACAGTTAGTGGTTCCTTGGATTATTGGTTGGCTGGTTGGTTGAATGAATGTCCTTCTACCAAACTCTGATATGGAAGAGAGAAATAAAAGAGCATCATGCCACCTTTGGCCAACCAAGTGTACTGTATTTTGTAGGAAGACTTATAGTTAATTTATAGAATGAAACAGCTATTCCTCTTACAAATTTTAAAATAGAAAGTGTATTATTTGCTATGTCTCAGCTTTCTAAATGCAAAGTGTTTGCCCACAAAGTAGAATTTGATTTGGAAAAATCACACACCTCTTTAATGTGATTTTTTTCCTAAAAATAAAAAGTCATTTTCAGGGGATTTTGGGAAATGGATTTGTTCCACCATCTCTTTAAGAGATATGAGGAATGCCACAAGGCTGTGTTTGTCTGACAGCTTATAAGACAAATACCTTAAATGCATTTCATCACACAATGCTCAGAGGGATATGTGCTCAGAACTATGTAATCTATCACCACCATTCTTCAAGGTGGTGCTTGCCTCCATCTCTAAGTACGACTTAGATAGTTGGTGGAATAAACAGTAGTCACCACATCTAAATCTGTTCTGAGGTGTTAACTAATATTCATTACTTAGTTTGTCTTCCATGCATTCTGATTTTCCCTTTTCTTGGCCAATATTTCTGTACATTTAAGATCAAGTTCTTATAAAGTGAGATGAATGTCCATGAATGCTTCCTTTTCCAGTCATCAGCTACTTCAACTTCTAATTTTCTGTTATTAATGGCTAATAATAACAGTAAAGATTCCTTTTTCTAGATGTGCCCTCCTCCACAAGATCCTTGCTCAAACACCATAAAGATTTGTTCTTGTTCTTATTGCTGTTGTTAGATCCATAAAGTCAGTTCCAAGTCATAGTGACCCTATGCACAACAGAACAAAAGACTGCTCAGTCCTGTGCCATCCTCACAATTGTTCTTATGATTGAGCCTATTGGTGCAGCCATTGTGCCAATCTATCTTGTGAAAGGACTTCCGCTTTTTTGCTACCCCTGTACTTAACCAAGCATGATCTCCTTCCCCAGGTACGGGTATCTCTGGACATATGTCCAAAGTAACCTTGCTTATAAGGAGCATTCTGATTGTACTTTTTCACAATAAAGATTTGTTTGTTCTTTTTACAGTCCATGGTGCTTTCAATATTCTTAATCACAATTCAAACACATCAATTCTTCTTTGGTCTACCTTATCCAATGCCCCTCTTTCACATACATTTGAGGTCATCGAAAATACCAGAGCTAGAGTCAGTTGTACTTTATTTAGTCCTCCTTGCTTTTAAGAAATCTTGTGGGCAGCAAATTTACCTAATCCAATATATTGTTCTTTGAACATTTATTGTAGATCCAAGCAAGACAGAATTCTTGACAACTTCTCTTTTCTCCCCATGAAGATATATAAAATAAAAATATAAATAATACTAGAGGTCACTGAGGTCAATTATTGAAGGATCTTGCCACATTGATTCCAATTCATGAAGGCCCTGTATGATAAAGTAGAACTGTCCCATAGGGTTTTCAAGTTTTAATTGTTACAGGAACAGGACAACAAACCTCTCCATCTGTGGAAGAAACTGTAGGTTTTCACCTTTGGCCTTTTGATTAGCAACTAACCATGTGCCTGCTGTGCCATCAAGGATGTTGATGGTAATAAGGAAAAATAATTGTATTTTGTACACATTGGATAACCTGCTCAGATATTATAGCTTTGTGGGGAAATAATTATATATACATTAACAAATATCTTAATAAGCACTCTTCCTCCTGAGAAATAAATTCCAGATTTTACAGGCTCTCATCTCTTAGCTATTGTATTAGCTGAACATTTATTTGGCTATTCCAATTGCCAATCAGGCTGATTTATTTTTGAGTTATGTTGTATATATCTAGACTAGTGGATTTCTTTACTATAGTCATTGTCCTAGTATCTCCACCTTGAAAAGTTCACTTGGCTAGAGGAGAGTTTTCCAGGATCCCATGGAGCTCCATTTTGCTATTACAGGCACTTCCAAAGACAGAGAAAGGAAATATTTGTGTGTTGATCCTACTAAGATGGACTTACGATCTTTCCTGAGTGGAAGAAATTAATAAAATCAAATTTATATTGGGCACTAATAAGCTCTTGACATTATGCATTAGTACTGCAATTATTAGAAGGCAAATTCAAGACTTTAACCTGATTACATTGATCTCCTTTGTAGATCTAGTAGGTAGGTCTTCCTTATGTGTGGGAGGCCAGACTACTGGAACCAAGTATAATTTTTAACTTCACTTTTAGAGTTTCCTTTGTTTGCAAATATATTATGAAAATATTTTGGTAATCTAAGACCGATGGGTTAGTATCCATAGGATATGTCATCCCGTAGACTGGCTCTTTGGTGACTCTTGCAGAGAATGCTACGCAATGGGTATTTCCAGGAAACACAATGACCCTCATTCTTTCAGCTGACTTCCTTATGTTTTCCCACATGAATCAGACCTAGCTCACCTTTTCTTCCATCTTTCAGTAGCATTTATTCCATACCTCTGAACAAATGACACAAGCAAGTAATCCTGTACAGAAGTTTGATTCTCTTTATTTCAGGACTCTTATTCCATAGAAAGTTGATAATCCATTGATGACATTCTTTTAAACTGGGAGGATTTCTCAACTCAGTCTTTTAGAGATCTCCACTGAAGGAGATTGCAACTGGTAAGCATTTTATTTTCTCTGACACTGAAAAAGCATTAGAGTGTGTCATCGGCCAGTACCTCACAATGACACTCAATCTCTCTAAAAACAGCCCAATTTCTTACAATGGCTTAAAGACAAACATAATCCAGCTTGCTTTACATTAAGATTTTACATATTTCATCACTGCCTTCATTATCTTCCCAGGAATATCTAGTTGTTGCTCAAGTAAGCACAGTTTGACCTTCAATCCTTCACAATTGAGAGGTCAACATTGAGACGCTGAAGGGAGATGGAATTGAGACAAAGAACCTGAGGTTAAGAGCCGCTTTATGGGGTAGGGAAAGAGCTCCCTGGAGGGAAGGGATTGCAGAGAAAGGGACAGGAGCATCTTGAGCTCCTGGGTGGTTCTGAGACACAACAAGTTAGGTCGGGGAAATTGCAGCTTGTCAGTGAGGTGGTGGGAGATATATAGAGCTCTAGCCAAGGAACTATATGCTGATAAGAGGAGGAGAGATTTTTAATGCTCCAGCTGCAGGGTCTGAGTCAGGATGTGGTCCATGAGCAGTCATCTTTTTTTCTCAAACTTGCTTCCTGGAGTGCTGCAGGAAGGGGCTACATAAACCCAGCTTGGAGAGATAAGTGCCTTGGAATGCAGGGGGCAAGGACTGCAGAGTCCAGCAGGTCATCTGTCTTCCTGAGAGGCTGGGGGAGGGGGCTGCCTGGTCTGGGCCTGGCACAAACAGCAATTATTCCTCATTGTTCCTAAAAAAGGCTTTTTCCCATGTCCATCTTAGGAACTACATTTTCAGTGTCAAGAATAATACCCCTAGCATAGAACAGGAACATAATAACTATTAGTGAGTACTGAATAAACATATATTATTCTATTAGACACAGATTCAAAATGTTTGAATAAGTATCTCAGCCCCTAGCCCTCTGAGCACTGTGCTCTCGGTGCTGCTTTGCAATTTCCACACTGCTCTGGAGAACAGGGGAAGGAGTGAGTTTCTGGCTGCCTGAGAGGCTGGAGCTGCAAAAGTCATCAGAGCGAGTGTCTGAGGACCCGGACAAGAGCCCGCTGGTGGCACTGAGCTCCTCTGATGGAGGTTTGCTTAAGCAAAAGAAAAAGCAATTGTTGCTTGGACCGAAGATTCTTTAGCAGAATCCGGACCCAAGGGGTGGGGTGGGGAAGCCACGTGGGGAAAAGGATAGATGGAATCCAGACTTCTAACACTATTGGCAATGAATGAGCTGAAGGGATTGCTGTGAGATCATTATCTATTGCCTTGAACCAAAATGACCCCCCAAAGTCATCTTTGAAACCCAGAGCCAGCTGGTGTGTGTTAGCTGAGCACGTCTGCTCTGAGCACCGTGCTCTTTGGAAGAATTGTTGCCCTGAGATCAACTTGACAAGACGAAGCAAGTTCTGGCTTTCATGGGCTCTCATCTCTTAGCTATGTTAGGTAAGACAAATATTCAATGTCAATTCATGTATTACTAAAAAGAATTATTTCCAACATTGGTGGTAGATAATTATTTAGACACTATATTTTATTCTTTAGGGATCAGCACCAAACTGTTCCGATGAGACACAGGTTAACTAAATCCCAAATATACAGTTTTTTTCAAACTGTTATACCACTCTTATTATCTCTAATATCAATAGCATCTCCTCCCCCCAGTATTACCCCTCTTGTTTCAGAGTTCTGTAATTAACTCTAATGTCTCACAAAATTAACAAGCTGCCAAGAAAATGGCTCACATAACTCTGGATGATGGCAAGTCCAAATATGTGATTCAGATGACAATCTAGAGGAATAGTATCACTCTTGTGGTTGTAAGATTGACTAACCAATAAGCAGGTCAGGCTATTCTTCTGACCCATGTTTCAAGAACCAGAGACCAGAGGTTAATGAACCAGATGTAGAGTCCAAAACTTCAGAGAGAACTTTATCAGAATGTGGTAGTTTTGTGTCAACTTGACTAGGCCAACATTCTCAGTAAGTTAGAGAGTTCACACCTAGTAATCCTCTATTATCTGACCTGAGAAATGATGAGATCACAGTCAATCAGTTACAGGAAGATTGGAGTGGGATATAACACCTTTACTCAGGTCATCGTCTTGATGACGTCAATTGGAAGGAATTTCCTTCAGGGGCATGCTTGCTGTGGAAAAGCTGGTTTACTTTGCTGGGTCTGATGCTGCGTTAACCTCCAGCTCTGTGGACTTCAACCAACAACCATCCATGTCGCCTGCTGATCCTGACAGTTGTCAGCTGCCTACCATGTGACCTGCAGATAATGGATTCATGCGCTTCTTTGGTAACCAATGTGTAGTCTTTTTGCTTATCTCCTTAATTACACGGGTTTGAAGACGCCTACAACCTTATATCAGACCTACGGACTTGGGACCAGTCTGGACTTGAACTTTACTACTTCTACAACCACGTGATGTTTTGAAAATAATAGATTGAAACGAAATGAGATTATATATGTGACATTACATAATTGTGTTTATATTTCATTTTGTTTTCCTTTGCCTTTTTTTCCAAGGTAATGAAACATGAAGGGACCTCTGTCCCTTTTTAACTTTTCAATACTGTCATCAGTTGGTGCTAAAAATTTTATATTGAGATTTGTGTGTTTTTTCTTTCCTTTTAAGTGAATGCTATGTGAATTATGCTTTAAAACATTCAATTGTCTACTCTGCCTAAGAGATTTCTAAAATTACCACTTATATCCTTATAGGAGGCAGCTGTGAGATAGTACAACCTACTTAGCCATGCCAAACCTGTGAGGCAGCTCTCTAAATCGGTGTGGTTCTTAGACATGAGAAAGAACTTCAAGATAACCTGGAGACCACTTGAAAAATCGAACCAATAATTTAGATGGATTGCTCCGTAAGAATTAAATCTTTCTGATCAGACCCTGCACCTGTTAGGCCATAGAAAGTAATTTTCATTACTTACAACCATCAGACAGTATGCATCTAAAACAATGTCATCACCATCACTTTTCTCTCCATGCACACTCCTCTGCTTCCCTGTGTGAGGAGATTAAATGAGCCGGACAAAGTAAGTCCACTTAGGTGCTCAGAAAACATACCCCATATGTTCCCCACTCCACCATGGTTGAGGAGACGAAGACAATTTCGCTCCTACATATTTTTAACCACCACCTAAGTAAATAATTGTGCCTTCTAAAAACACTTCAAAAAACATCCAACTATATTGTGCTCCCCTAACTTTCTAAGGAGAAGTGGAAACGCTGTGGCAGCCCTGTTGGACCTCCTCCAGTCAGGAGAGACCAACTCTATATCTTGAATGTTTCCCAGGAGGCAGAGCTCAGACAGACCTCAGTTTCCAACCTTCTGTACCCTATTCTGACACCGACTTACTCTCCCTCTCATGGCACTCTATTTCGCTGCTGGGTTTAGCAATTTGTTGCAATGACTACACAAATCTTACGGGGGATACAATCATGGGGTGTATTATGGAAGCTAACAGGTTACAACATGGTAAGCATACAGTTCGCTTGTCCACAGCACTTCTTCTCTGCCATAGTTACAGGCATGTCTCCCTCTGGAAGCAGGCTTCCCATTCAGGTGATCTATGGGCCCTTCCCCTGCCCAGGCAAGTGTTACAAACTTTTTTAGCACTGATAAGTGCCTAAAGGATGCTCCATTCTGCAGGCAGCCCCTTGCCCAAGGGCACTCAGAGTTTCTCATTGTATGGCCAACAGGCCTGCAGCTTTGCATCAGGATTTCAGAGCTACCTCTCTGCCCTCTGCTCTGTCACTTGATCTCTTCTGTTTTTTTGTGCTGTGGATGCTTGTGTCTCTGCTGCTTTTGCCACTTCAGGTGGGGATCTCTCTCTCTCTCTCTCTCTGTTAGTGGCTCTTCATTTTCGATACAGGATGTCTCTTCCTGCTTCCTAAATGGGTCACTTTTACACAACTTAAGTCAGAATGGCAAAACTGACTAATCCCTGAGTTAGATTTTCAAACACCATATTTGCATGATCTCCTGTCCCCCCCATCATTTAATGGAAGTTACAAAGCCATGAGAGGCATACTAAGTAATTTCATTTCACCACAAGAGGGGAATGGATTTGCTAAGAATTATATCATTTTAAACTTGCTAACATACAGCCTTGGTGGAGCTTTTACACTTTAGACTCCTAACCTCAAGATTGATGGTTCAAATCAACAAGCCACTCCCCAGGATACAGATGAAACGATTTGTTCCCATAAAGTTTTACAGCCTGGGGAACCCTATGTAGGGTTGTGATGAGCTGGAATCAACTCACTGGTAATGGATTTGAATTTTGAGGTTGGTATTTAACAAAACTTATGAATTATTTGGGGAGGGATACTTTTGAGTTCTACAGATACTAACAAGAGAGGGACTTAGAAAGAAAAAAAATAAAATAAATATGACCAACGACCTCATCTGAAGGACTTTTACCTGACAGCATATATGATAAGCGGAGATTGAGGGAATTGAAAGTTTATTCATCTATTCTGAAGATAAATCCAATACTTGGGTGGAAAATAACTTAAATGTTGCCCGTATAGGTCAATTTTTACACAATAATTCAATTATCAACTGATCTTGGGGATGGTGCACAATAGGAAAGCATTTTATTTCCTGCACATGGATGTACCATGAGTTGAAGGCTGACTAGAGTGCAGCTTATATAGGAAGTATAATTCAATATCAGTTTTTATAGTTTGCTCATAACTCAATAGAATTATAATTGATTAATCATTGTAGGTTATTTGTGCTTTTGAATATTTCCTATGATTTTTACATCACGACAATTCAGATAATGTGTTGCATTGGTCAACTTTGGTTCAAAAGACCCTTTAGTAGTGTTAAAAAGCTAAAAATATCACTTTGAGAATGAGAGGATTACCCATGATGGTATTTTCAATCCCCTCATATGCATACACAAGCTAGATAATGAATAAGAAACACTGAAGAAAAATTTATACTTTGAATGATAGTGTCTAAGTATATTGGATATAATATGAGCTGCCAGGAGAATGAATATGTCTATCTTGGAAGATATATAGCCAACTGCTGACCTACAGCAGGTTAACAGGTCATTCAGGGACTTTGGGTCTGTGGAGGATCTGTGCCTACGAGGGGTCGCATGCTGAGTAGAGTGTCATCGGACCAGAGGACAATCCTCACCAAGATGCATTGACACAGAGGCCAAAACACGGAGCTCAGACAGCGGGGTGATTGTGAGGTTGGCACAGGAGGGGGAAATACCACTTTTGTTGTGCATATACTTGCTATGCATTGGAACGGACCCAAAGCACAAAACAACAACAGGACACACACACAAACAAACTTAACAGCAATGTAATCGGATTCTAAGCTATCTTGGCAGTGGCACAGAAGTTGCTCTCTCCCATAAGAATCTTCATTTGGAAAATGATCTTCCACAGAGTTCATATGGAATTACTAACTCCGTTAAGCTAAATGTATCATTTCATCTCGCAAGAATACTACTTAGGTCAAGACTCTTCTAGACCTTAGAAGTTAGTAAAACATAGACAAAGATGAAAAAAAGTGTTTTAAGTGGTTCTGTTTGTCATTAACTTATGAAAATATTAAAAATAAGATTATTAGTATTTTAATTTATTAAGTTAAAAATCCCTTTACTTTTTAAAGAAAAGCTAAATTTTTCATATAAATCACCAAACCTTAGAATGTATTCTAATGCAAAAATATATCCTCAAGCATAGATTTTTTGAATTACAATTTAAATAAATCATTTCAAGATGTTTAGAACTTAATATGCTTAAGAAATGAGAACCAGAATGTTATCATTCACCAATCATATATTTAAATGGAAAATTATTTTGTCTATTATATGCATCTAGTTTGCATAAATAAATTATGCATAAACTTATAAACGATTTAATTTGGTAAAATTAAAATTAATAATATCCTGTTCAGAACATATGTCCTCTTGATAATTATATATTAAAGTTAATAATACTAAAATTCCATCCTAGTTGTTTTTCAATTGAGTTTCATAGTCACAACATAAGGCCATTTCTTAGTAAAATATTTTTCCATATCTTTTAATGCATTTAATTTATTTTAGTAATTGAAAAAACAATAAACAAACAAAAAGTTCAATTTCCCCAAAGTTTAACTTTTAGCTTTTACTTAGGTGAAATATTATTACATATTCTTTTTATGAAATGTGCTTATTTCCTTGTCTTTTAAATTTGTTATTTGCATTTCTTTCAACCATGAATTATCTCAGTTAAAAGTAACATTCCGTTTAAAACATAGAAGCATAAATAGATAGAGAAGAAATGGAAATCAAGCAATCAAAATTATGTTCTTCTGTCCAATATGAACAGTTTTAAAACAACTTTTACATATCGACCATCCTTACATTCCCGGTGTATCAGATAAATCTGTTCAAAAAGGCTTAGGTGGTTTATAAGTCATCTTCACTGAGGTGTAGTCAATTGACATGACCCTTTCAGCCCTGATTCCTTATGTGATCTGCTTGGACTGCTTAGGCCTGGGGCTGTCGTGTCATTATGGAGGCATCCGCTACTGAAGGGCATGACTAGGGTGGGATTAGGAGCCCACCTTAGTGGAGAGTGTGACCCAATTCACATCCTTTGTTTCTTTGATTTGTTAGGGACCATCAAGCCAGCTCCAACTTTAGCGACCCTATGCACAACAGAGTGAAACACGGTACAGTCCTGTGACATCCTCACAATTGTTCCTCTTCATGAGCCCATTGCTGCAGACTCTGTTCCATTCATCTCATTGAGGGTTTCTCCGTTCTTTGACAGCACCTTTCAACCCCACTTAGAGGGAGCAATTTTATTTTGGTAGAGGGTATGATTTAAGATACCCCCCAAACATTTTTATTGGCATATAATTCAATTCATATCAAGTAGAATTGCACAATCACCATCACAATCTGTTTTAAAACATTTTCTTCATTCTTGGATGCATCATTATCACCTCCACATTTCCCCCAGCCTCTCCGCCTATACCCTCAAACCAGAAACAAACAAAGTCACTGCCTTGTACTTAATGTGGACTCCTAGTCACCCCCGTGGGTTTCTGAGACTCTTCTCAGGAGCACAAGGCCCAGTCTTGCTCCCTGAGAGCTGCAGGTGGTTTCCAACTGCCTACCAAGGTCCAGAGCACAACCACTAGCCCAGCGGGCCTCCTGCCACAGGCCCAAGAACCGTTCACCCGTTATTGCTAACACGCTGTCTGCTGTGCAGCATGAAGTGCTGATTCTAGTAAACACCATTTCATCTGAACACCCAGACCTCTGTATTCTGACAGGGTTTTGCCAGAAGCAAGAAGAGTTGGTGTGACTTTTAGATATTTTGGTCTTGGGGCTTGAGGCCCTACCTTTAGCTCACTCCTATCGGACTTTCAGATTTGGATTGAACCGCAGCCACCATGTGAGACAATTCCTCAAAATTTTGTGAGTTTTGGTGTGATTTTATGAGGTTTCTCGGGTTAGAAATACCTCAGTCCTTGGCTTTGCATGAGAAAAAAATCATGCCGAGCTTGGTTTGTGATCCAAGTGAGTTTTTATACAGGATAGAAGCAGTTTCAGGGTTTACACAGGCACCTCAGGGCACCTCACACCCACACCTGAGGCCTGAGAAAACTGCAACAGGGCCAAGGAGCAGTGAGGAACAACTGGAAAAAAGGGCAGTGGTCTCAAAGTTTCTGGCTTTTCAAGGTCCTCCACTGGGAGGCATGGTCAATGGTACTGGTTGACCCCACTGACTGAATTAAGCCCCTCTGGCCAAGATGTGCCACCTCCCCACCCCCAAGTGTACTGGCTTCCTGTCTCAAAGGCCTGACTTTATGCATGCCCTCTGCCCTTTGTCAACTACCAACTTCCTGTAGAGAGCCCCAAGACATGGAGAGGAACAATCCCCCATCCAGTGACCTGAGAATTTTGCAGGGATTCACAGAACCCAGGAACACGAAGGGAGGTGCTCAAGAGAGGAGTCGGGGGAAATGGAGCTGAATGGCATCTTAGAATAGTTGGATATATAAGATAGCACTAATTCCCAACTCCGTGGGACTAGTTTGACATCCAGTCAGTTACAAGAAATTATTATCTCATTCACATATAGTGTCTATTTTCTCCTTTTACCCAACACAGTTTTAAGTAGAACAGGTCATGTTTTTCTTGTCTGTGTTTAAACAAGGAAGAACTAAGTGCTAAGAGAGAAGATACTCCAAACTCAAGATTACAGAAATTAAAAGTGCTTAAAATCTCACAGAATAATTAATATCTAATATTAGCTTGAGTTGTTAGCATACAATGTTATTAAAATAAAAGGTAAAGCAAATAATTTGTCATAAAATTAATCCCAGTTTATATACATTCTTATTTTAAATACTATTTTCTTACTACATAAAGTTTACTATTTGTATGAAAATTTACATAAAGCATTAATCATAATAGCCAGAAAAAAGGAGAGACAGTCTAAATGTTTATCAACTGATTAATGAATGAAGAATGAACCCAATTTAAGTGTCCAACAAATAATTAATGGATAAAAAAGGTATATGCAAATAGTGGCATAGTGTTCAGACATAAAAATAAATGAAGTACTTATTATATGCTATAACAAAGTGAACCTTAGTAACATTAAGCTAAATGGGAAAACAAAGCCCGTTCAAAAGGTCAAATATTGTATGATATGATTTTTTAAGATATGCCTAGAAAGGAAAACAAGCAAACAGACAGAAGAAAACAATAGCACCTCACTGTCATCGAGTCTTTATAGTGACCCTGTAGCACAGGGTAGATGTGTCCATGTGAGTTTCTCAGACTGAAACTCTTTCCAGGAATAGAAATCTCCAGTTTTCTCCCATGGATCTCCGTGGAGCCAAATTTCCGACAAGGGGTTAGCAGTCCAACAGGCTCTGTAATGAATCACTATGTGATGAATGCTACACCAGGAATCGCAAGAATTTGCAAATTCATACAGGGAGCACTTTTGTGGGTGCCAGGAGCTGGGAGAAGGGGGAAAGAGGAGTAATTACGCAATGAGCTCAAGTCTCCTTTTGAGTGATAAAAATATTCTGAAACTTGAAGATGGTGAATGTGTTTCATGTCATTAAATTGTGCATGTTAACCTTTCTCAAAATGAATAATTAGCTTTGTTTTGTTTCCCTTCTTTGTTGTTTATTTTGTTTTTCTATTTTCATGTGGTAATTTTGCTCATTTAAATATGTTAGGATATAAAGAAAGTAACAATTCATACTTTTTATGGAATGTCCATCATTATCAAGCTTTGTAGCAAAAAGTACAAAAATTGACTTTATTTCAAAAGTTTCACCAAAAGTTTTATTAATGTACCTTCACCCAAGATATGGATAAGAAACTGAAGTTCAAAAACTTTAAATAGTGAAGGAAAAAGAGTTATTGCTTAGGGAGCAATGAATTTATGTAGTGAAATAATTTGGAAAGAATATCAATAATGGTTGTACAACACAAAGAGTATATAATCAATGGCACTGAATTATACAGGTAGAAGCTGTGAAATGAAAAAGTTGTGGAGAGTGTTTTGTTGTGCGTATTTTGCCACAATTAGAAAAATAAAATTACATGTGTAACAATGACTACAAGGAAGAAGAAGATGCTCTAAAATTGAATATGCTGACAATTGTACCACTTAATGATATGATTGAATTATTGAATTTTATGACATGTGGATGAAGTGCTAATAAACTGTTAAATAAAAGCTTAAGTAGACTACCACAGGTGTACATAGGTGACAGTCAATGGTGAAATACCATATTTATCGGGATTTTTTCCTCCAGTTAGTCAACACTTGTGCTTGACACATATTTGTCTTTTATGTTTGCCTTAAAACTTTCTTTGTTTGTTTTATTTTATTATCTAATAATATAAAAATAGGCTACAAAATACAAAAGGTTTTAAAAATGCAATGTAAAAATAGTAGTCTGGAGTGTAATGAGTGTCTCTTCCACCAGGGCTTTAGTTTTGAGCTGAAGGTAAAATATTATGTTTTATCACATAAAATATATTGACTGTGTTTCAATTACCAAGTGTTTTTATTTTTATTGTCATACAGGTTTTTTTTTATTTGTGTACTTTTAAATCTTTATTTTTTTTCTCAATTTTAAACCAGAGGATTTCCTACTGACTCATCTATTTGAGTGTCATTAGCTTCTACTGAACTCTCCTTTTCTATATACCAGTTTGTTAACATTGTAGTGTTCCTTGACTCTGCAGAACAAACACAAGCATAATGCTTCTGCATGTTTTCATTTCCTAGTGTATCACAGAATACTCTGAAAATGATAGTGGTAGAGTTCAGTCCAACCCACTTCTGTGGGTCACTTAATATATCGAAGGTCCTTCCAACTCACCCTGCCATTGCCCAAGGCCAAGGAATCAGGCACTAGGAAGAGGAAGTGGTGTAAGGCTGATCCTGGTACAGCCTCAAGGTGTAGCAATGAGAAATGGCTAGCCAGAGGTGCGGCCTCTGGCGTGGTGGCAAGACAGTGGAGTCAGCCTGCAAGCAGTAGGCAAAGCAAAGTGGGGCGATGCTGTGGTGTCCCACATCACCGCACAGCATAGTGATGGAGTCCATTGTGGTCCAAGGGTTGGCTCAGCCCACAGGTAGCACAGCACATTTGTTGAGGCAGGGCACCTAAATCAGGCAGTGTGCTGATCCTGCCACCAAGAAGAGAGAGAGAGTGGCTGGCTCTAGAGAGCCATTTCTCTTGGTCACACCTCCAGAAGAGATCATCAAGCTGAGACCTAATTGACAGACTACATTACGCCCTACCATAAAACCTGAATTGAGGCCTTCTCTAAAGTGGTTTTTATGATTGAAGTATAAATAGGTTATACGCTTTAGATGTATGTTAGGCTGGGTTTTCTAGAGAAACAAAATCTGTGGCATGCATATATGTACACGAAAGCGTTTATGTCAAGAACTAATCTTATATCAAGAAGGCATTCCACCCTAATCTGAACCTCTTCGGATTCATATAGCTGCAGGCCAATGGTGCAGATAGGTAAAGCAGAGTGCAGGAAGGTCACAGGCTGGTGGGTTCAGAGTTGCATGGACCAAAGGGCAGGTGATACATGGCAGAGCATCCTGGCTGTCAGGCTCAGGCGGCCCACATGGGGCTGCCCCTGAGGCAGGAACAGCTTTCCAGCAAGCAGGAAACCTAAGAGGAAGTGAGAGGAAGTTTCGTCCTAGTTACCTCTTGAAGCAAAGGGGCATCTTCAAGCTGAGATGTTATGATAAGCTGGACTCCACACCTACACTTTCATACAGATTCAAGGTGACCACAAAGAGACACAACACCACAGTGCTTGGGAAACCAGATTATTTATATATATGTGTGTGTGTGTATATATATATATTTATTTATACTCGAGTATAAACCGACCTGAATATCAGTCAAGGCACCTAATTTCACACCCAAACTGCATTAAAACTGTGCTGAAAAACTTGGTTTATACATGAGTATATTCAGTACATGACTTGATAACAGCTGTCAATCCTTGTCCTGGTGCTTTTCCGTATAGTAGTGGTCTCATATCATATTTGTCTTTTACTCAACAAGGTGTTCTTTAGGGATGCCCTTGTTGGGAGGTGCTTCATGGTATCCTCAAGGATTTTTAGTAATGCATAGTATTCCATTGTACATACGTACCAACATTTCTTTATCTTTCTCCCTGTGGGCATTTGAGCTGTTTCTAACTTCGTCTTATTGTAAACAGTGTTGTGATGAACGTGGCAATGCACAGGTCTGCTCCTGGCATGTCTTTTATTGCTTTAGGGTTCACATACAGCACAGCTACCGCTGCATTTTATATTTCCATTCCCAGCTGTTTTAAGTAATGCCATACTGCTTGCCACAATGGTTGTACATGTTTACAGACCCACCAGCAGTGTATCAATTTCCAATTTCTCAACACCCTCTCCCAACATTTGTTTTTTTCTGTTTGTGTGTGTGTTTTAATTGAGCTTTCTTTGTCTGTGGAAAGTGGTACCTCATTGTTGTTTTGATTTGTATCACCCAAATGGCTAGTGATTGTGAGCACTTTTTTTCATGTATTTGTTAGCTTTTGGAATATATTTTTGGAGAACTGTCCATTCTTGTCTTTTGCCCATTTGTAAATGGATAATTTGTGTTTCTTTCTTATTGAAGTATTTCAGTTAAAACTATAGAACGCATTAATACCTCAATAGGAAAAAACTCCACAAATAATGTCATATGTTAGTTATATAATCATATAACTTGACAGTTATGCAATGATGTAATTTGGCATTTATGATGCAGTCATTCTTAATTTTCTGACCGTATGTGGCCATCATCTATTTTTGCATAAAACCAGATTTTATATGATGATCTGCTTGGAGACGCTATAAGAATCGTGTGAGGGGGACACAGAAGACCTCCTGTGACTTAACAAGATGGAAACAAACAAATTCATACTCAATAGTAGCTCAAGATTGTTTCCAGTGAGGTGAATGTCAGACATGCCTAAATTCAAACTTACCAATTGTAATGCCAGGTGTCATTCCCGTGGCACTAGGTACTTCTCTACTGGCTCTGGAAATCATTGAGTTGGCTCTGCATAGCTTACAAAATATACTAATAGTTACCAGGTTTAGTAGAGAACATGTTGTTGTTAAGTTCCCTCTGTTTCATAAAAACCCTTTGTACAATAGAAATAGAATAAATTCTGATTCCTGACAGTCCCATGTGATACAGAAAAATAAGTTCTAAAGGGTTTCTAAGTTAGTGTCCTTTGGGAAGCCAGCTGCTAGTTGCTGCTAAATGAAGTCAATCTTGTAATCTTTGATTTAATATCTGTGGTAGTTACATAATCTGTTGTTAATTTGAGACTTAAGAGTGAAGGGGTTGAGTTTAGCCTGTCAATCAGGTTGCAACTTGATGACCTCAATTGTAGGCACTGCAGAGATAAATAGCTTGCTGGAGGCTGGACACATTCTCATTTCCTGCAAGACATTACTGAAGACAAGCCTGATGGAGCTATGCTGATGTACCCAGGGCCCTGAGAGCTATAGGAGCCACATGGAGACCCCTGCCATTGTTGAGATGCTTCTACTGTCATTGGACCCACAAGACTTTCCACCCACTGGCCTGTGATCTTGCTGAATTTGGCATTATTGCATGACTGCATGAGACTAAAGAGGAATTTATGGATTAGCATTGGACATATGGCTTAATATTGGACTTACAGTCTTGATTTGGGCTGGGATGTTTTTTTAATGTACAATTACTCTTTGATATTAAACTCTCTCTTTCACACATATGAGTCTCCCTGGATTTGTTTCTCTAATCTACCTAAACTAACACAATAGCTAATAGATATTACTTATTTGTGCTACCGAAGAATTCTTATTAAGGATATATAAACAAACAATCTCCTTCCATTAAGTTAATAATGACTCATAGCAACTCCACACAGGGTTCCTGAGACTGTGACTGTCTGTGGGAGCAGGCAACCTCATCTTCCTTCCATGGACTAGTTGGTGGATTTGTATCTGCCAACTTTTGGTTGGCACCTGTGTTGAGCTGGGTTCTCCAGTGAAGCTAAACCAAAACACTTATAATTGTATGTAAGTAGAGAAATTTATACCAAGAAGAGAATTTAGAGCAGGATATTAACTCGCACACCCACAGAGAAAACAACAACACACATTTGACTCACTTTCGTGGGTGGGTCCGAACATGGGCTGGAGAGCATTCCGACTCAAGTGGCTGCCAAGTCCATGAACCAAAGAAGCAAGAGGCGTAAGGACAAGGCATGCTGAAACATAGAAGGGCCTTGTGGTGCAGTTTGGTGGTGCAAAACACAGGGGCCACTCATGACATAGTGATGTGTCGCAGTGGGACCTTGGGGTAGTGCAATGCAGCCAGACCATGTAGCATGGAAGAATCCAGGGATGAAGTAAAGAAAACAACAGCCAACTTTACCCAAGGTTTTCTTACATATTGGCCACACCCCTAAGGGGATATTACCAGGTTTCAAACTGATTGCGTTCTACCTGTGTCTCCTTCGGGTAGATTGAATTCTACCTCTATCTCCTTCCAATGCCAGATTGCTACAAAACCCCAATTATCTCATTCCACCCCTTATCAACTTGGCACTCTTCAACCATACAAACAAACAAAATAACAAAATCATACCTGCTCCTATCAGCAACAACTAGCATAGTACAGTAGTTACATAATTTCATGTCAATTTGAAAAATAAGTGAAGGGGTGGAGTTTAACCTGTCTATCAGGTCACAGCCTGTTGATGCCTCCTTGTGGGCATGACCTTCTCATGAGGAGGATTCTGGGAATCCTCCCCTTTCTCTCTGCCTTTATCTTCCTATTAACAAGCCACACATAGACTTGCAAGGACCTGTGAGGAGTCTCTCTCTCTCTTTTTCACCTTCCTATTGAAGAGTCACACTCAGAGAGCTGGAGGAGCCATGTGGAGATGCAATCCAGCATTGGGATGCTTCCACCACCACTGGATCCACAGGGCTTTTCACCTTCTGGCTTGTGATCTTCCTGCATTCAGCATCATTTTATGTGTTGCGTGAGTCTGAAGAGGAATTTATGGACTAGTATCCAACATATGGACTTATATGGGACTTATGGACCTGATGTGGACTTGGATGGGATGTTTTCTCAATACTCAATTGCTCTTTAATATAAAGCTCTCTCTTACACACATATGAGTGTCTCTGGATGTCTTTCTTTAGTCAACTCAGACTAACACACATAGGTATAAAGGAAATCACACCTGATCAATTTATACCTTATATAAATGGACAAGAAAAAATATTTAAAGCATACATATAGAAAGGATGTACTAACAATTGGGGAACTTATCTCTTTAACTGATCAAATGGCCATACTACCCTTTCTGTATTCCTTTTGCCCTTAGCATCTCAGTGGATCTCGGTTCTTTAGCTGGTGGAGTGATCCATTCCTGACAGGTCTGGGTCATTAGTGCTAATGTTAGAATTTGGTTACTATAGTTTACCATGTACTTTAATCATAACACATGATAGTACTAAGAGACTATCTAAGGAATCTCTTGGATTCCAGACCTATTCTTCTCTACCTCCACCACATAACACTAATCTAATTTCCTTTTGTAATCAGGACCAATCACATCACTCCATACACTAACATCCTTATTTAACTATTGATTCTGTGTTAGTCTGGGTAAACTAGAGAAACAAATTCATGGACACACATATGTGTATAAGAAAAAGATTTATATACAAGAGCAATTGAACATTGATAAAAGATCCCAGCTCAGTCCAGATCAAGTCCATAAGTATGATATTAGCCCATATTTTCGATACAAATCTATAAAGTCCTCTTCAGACTCACAAAACACATGCAATGATGCCAAATGCAGAAGATCACAGGCCAGTGGTTAGAAAGTCTTTGGATCCAGTGTGATTGGAAGCATCTCAGTGCTGGCAGGGGTCTCTCTGTGGCTTCTCTGGCTTCCGAGGTCTGGTTGTGTCCATGAGGCTTTCCTTCTGCAATGTCTCTCAGGGAGTGGAAGAGAGAGAGATGTCTTCAGCCTCCAAGGAGGATGTGCCAGATTTCCCAGAATTCTCAGAAGGCCATGCTCACAGAAGTTTCATTGACTTTCTCCAGAATGACAGCCTAGACTTCATCCCTACAGTCTTAATCCTTAAATTGACACTAGATTAGGTGACTACCATCGATGCAGAGGCATGAAGATTGCAAAAAGAATGGGATGCATTCTTAATTTCTACTGCAGTGGAATTAGTGCTGTGTTTCCTGGTGGCAGTATCCCTCCCTTTGGAAGAAGGAATTTGAGACTTGCAGAGCATATCATCACCTGGACAGGAAGCAAACATTCTGGAAGTGGTTCATGAGTACCACTTCCATTTATACCTCTTGGGTCCTGGACTCATGAATTCTGGCTGTTGGAGACACTTCATTATGTATTGGCTGTTGGTTGAGAGAACATGCAGACTTTTGGATAACATTGTTCCCATTCTGCAAAGTTGCCCACATCCTGCAAATAATTGCCACCTAGATGGAACTATAATTGTCTTTAGAAGATTATTGCCTTATTCTATCAAACTAGCAGCTTCAGGATGGTAAGGAACATGGTGTGATCAGTGAATTGCATGGTTATGGTCATTGCAGCATTTTATTTGTATTCTCTGTAGAATACAATGCCAATAGACAAGACATTTTGTAAGTTCATGGATATCATGGACCCAATGCTAGTCTCTACTGATGACAGACTGAACACTCAGCCATGGCAGTTGCCTAGTTAGCTGTGGTGAGTGGAAATCCACCTGCCAGAGTCCATACCTGCCACCATGGCCACTGTGTCTATGGGCTCAATGGGAAATACAGTATGGCTAGGGGAAGAAGATGGCTTTTATTCATAGAACATCATCCTATCCAAATTGATTGTCAAAATATTTCTCTGCAGAGGTAACTCTTTACTGAGCATTAATAAAATATATGCAATCACTTTATTTTTTTGCCCATTCAGAGTGGTTTGTCCACATATTTCTTCCATACACCTTCTTGTGATCAGTTTTTTAATAATGCTCCTCCTAAGTCACTGGTCATTCAGATAAACTACTGAATACAGTCCATGAATCAATATCCAGTCAAAATTTGATCTTTTACCTTTCTAAAACAAAATGAACAACCAGGTATATCACTCGAAATTGTGCCCATTGGGAGGATTTCCCTTCACTGCCCTCCTTCATGGAAGTCCCCGAAAGGAGTCTTTGGTGGTGCTGCTATCCACTTTTGATTGTACCCAAATATTTGAAGAACTGTCCAAAAAACATGTAACAGTTTTCTCTTCTTCAGATATTTGATTATAATAAATTTCCATGAGGCTATAGGTACAGCCTAGGAGAAAGATGATACTGTGATAGGAGTGAAGACCAAAGGTTACTTTCACGTTTAAGTTCTGCTCTAGCTTAATGTGTATACACCACAACCATTTAATGATGGAGTACTACAGTGCATACCCAACTTTATCACTCCATGGGTCAGACAGCCCCCACTTCATCATGGGAAGCTCAGGGTGCAAGGCAATTTGTTGGTCCATGGTGAGTTGTTCAGTTTTCACTAAAATCCAGTAATAGGCCAAAAGCTGTGTCTTCATCGGGTAGTAGTTTTATTCAGAGGACAGCAGAAATTTGTCCCCAAATCTTAAGGGTCTGGACTTTGGTCTTCCAAATACTCCAAACTGCATCTTTATCTACCATTGGCCCTTCAAGTACCATTGGCTGAGTTATACTGCCCAAAGCTGTTGCAAACCCTTCTCTTGTCCTGGCCCTTACTCAATGCTGGCAGCTTTTTAAGTCACTTGCTAAATAGACCTGAGTAGCACACTCAAATGAGCAATAAGTTACCCCTAAAATCTAGAGAACCCCATGAAGCATTGTGACTTCTTTTTGATGTTTGGAGAGGCTCAATGCAATAGATTAACCTTCACTTTGGTAAAGGTCTGGACATACCCTACACCATTGGACTCCTAGCAATGTCACTGAGGTAGAAAGTCCTTTAATTTTTGTTTAATTTCCCACTTTCTAGTACACAGATATTTTACTAATAAGTACACAGTTACTGATACTTCTGCCCTACTAGGTCTAATCACCATAATGCCATGAATGTAATGAGCCAGTGTGACATGTTGAGGAAGGGCACAGCAATCAAGATGTTTGCAGATTAAATATGGCTTAGTCCTAGAGAGTTGACATAATCCTGAGAGATAGATGTGAAAGTGCATTTTGACTTTTGTCAGCTGACAACAAATTACTTCTGGAAATCATTCAAAACTGGAATTCATAAAGAAGCATTGGCCAAATAAATAGCTGCATACCAGGTATCAAAAGAAATGTCAATTTGCACAAGCAATGACACCAAAGCTAGAACAGCAGCTGCAACTGGAGTCTCTACCTGGGAAATTTATAATAATCCACCCTCATTCTAATCCATCTGATTTTATTTGCACAAGTTGGCAATTTAAATGGCAATGTGGTGCCAATCACCACCCCTGAAACCTTCAATTCCTTAATTGTGGCACTCATTTCTTCAATCTCTCCAGGAATGCAATATTGCTTTTGGTTAACTATTTCCTAGTCAAAGATCATTTTAATGGCTTTTCTTACCATAAAAGCCCTTATTACACATTTTTGGTATTGAGGTAGTTTATTGTGCCAACCTGGCTGATAAGCACATGTGGGATCAATTGAAGGGCAGAGAGATAAATGGCTCAGTGAGCCTCACCTTTCAAGTTCTCAGGTCTCTTGCTTTGTGATGGTCGGACCAGGGTGCAGCTGCCTTAGTCAGTTCCCTGCTTCAGCTGGCAAGGCTCACTTCCTGCAAGACATCCCTGAGCAGAAGCCACATGGACCTACCCCGATGCAGCCCTGGGTGTTGGAGCAGCTGTGTGGAGACCCCTGCCAGTGCTGAGATGCTTACATGCTCACTGATTTGGCTTTCCTCCTTCAGTCGGCATCACAGTGTATGTTTTGTGAGACGGATGATGACTTTGTGGATTGGTGTTGGACTTATGAGTTAATGTTGAACTTGTGGGTTTGGGATGTTTTCTTGATGTGCACTTAACCTTTATATAAAACCCTCTCTTATACATGAGTTTCTGTGGATTTGTTTCTCTAAAGTACTTAGACTAGTACAGGGATTCAATAGTGAGGTTCTTCCAGTTGTTGAGTATGTCTATTCCAATTATGCTTTCTGGAACTGGGAAAATTACTATGGGATGGATTCAGGGATCCAGTGGATATGCTGTGAGATGCACTTGACCAAAAACTCAATTAATTAGTTGGTCTCCATATGTTCCTACTTTGATTGCTGGGCTTTCAAAACATTTGAGTTTCTTGGAATTTGTGTTAATTCTGAGCCAATGTCCAATAAGCTCTGAAACTGATTATTTGCTTTTCATCAATGAATAGTCACTCTTGTAAAGGGCCACAGAGTCCTTTATGGAAACTTTGAAGAAAAACTAACAGTATGAACCTTTGGTGATGTAGCAGTGTCCTACCTCAAAGACCTCCCCTTTAGTCAACATGCTGTGGGTCTGTAAACCAGCTCAAGTGAAGAAACAGATTAAAGGGTTATGACTTTGTATTCTGGTGGTTTGAGGTATACCTAATCTTGAATCATTCTGCTTATATAGATCAAGTAAATAGTTAGTAGGTTTCCCATATATTTTACTCCTTCAGACACCTTCCTAAGTAGCCAATGCTGTAAGTCCATATGAGTCAGGAAACTTTGATTACCACTTAGACCCTCTGTCCACTAGGTAACAATACCAAGTTTGTCTTTGTTTATTAAATGCTGCCAAATTTCTCTTACTAAATTAAAGCTAATTAATATAGTCCTTCCAGACATAATCCCTTATGTAATATTTTATAAAGCTTATCTTCATAAGCCTGTGGTTATAGTCCAATTTTGGAGGCCATTATCTTCTAATGGAAAAGAATGAGACTAAGAACAGAACTTAGGAAAGGGTGCAAACTGGATATTCCTTGTTTAGTGGTTATATTAGTTACTGTGATCTAGGTAAGGAATGATAGGATACAGCTGAGCATCCTGGAGGAAAGCCTGGCTTGTTAAGAATAGGTGGAGCCCAATGCCTACCGGAAACATTGTGGCAGAGGCCCCAAGTCATATGTGCATAAATAAGATACAGTACAGGAGTGGTGAATAGGTTATCATGTTTCAGTATCATTAAAAAGGTGAAGGGTTATATGTTAACTCTCATCAAACAACCTTTCCCTTCTTGGATCTGGCAAGAAAGTAGGGGAAGATACTGATTAGATTTGCCTTTTAGTAAAAACAGGATTCCTGCAGTGCCATCCTGCTGTGTACAAAATGACCCCTCTGAGAAGCAGGGAATGTGATCTCACCACCAGCAAGATCCAAGCGTAAAGCAAGTTCTCTGGACTCAGTGTCAGCCTTACCCTGCCTGCCTTTCAGATTTTGGACTGACCAGCAACACCATGGCATGCAACATTTCCTCCAGCTTTCCTCAGGTTCTGTGGGATGTTTCAGCAATTTAAAGAATGAGGAAATGTGAAGGAATACACTGTAGGAGGAATTGGAGCCAAATAGCATCATTTGCTGTTGCCTTTAGGTGCTCTGAAGGTGGTATCGAACCATAAGGAGTGCAGGAACAACAGAATGAAACACTGTTCAGTCCTGCACCACTCTCACAATTGCTCTTATGTTGAGTCCATTGTTACAGCCACCGTGTCACTTCTTGAGGACCTTCCTCTTTTTCCCTGGCCCTCCACTTTACCAAACAGGATAGTTGGTAAAGCACCAAGGAAAAGTTGAGCATGTGGGGCATCATCAATCTCAAACTCCTGGGAACTAGTCTGATCATTAATTCTTCTAAAAGAGATTATCACCACACCTACCAGCACAGGACCCAATTAGCCCATACAGACAAGTGTCTTAATTCAATTAGGGATTTTCCAACCATGGAACATAGCCTATATAAAATAGCCATCATAGGCTTCATAGATGACACATGTGCAGCTTATAGGTTTGTTACAATGTGTGCCCTTGGTGCACTCTATTTGTGGCCCTATACATCCACTCTAGCATAGCAATTTCCCCAAACCTTTGGACTGCTTCTTCTACACTATAGCCAGGAAGGTCAGGTTCTTCAAGTTGGCTTGATGTAGGCCATCTCATTCCATGCATCAGTGAGTCAATCAAGTAACCTATTAGATCCTTTCTTAACCTCTTTAGCTAAACATTGATCTATCCTACTTATATTCTCCAGGTTTCTTTTGGTGCCTATTAGAAAACCCAAATAGTTCTTTATGAGTGCGGTGCACTTCTTCTGGGTCATGGTCTGTGCCTCATCATTCGGAACTTTGAGATATACTTCTAGGTTTAGAGCCAATTATGGATCGTGAGTGTGTTTCCTGTATGCTTTAAGCAATATTTTGTGCCCCAGCCAGTGCTCCAACTGCAGTCTTGCATGACATCTGAACGCACACTGTAGGGCTGGTCTCCTCCAGTGTGGGCTGTTTTACCAATGCCGATTAATCTCCTCAGATGGGACATCTATTAAATGGGGTGGTTCAATCATCCTGATCAGCAGCCTACATGTCTCCTCTCCTGTTTCAGAGTCCCATTTATTTCCATGCCCAGGTTTTAATATCAGACCCTGTTCTAGGTTGAGAATTACATCGGCTCTGTAACTAATGCGGTGCTCTAATTTAAATACTTATATGATGAAGCCCTGGATTTGGTTTTCAGCTATGTTATCTGTTATTGGAGGTGAGGAGGCCTTCTTTCATGGCCTAAGTGGGAACTCTGAGGTCTTTTATGCAGCACTGGAGTCACGCTTTCAAAGTTCTGAGCTCATTTCTTTTTTTGAACACTTTTTCTACTGTAAGGAACACAAAGCAACCGCTTTCTATATTTCTCATCCTGATAAATTTGCTAAAAATCATCACATCACGTGCACTATCCCTCAGAGCCTCATATCTCACCAACATTTCATCTGGTGAGTATAATTTGGATATTAATTTTGCTACCTCAAGCCGTGGGTTAAGAATGCTTTCTCTGCTAGTTAGGGACAGACATCTCCAAACTAGGAGAGGCAGAATTAGCATTATCCATACCTTTAGGCCTACTCAGGCTTGAGAGCCGATTTAGAAAGCTCACCTTTATTATTTTGTTTTGCTAGAACCACTCCAGGTACCTATTATATTGCTCTGGAAAATTTATAGAGAATCAAAACCATTACATTTATAAATGTATACAAATAGAGAAGTTTATATTAAGAAGTTTATATTGCCTTCATATAACACAGAGTCAGCTCACACAGCTTCAAAGGAAGAGTGATCCCAGTCAAACTCACTTCCATGGGCCAAATGATGGGTAGAAGGTTCTTCCTAATCACATGGCTACTAGATCCATGAGACAAAGAAACAGGAGGTAGAAGTGTAGTGGGGTTTGGTGGTTTGACCTACCATGTGAGACATGGTGGGATCTCACAGCATGGTGGGACCTGGCAGCAGTGTGGTGATGTGAGGTGGGGGCCAAGTGGTGTGCCATGGCAATGCTAGGCAGTGGGACGTGGTGCTTCAGCATGTACCAGACAAGAAGGGAAGGAAAAGAATGGCCAATGTTCCACAGGGCCTTTTTATACCTAGGCCACACCTTTCAGGAAACATCAATAGGTTGTGATTTGATTGATAGTCTGCAAACCACTCATATTTTCTTACACAAATGCTTGGCACAGTTACTCAATGTCAGCCTCTTCCTTTTCATGCTCCGTAGCAACTCAGTCACCTGGTTCCCTAACTTCTGTATTGTTCAGGGAATGTTACAGAGCAACTTTAGCTCTGCTACTAAATGCCAAAAGGGTGCATCACCCTTCCTGAAACCTCGGCTCAAATGCACTCATTTCCAGCTCTGTGATTCAGAAAACCCTAGCTTCCCCAATAAAAGTCACCCCTTTTTGCAAGTTGGCAGCCTGCCAAAAGACACTTTACTTTCCTTACCTACTGGGCCAGAAATTCCACCGCTCTGTCTTGTTCCTCGGCTCTAAGGTGTGCTGTTGACAGCTCTCTGCTGCTCATCTGATAGCACAGCTCTCTTGCTTGTAGACTTTGGAAGTTCAGCACACAGGGATCTCATGATACAAAGGATGAGATCCAGTCATGCCTCTTCTTTCTTGTTGGTAGTGAGATTTCCTCCATTTTAGGTTCTGAGATGGCTCATTTTTTATCATTTTATTGGGGGCTCTTGCAGTTCTTATTACAATCTATACATATATCCATTGTGTCAAGCACATTTATACATATGTTGCAATCATCATTTTCAGAACATTTTCTTTCAACTTGAGCCCTTGATATCAGCTGATTTGTTTTCTCCCTCCCCCACCCTCCATCCCTCATGAACCCTTGATAATTTATAATTTTTTGCATGTCTTACACTGACAGCTGTCTCACTTCACCCACTTTTCTCTTGTCCGTCCCCCTGGAAAGGGGTGATATGTTGATCACTGTGTCCTCATGGCTTGTTGAGCCTGGACGTGTTCCACTCTCTCCTTCCTTCTTCATTTGCTCCTGATCAGAAGTGCTCCTCTCCCTGAGCTGCAGCTTCAGTGCTGTCCTCTGAAGTGCATTCTTCTGGGGAGGAGGGAGGTTCATGTAGTTGGGATAGGGGCCACCCTACAGACCTCTCTGTTGGCTCCCTGCTACATGCCTATATGTTGCATTCAGGTCTTGGTGCACCGGGTTGAAATCTACTCTCTCTCTCCCTCTCCTGTGGAGATATAAACAATACCCTCCCCTTGGGTGAGTTAATGCCCTGCTCCCCCCTGCTACTCCTGTCTTTTTCTTTTCTTTCTTTCCCCCTCCTTTTTAGTTGGGTGCCACATGTATCCCTGGATTGGGTTTGGCTCCTGCCATAGTACCTGGACTTCCCCACCCCCGGAATGTTTGTATATCGTAGCTTGACCCCTATGCCCCTTTTGCACTTTTTAGGCTTACCTCAGTGGATGTGAGATGGCTCATTTTATACCCAGGAATATGGCAAAATGGATCAATCTCCACATTAGAGTTCTGAGTTTGTATAATCACAGTAACGTATGTTAACACTGAATCATGTTAAAATCTTCTCTCACTTCCTTTTATCCAGACCCATCAGTAAAAGAGAAAAATACATGCCTGATCTTTATGATCCACTATGGCATTTGGTAAGAGTTACAAGCACTTGACTGGGAGAGCCCTATTAAGTAAATAATTGTACCACACCATGCCTGCCCGTGGACTGGGGAGGCTCTGTGTGGCAATCACCTCACTGAAAACGGTCCCCAAACAAAGAATTCACATTTTCATGGTTCTAGATAAGTGTTGGAGTGAAAAAGTACTGATATATGTGAGCAAAAATACCTCAGCCAAGGTCACTTTCACCATCACCCCATAAGAAAAGCTCCACAAAAAATGTGTCTAGCATCAGAATGTGTTATATCAGACTCTCTTGAGCATGACCAGGTAACTTTGTTGAGGGTGGAAACTAAGCACGTGACTCTAACTTCCTCTAAGAATGGAATGCACCGGAGGAACAATAAATCTCATGTGGGGAAGGTAATAAGAGACTTGCCCGAGAAAGCTTTGTAATTGTGCTTGGACCTGCAAGAACAATAAGTGTCCTGCAGTCTGACTCCTTGGCTTTAAATTCCTTTGATGCTGGTTTATATCTGTAAATCTATAAAATTCATGTTTGTTACCAAAACGCCACGTCATGGATTGTTGAAATGTATCAAAATTAAATTAAACTTTTATATTTGAATAGTTAGATCTCTAAGTTTGTAACAAAATCATATCATCTTAATATATAAAATGAGGGGAAATGGATAATTGGAGAAAAAACAATGACTTACTTCTCTTAGAATCAGAAGTGTCTCAAAACAAAACTTGGTTTGGGCCTCTGAGGTGCAACGGCATACCTCTAGACAGGTAGCATCAACCTTTCACTTGGATATAGACTCCCTATCAGAATTTATAGATTACTTTCAAACTCCTGCCTTTGTGATTAACACCAAATAATGGACTAATACATTTAGTATTTTCTCACCTCCAGGTATTGCTAATTAGAAAAGTGACTGGCCTCCTCAGGAATATTGTTCTCCAGCCTATCAGAATGGGATCTTTCAATCCCACCCATGACTCTGGCTCTGCTTGGGCAAGAACAAGCTTATTACAGCTCACAATACAAAACATTTCAGTTCATTTCGTAAGCAGTTGGAAATAAATTGAAACCAACTGATATGATGCCACCATAAGATAACAGAAAGTACCTTTGTTATTGTTTATTTGCTAAAATCTTATATCTAACATATTATCCAGTTTAGCCTTAGCCAAATATTGAAACTTCTTTTGAATAAATAGAATAACTGAAATTTTAAAATCACTTTGTGTAATTCAATTATTTTTAAATTAAGCTAATTGTGTTCTGTTGCACACAGCATTCTCTAATTTTTCAGCTACTGAAATTCATTAATTTATTGCACAGGGCACACTGAACTCACAGAAAGAATTCTCAAGATTATAGAGTTTATTAAGGAAATTAATAGGTTGCAATGCAGGTGAGAAACGCTCAGCATACAGTTGTTCAGTCAGGACACGTTACAGAGCTCTTTCAGGGTGGCTACTAAATGCCAAAGGGCACGTGACTCCACTGCAGGCCTCAATCTGAAGGCATTCAGCTCAAGTTATGCAGGCCAGAGAACCCAGCTCCCTGAATTAAATGCCTAGAGGTACCTAACTCCAATAAGCTCCAGTGTGAAGGCACTCAGCTTGACCCTTGTGGGTCGTTCAGTCCAATTTCCCATCATTTAAGTGTCCAGAGGCACCCACTCCACAAACCAAGACTCCTGGACAAAAGCACCCAAATGTATTGGTTCTGTGAGTTGGAAAGCCCATTGTTCTGTCTCCTGCTCTGCTTCTGCTGTGCACTTCTGATGCCATAGCTGTCTTCTGGCTCAAGGGACTTTGTTGTTCAGGGATCTCAGGATCCAGGGAACGCACTACACTCCTGGCTCTTGCTGGTAGTGAAATCGCCCCGTACCTCCTCTCAGAGGGCTCATTTATACCCAGCAAGATGGAGATCCCAATGGATCTTAATAATTACTTACAGGTGAATCCCATCGGCGTCTTCCCCTGCTTTCTTACCCAGGTGCATGCAGGACAAGGTCAACAGGTGGAAGGTGTAGAGACTGACTAGAAGACCACATGACACAAGTCACTGCTCCGGCCCAAGTGCATATAATACACCGATTTTCTTTTCCATGTTGTTGTGGTCATGTGCTATGAGTTTATGTCTAACTCATATGAACCCTATAGGACAGAGTAGAACTGTGCCATAGAGTTTCATATCAATGTAGTGATTGGTGAGTTAGAACCATCAACCTTAAGTTCAGTAGGTTAAGGTTTAAGCATTGCTCCATTAGTGTTGTTCTAGAGCAGTGGTTTTCAAACTACCTAATGCCGCAAACTTTTAATACAGTTCCTCATGTAGCGGTGACCCCCCAGCCATATGATTATTTTTGTTGCTACTTCATCACTGTAATTTTGCTACTGTTATGAATCGGGCGACCCCTGTGAAAGGCTTGTTCAACCCCCAAAGGGGTCCCGACCCACAGGTTGAGAACTTCAGTTCTAGAGATCCCCAAATCAAAATATTGCCCTTTAGTCACTTGAAGAAATGATTCCTCAGAAAATGCAAATGAATATACATAGTAAAGAAAAAAATGCAAATTCTATTTCCTTGTCCATTTTCAAGTATGTTTGAGTCTGAGTTTGCCTACAGAACCCTAATCATTCATCTTTACAGAAATATACAGAAATGAAGAAAGATTCTCATCTTTCCTTTCAAACTTCATAGTTGGTGAGGAACAGAGGAAATCTTAGATTACTCATGAGAAATTTGTTCCAATGTCTCTGTTCTTATTTATTCCATATTTGACAAAGGCTCTAGAACAAGAATCTGTGACTTTACAAAAAACCATGTAGTATAAAGAGTACGACAATTTTTATAGAATTATATACCATACTACCTAATAAAAGTGTTCGTTCATTTTATTTCTTACCAAGCACCTATTCTGGCCTCCACTGCCTAGTCAATCTTTGAGCTTGACCTATAGGAAAATAGGTACATATATATTTAATAAAGCAGTAATAAGGATGGACAATGTTGTACCATTGATATTATAACCATAATTTTCTTTTTTAAATATAGTAAAAGTTATAGAGAAGAGCAAGTATTTGACTATTCATGTTGATCCTTTTAAGAATATTAAATACAAAGCAAGTAACTATCATTCTTAAAGCATCAACTTGTTATAATTTAATATCCAGTGTACTAAAAATGGTAAAAAAAATTTAATAGGATGGTTAAGAAGACATTAAAACTGAAATTGTTTCTCAGAATAATTCAATGTTACTTTTCCTTCATAAAATATAAACACTTGCAAATTTTAATTAGTTAGGCAATGAATATTTATTTGAATTACTGATTAAAAACATCATAATTCTCACTTTTCCATTTTAAATGTCATAATGTATTTTGCATATTTTTCCATCTTAAATTCTCTCTATGCATTTTATTTCAACTCTGTGAACTTCACAGTAGTGATCCCTGTTTCTTTGATAAAATAAATCCTTCCAAATAAACAAAACCAAAAAAACAAACAAAAATCAAGCTCAATGCTATCAAGCTAATTTTGAATTCAAAGTACCCTATCGGACAGAATAGAACTTCTTCAAATGCATTTCCCATTGCTTATAAATATGTTCTTCTTGTGCTATAAACTACTTGTGAGTGAAGAAAACTGAATTACTTATTGAAGAAGATTAAAAAAAAAACGGTCTTCAACGAGTAAGGATTACAACTCAAAAGAAAAGAAAACAAAATTCCTCAACATTTGGCCAATAAGTAATACCATGATATATGGAGAAGAGCTTGAAGTTGCTAGAGGTGCATTTTATTTTGATCAACATTCATGGAAACAGCAGCCAAAAAATCAAGTTATTGTATAGGACATATATATTCCAAAAGTCTTCTCACCCATTGTCATCAAGTTTATTCCAACTTACAGACACCCTATAGGACAAGGTAGAACTGCCCTGTGGGTTTCTGAAACTGTAACTTTTTTTGTAATCATTTTATTGGGGCTCATACAACTCTTATCACAATCCATACATACATCAATTCTGTAAAGCACACTTATACATTTGTTGCCCTCCTCATTCTCAAAATTCGCTTTCCGCTTGGGTTCCTGAAATCCACTCCTCATTTTCCTTCCCCCACTCCCTCCCCGCTCCCCCCTCCCCCGTGAACCCTTAATAATTTATAAATTGTTATTGTATCTTATCTTACACTGCCTGGGCGTCTCCCTTCACCCACCCTTCTGTTGCCTAGCCCCCAGAGAGGAAGTTATATGTAGATCCTTGTGATCGATTCCCCCTTTCTACACCCCTTCCCTCCTGGTATCGCCACTGTCACCGCTGGTCCTGAGGGGTTCATCTGTCCTAGGATCCCTATGTTTCCAGTTCCCATCTGCACCGCTCTGCATCCTCTGGTCTAACCAGGTTTGCAAGGTAGAATTGGGATCTTGATAGTTGGGTGGAGGAAGTGTTGACGAACTAGAGGAAGGTTGTGAGTTTCATTGTTGCTACGTTGAACCCTGAGTGACTTATCTCCTCCCCACTACCCCAGCCATCCCTCCACTGGGCATATGTATACCCGGTGAAAGAAACCGGGTATATATATGGAATATATATGGAGAGCAAATGTTTTGAGAATGATGAGGGCACTGAATGTACAAATGTGCTTGACACAATTGATTTATGTATGGAGTGTGATAAGAGTTGTATGAGCCCATAATAAAACAATTAAAAACATTAAATAAATTATGGTGTTGGCTAAGAATAGTGAATTTACCATGGACTTCCAGAAAAACAAGCACATCTGCTTTAGAGAAAATAAAGTCAGAATGCTCCTTGGAAGTGGTAGTGGTGAGACTCCATCTGTCCTATTTTGGACATGTTATTACACGGGACTAGTCTTGGAGAAATACTTCAGTGCTTGGTGAAATGGAAGGCCAGCAAGTGATGACATCCATCAACAAGATGAACTGATGCAATGGCTGCAAAAAGTGGGCTAAAACATAGCAATTGTGAGGATGGCACAGACCAGGTATGTATCAGACATCAACTCAAAGGTACCTAATAATAACAACACATCTATGTTCTCTTTATTATGAGCTTTAGAAGAAAGGCATTTACTCATGGCCTCAGTGGGGAGAAAAAAACTTGTTTAATTGCCTAAGTAGCTTCTAAAAACTTATATCTTACTTATTTGTGGACAGTCCCTGTTCATCACTGATCTATTCAAAAGGGACCCATTACAATGTAAACAACTAAATTTTATTTTCCTAAATTAAATTTTGTTCTTTCCTACCATGTCTCCAGAAAATGTTGTACCATGTGTAATACTTACATTAATGTGCTTTATTAATTCTCTAGTATCTAATACCCATTGAAATGGCTACACAGAACCCATAGACAAAATTAAGGGTTTGTTAAGAAAGTTAGCAGGTTGAAAAGCAAGTGAGAAAGCTTAGAATAGTTGTTTTATCAGGACCTGTTATGAAATTCAATTAGGCCTGCCAATAAATATCCCAAAGGGCAAACTGCCCTACTGTATACCTCAACCCACAGGCATTCAGCTCAAGCACCACAGGTCAGCAAATCCAGTTCCCTTAGGTATTTTCCCAGAGTCATCCCACTCCAGTAAACCTCAGCTTGAAGGCGCTCAGCTACACTTCCATGGGTCAGCAAGTCTAGCTTCCCCAATGAAGTGCCCAAAGGTCTCCACTCCACAAGTCAGCCTACTGCACAACAGCACTCAGCTTTACTTGCTCTGTAGGTTGAGAAGGCATCGCTCTGTGTCATGCTCTGGTTCCCAGTTCTTCTAGTTCTGCTTCGGCTCTCCTGATATCCCAGTTGTCTTCTCAATCCAGGAGTTTCATTGTCCAGGAATCTTGGGACCAGAGGATATTCACCACTCCTGGCTGTTGCTAAAAATGTGGTCCCTCCTCCTGCTTATCATAGGGCTTATTTTATATTCAGCATCATGGAATTTCAGGGAATCTTGTTCACAATTACTCACAGGTGAATACTATCAGTATCTTCCCTACCTTTTTCCCAGACACACGTAGGAAGAGGTCATTTGTGGGGAGTTTCCAAACACATGTAGGAAGGATCATTTGTTAGGAGTTAGAGACTTTGGTTAGAAGAAGCACATTAAATAATTCACTGCCCCTGCATCATGCAGCAATTTTCTGTAGCTGTGTTCTATGAGGTTAAGACAGCTTTAGGTGTGTCGTTCTACATTTTCTTTTTAATTTATCAGATATCTCTTCTAAAATATAGTGCACTTATTGATTTTCCATGTTACCTATACTTGTCCTGTACTATTCTGGTCAACAGTTTTCTGATGGGAAAATCCCTTCAAATGTGGTAAGAAAAATCTCCTTGCTTTGCCACTTTCAGTCCATCTTATTTACCGCTTTAATGTAATTCTTAGCTGAGTGCAAAACTTGCATTTATTTTTAATGCTGTTCACATCAATCACCCAGCTTAATTCATAATTTCATTATATGTGTGCCTTTTAGATGATACCGGTCAAGTTATCTATAGCTGTGTATCTATCTCTATTTCCATATCTAGTTGTGAGTTTGGTGTTTGGTTACGTAGGGTTTACAGGCCATCCTTTTTGCATTTATCATTTTAAACAACTTAGCAAATTTCCCAACAGCTTAATTTGTTTCCCTGCCTCATTTTTTTATTCAATTCCCTCTTGTAACACAATATCTACCCCTCCTTCAAAGTTAACTTATAGGCTATTGCTTCTGCTTTCCATCCTTAGTCTTACATACTATAAAGAAAGACCAGTCCCCTGGACAACGACATCATGATTGATAAAGTAGAGGGACATCAAAAAAGAGGAAAAAGAGGAAGACCCTTGTGTTAGTCTGGGTACATTAAAGAAACAAATCCACAGAAACTCATATGTATAAGAGAGAGTTTATATAAAGGGTAAGTGCAC
This sequence comes from Echinops telfairi, assembly GCF_000313985.2. NCBI lineage: Eukaryota > Metazoa > Chordata > Mammalia > Afrosoricida > Tenrecidae > Echinops > Echinops telfairi. The sequence goes on from NW_022103911.1 coordinate 13,527,802, forward strand.
ATTAAGAAAACATCCCAACCCAGTGCTGTCCTAGCCCACAAGTCCAACATTAGCCCATATGTCCAACACCAATCTACAGAATCCTCAACTCACAAGACACACACAATTATGCCAACTGCAGGAGGAAATCCAAATCAGTGAAAGTGTAAGCATCTCAGCACTGCCAGGGGTCTCCACACGGCTGCTCCCGCACCCAGGGCTACATCTGGGTAGGTTCATGTGGCTTCCTCTCAGGGATGTCTCACAGGAAGTGAGCCTTGCAAGCTGAAGCAGGGAACTGGCTAAAGCACCTGCACCCTGGTATGATGATCAGAAAGCAAGAAACCCGAGAACTAGAAAGGTGAGGCTCACCGAGCCATTTATCTCTCCGCCCTTCAATTAACCCCACGTGTTTATTGGCCAGGTTGGCACAATAAGCCTTAACTATTTCAGCCCTCAACTAGATGGATTGACAGCGGTTGCAACAATGGGCTGTAGCATAAGAACATTGTGAGGATGGCAGAGGACCAGGCAACGTTCTGTTCTCTTGTGCATATGGTCGCTATGGGTAGGAACTGGCTTGATGGCACCTACCAACAACAAAGATGGATTTGAATATATATTTTCATTCGGTGTTCTTTATTTCTGTAGGGTTCCTGGTAGCAATATTGTTGGATAATTTGGTATTCTATTCCCAATTACTTTAGGAAGCATTATATTGCTTTCCATAGTGGTTGTACTGATTTACAGTCTCACCAGCACTGTATTTGGCTTCCAGTCTCTCTGCATATTCTCTGGCATTTATTTCCTCTGTCATTTTGAACTTAGTTATTAATACTGGAATGAGGTGGTATTTCATTGTTGTTTTTGATTTTGTATCTCTTAGATTACTAGTGATCAAAATCATTTCTTTATATTTTTGTTGGCCCCTTACATGTTCTCTTTGTTAAATCATCTGTTCATGTCCTTTGCCTATTTTTAAATTGAGTTATTTATATTTTTCTTGTTTTATTTTTCTATAGATTTTGGAGATTAGTCCTCTGTTGCATTTATCATTGCTAATTTTTCCCCAGTCTGTGTATTTTCTTTTTATTCTTTTGATGAAATCTTTTGATGTACAAATGTTCTTTATTTTAGGAGCTTCCATTCATCAACTCTATCTTCTACTATGTGCATATTTTTCATATTCTTTGATAGCACTTTTACATCATGAATTAGTGTTCCAAAGTTTGTCCCAATTGTTTCATGGATGATCTTTAGGGTTCTAGGTTTTACATTCTGGTCTTTAATCTATTCTAAATTTGTTGGTTTTTTGTTTGGTTTGGTTTTTGTATATGGAATGGAGCCTGAGACCAAAATTAGGGTGGGGCACAATGAATACAACAAGAGACAATGAGTCTTAAGAACATCATCCCTCTATATAAAGACCTAAGCTATAAGAAATCAGGAAGCCATGCATGAGCAATGGTAAGTCAAAATAAGAAATCCTTCATTGAGGTGGATTATTTTGGCTTCTGCATGGATTTCTCAGTCAAATTCTATCAAGATCAGAATTGTCTGAAAGAATGAAACAGCACATTTCTTTAAATTTCTGAAATCCATGATTATGTGTTACCATTTAGTCCAGAGTAGTTCAATTTCTAAAACTGCTCCCTTACTTGATTTACCTTTTGGCTAATGGTAACTAATAACCAAGAGGTGGCATGTATAGTTTGTATAGGGATGCACGGTACTTTGTTACTGTCTCAGTGGGCTTAGGATGTCAATGTCAAGACACTGGTCAGAAAGACAGCAAGGGATACATTCCACTTTTCTTAAGAGATGTAGATCATAATTTCAGTTTTGGGGTAAATGGTTCTCTGGCAGGTCTGAAATTAAAGGGCTTCTAAGGTTAGCTACCAATCTAATAAAACTCAAAAGAAAACCAAATAAAGCAACTTACTGCCATCAAGTAGATTACAACTCATAGTACTAGACTCATATTTTAGGGTTGGCAGAAATGTAGGACAATGCAGTGGTGCTACAAAATAAAAGTTAACATAGGGGAAGCTTAATATAATTACTAGGATAAGTGACTATATCATTAAACTGCAGAGTAACTGATTATTAATACTCGGATTAGAAACAATACCTTTAGCATTTGAAAAAAAAAAGAAACAGAAGAAAGAAAGAAAAAGCATTGTCCTGATCAGTCTTTTGTGGAAGAAAGTGAAAGATGCTGCAGAAAGAATAATGTAGTATTCACTTAAACATATAAGCAAAGTCCTGAAGAGATTAATGAGTACAGGTACTGATCCTGGTGTCTCAGCTCAAGCATGACTTGATTATGAAGCTCCTTCAAGTTTCACCATAGTGCAGTGTTGGTGGTCAGGATCGCTGTTAAAACCCCCTCTACTTTTGTTGAAGGGGAATGTCCTTTCACGTCCAGAGAAGCACCAGGCTTTTTGGCTGGAGATGATGTGCAGTAACTTCCGTGGGGAAATTGTACCCTTATTCATACTACCCTGTGAAATTTGGGTAAAAAAGGGGTTAAAGAAAGTGAGGATTTAATCAAAAGCACGGTTAAAAAAACTGAGGAGAGTGCCCCTTGGATAGGAAATTGAGTGGTCATCTTGTATATTATCTCAAAAATCACATATTTTTTACTTTTCACTAGATGCTATAAAGACCCTCAATAACGCTAAAGGCAAAAGATTAGTTCCTTGAAACGTTTGAAGATCTGTTCCTTGACTTGGAAGTTTCTATGCAGAATCTTCTTGAGCAACTCTTGGGAGAAAATGAGCCTTATGATCTTATTGAGACCTTTGGGGGAGCCTAACTTGGGAATTATTATATATTTTCCTCAGAGGACATGGGCATCTTCCTGTGCTTCCTCAGTTCTGTAAGGAGGTGTTTCTGTTCATTTAGAAAAAAGAACCAATAAACACATGTAGACATTTCACATGCCAATTTATGCATGGCTTCTCTGTCAGATGTGGTGAGGGTGCTGGTGGAATACCAAGGGCTATGCTGGAAGCCCCTGTCCATTCTAACAGTTACGTGTCCAGGAAGATCATTCGCCACGCTGCTTATTTCTGGGCTATTGCTAAGGCCAGCAAGCTCTGGTACTTCCTTCCTGCCCCTGGTGGAGAGACCATGTTCAACATGCTCAGACGGGATTCTGCCTTGTTAGATGTGGACTGGAGATTACACAAATTCCTTTCTGTTCTAGCCTGAAAGCATGTGAGAGCTACAGGGATGACGGTAAATATAATAACGTAATCTCCCAGAGTAAGTTAATGAAGTGCTCTGATAATTGTTATTTGCTACCACTTTCCCGAGACTGAGGACTTAGTTCTTTGAAACAGAGCCCAAGTTCTTAGATAAGTAAGTGGTGGTGGCGGGTCTCCAGGGTAGCCCCCTTGTCCTTCCTCTTTCTGTCCTTCTTGAACATAAACATCAATGAACTTTGGCCTTTCACTAGCCTTTTGTCTTAGTTTCTCTCAGTTCTTTTTAGTAAACAAGGTCCTTTCAACAGAGCCTCGATTCACTTCTTGAGTGACTAAATAGAGGAGCTAAGCCTGTACCTAGGGGCCCTGCTGGTGCAGTGGGTTAGCAGTGAGACTACTAACCACAAGGTCAGCAGTTCGAACCCACCAGCCTCTCTTCAGAAGAATGACAAGGCTTTCAACCCCTGTAAAGATTTACAGGGACAGTTCTACTCCGTCCTATATGGTCACTATGAATTGGAATGTAGCGAGTTATAAAATTTCCATCAGGAGAGCATTTAATAAGTCCTGCCACTCAGCCCTGGTGGGGTGATGGGTAGCAGCTAAATAGTCAGTGACAGAAAAATAGTCAGATTGATAGGCTAGCAGCTTCCACTTCCAGTTGTGTACTAGTCTCCTTCATGATGACTTTAACTCTGCTGTGCATTTCCTGGTCCTCACTTTTCTAGGTCTATGTCTCCACGCATCCACATTGCACTCAGAAAACTAAAGTTGAAGCTGCCCTTCAACCTTAGAATCCACTACTTTGCTCCAACCTTCTAGGCGCAATAGCCAAAAATCTGGCACTTGTTTTCAGTTTAGCACTGGTAAAAGCATTCTGGGCACCCCTCAAACTGCTGTCATCGACCCACCTCTGAGACACTCTAGTCCAGAGGAAGAACTGGGACTGGATGATGTCCAACTGTGTGAGAGAGAGGGTTTGACCACACTCACATTAATTTCTAGGCCCCTCCTTGCTTGGACTTTCTCTTTTATCTCTGAAACTCTCATCAAGTGGCAGGGATCCGACAGTTTTCCTGAAGCCTTTACAAAGCTTAGAGGACATTAATAACACTTTAAGGGACTCATGATCACTTTTAGAAAGAAAAACAGGAAATTTGTTAAAGTAAAACAAGAAATTAAGTGACATTCTTATCTGTTTATCACAGAGTCATGAAACATTCCAAGAATATTTCCCATTACATTTTCTAGTTAGACAAAACATATGCAGTCACAAAATAATATTGACCAGGCCTATTTTCCAGGTTCCATACATCATCTGATGAAGAATACTGTGGTTAAAACCTGTTATTACAACAAAACACTTGACCTTTCCACTCAAAGGGTGAGATAGTCAAGGTTTATTGTGCCAACCTGGACAATAAACACATATGGGGTTAATTGAAGGGTGGAGGGTTAAATGGCTTAGTGAGCCTCACCTTTCTAGGTCTCGGATCTCTTGCTTTCTGATGGTCGAACCAGGGTGCAGCTGCCTTAGCCAGTTCCTTGCTTCAGCTGACAAGGCTGACTTCCTGCAAGACATCCCTGAGGAAAAGCCACATGATAAGGTGACCAGACATCCCGCTTTTGGCGGGACAGTCCCGGTTCTTAACAATTTTTCCTGCATCCCGCGATGTTTTTAAAAAGTCCTGATTTTTGGAAAGAATGTACGACAAGCTAGGGTATATGGTTTTCGGCTGCCATGTGGCTATTTCGCCAGGATATGAGTTTTATCAATGGTGTCCTGCTCTACCAATGTTAAAATCTGGTCACCTTACACATGGACCTACCGTGATGCAGCCCTGGGTGCTGGAGCAGCCATGTGGAGACAGACCCCTGTCAGAGCTCAGATGCTTACACGTCACTGACTTGGCTGTCCTCCTGCAGTCAGCATCAGTGCATGTGTTTTGTGAGATGGAAGACTTTGTGGATGGGTGTTGGACATATGGGCTAATGTTGGGCTTGTGGGCTTGGGCAGCACTGGGCTGGGATGCTTTCTAAATATGTACTTAGCCTTTATAGAAAACCCTCTCTTATACGTATATGAGTTTCTGTGGATTTGTTTCTCTAAGGTACCCAGACTAACACCGGGGGTCTCCAACAAAACAGACCCAGTTTTCCAGAATCTTCCGGCGCTTTCTGACAGCACCCTTTTCCTGTTTGCTTTCATGTTTCCTATTTTGACTTCACCTATTCCATCATTGCGTTTTCAACCTCACTGACTTCTCTCAGATTTGGGTAGTTTACAATTCCCTTCCACCAGCTTACTGGGTTTTGTGTAAGGTCTCCTCCTCCGTCTAGGGATCACCCATCACCTTGGAGTCCTCTCTCATCTCCTTACTTCCTGGCCAACAGGAGGAAAGAGAGCTCCATAAACAGAGGGGGTACACTTTCTCTCACCCCAGGTCTGCTCTGCAGTCAGGTCACTGGAGAGATGGAACCAGGGCCACTATAATGATCCCCATGTTCTACCATCAATTTTATGACCTGACATGCAAGTATTTTATTCCAGAGTTTTACAGACAATTTACGAACTTCAAGTGAGAGGAGAAACCACATTTTTATTTAGAAGGTGTACTAGTGAGGAACTCACAGCAGTGCCGAAGAGACTGGCTTTACAGTGTCTTGTTGGAGATCAGAATACATAGAGAATCTACACCTTTGGCTTTGGAATTTACACTTTGGGGAGTCACACATAGATGTTTTACACTACTCCAGCCTTCACGGGAACCTGTGACAGCAAATGTTGAGCATGAGCAGACAAACAGAGCAATAATATTCCTACCGTCTTAGGCCAATCTTCAGATGTTATTGTTTACTAACTAGATAACAGGGCCCACTTTTTAATCACTAACATTCAGGTGAATAAGAGACAGCTCTTTAGGTGGCATTCACCTCCAATCTGCCTGCAGCAGCCATTTTGTAAACATGTCACGGAGACGACATTGATAACTGAATTTTGTAATGGTATTTTTCTTAACTACATCAAGTGAAATGAAAGTGGGTTATAATCTTTTATCACCAACTGCACCAAAAATCTCACGGTCATGTAGTGCATTATGACTCATTGAGATCACACTGGGGCCCTTCAACGAGTCATAGAGTGGAGTCATTAAATGCTGTATGAATATAGACTTGTTTGTTGATATTGAGGTTAGGGTAGATTATTTAAAATAATATGGATAGGTCAAAAAGAAAAGTCTGTTCTATTTGAATACCTTTTAAAATGAAACATGACAATGTGTGATCAAGAAAGAGATTCATACCAACAACAGAGGATTCGTATCAAATACATAGAGTCCTTCCATAAATATTTAATTGACAAAACTAAAAGGCAACTAATTAGTAAAATTCTGATAAATGAAAATGGTCTTCACCAAATATGAACTCCAAATGGCAACTACATCTAGAAAATATTCCCAGTCTCATTAGTAACAACATAATTAAAATTAAAATATTAAAACGCAAGTATAATCTCATCTAAGAGACAAAATTTAAAAGTCCCATAATGGTGTTAAAGACATGGAGTAGGAGAAGCTCTCACACTTTGCTTATAATGTAAGTTCTAAGTGGGCAAATACATCAACATTATTAACCTTGGAAGCAATTGTTCATTAACAGATAACTTACAAGAGCGAATTATATGAAACCCAGGTACCTACATAAATAGATTGTTATTGCTAAGTGCTTTACGTCATCGCAGACTCGCAGTGACGCTGTAGTCAATGAAAGGAAACACTGTCAGGACCCCATAACGCTGGGAATTGTTGTTGTACTTGAACCAAATATACAGCCAACGTTTCAGCTCCTTGAGGCAATTCCTCTTGTCCAGGGACTACTCTTTTCTGATAAGGTGTCCAAGTTATTGGAGAAGATTTCTGGCATTTAAAACACATTTTGACTCTATTTTCTCCAAGATAGGTTTGTTTTGCTCTTTTGGCAGTCCATGATACCTCCATTATTATTTGCCAACACCGTAATTCAAATCCATGAATATTTCTCCAGTCTTTCTTATTCATTGTCCCACTTACACATGTATATAAGGCAATTTTAAAATACCATGGGTTGAGACAGGCACATTTTAATTCTCAAAGTGACATCCTTGCTCTTCAACACATTAACTAGTTCTTAGCAAATTACCCCAGTGTAATATATTAATTTATTTTAAAAAATCATTTTATTGGGGACTCATATAACTCTTATCACAATCCATACATAGATCCATTCTGTCAAGCACATTTGTACATTTTTTGCCATCATCATTCTCAAAACATTTGCTTTCTACTTGAGCCCTTGGTATCAGCTCCTCATTTTCCCCCTCCTTCTCCCTGCCCCATGAACCCTTAATAATTTATAAATTATTATTATTTTGTCATGCATTACACTGTCCAACGTCTCCTTTCACCCACTTTCCTGGTGTCCATCTCCAAGGAAGGGGGTTATATGCAGATCCTTGTAATCAGTTCTCTCTTTCGACCCCGCCTTCCCTCCACCCTCACTGGTCCTGAGGGATTCGTCTGTTCTGGATTCCCTGTGTTTCCAGTTCCTGTCTTTAGCAGTGTGCATCTTCTGCTCTAGCCAGATTTGTAAGGCAGATTTGGGATCATGATAGTGACGGGGAGGAAGCATTCAAGAACTAGAGGAAAGTTGTATGTTTCTTCGTTGCTACACTGTACCCTGACTGGCTCATCTCCTCCCCGTGTCCCTTCTGTAATGGGATGTCTAGTTGCTTACAGATGGGATTTGGGTCCCCAATATACACTCCCCCTCATTCACAAAGATATGATTTTTTGTTCTTTGATGCCTGATATCTGATCCCTTCAACACTTCGTGATCACACAGGCTGGTGTGCTTTCTCCACATGGGCTTTGTTTCTTCTCAGCTAGATGGCCCCTTGTTTATCTTCAAGCCTTTAAGCCCCAAACACTATATCTTTTAATAGCCAGGCACCATCAGCTTTCTTCACCACATTTGCTTATGCACTGGCTTTGTCTTCAGAGATCGTGTCATGCAGATGAGCATCATGGAATGTCAGTTTAATAGAACAAAATGTTCTTGCATTGAAGGGGTACTTAGTGGAGGCCCAATGTCCATCTGCTACCTTAATACTAAACCTATAAATACATGTCCATAGATCTATTTCCCCATCATCATATATAAATTAATTTACGTATGTACACGCCTGTATTTAGACCGCTATAAATGCCCTTTGTCTCCTAGTTCTTTCCTCTATTTTCTTTTACTTTCTTCTTGTCCCACTATCATGCTCAGCCTTCATTTGGGTTTTAGTAATTCCTCTTGGTTACATCGCCTTGATCAAGCTCTACCAAGCCTCTTATACCCTGGGTGCTTTCATGGTGATTAACTGTGGATCCAAGAAAAATAAAATCCTTGACAATTGCAATAATTTCTCTCTTTTTGTCCTGATGTTCCCATTTGACCGTATAAATATATTAAAATGCAATTTAAATTTAATTATGGTTTATAAGGATTCTTTGATTAAATCTTAAATTGGACAAAAACAGGACCCCTAAAAATAATAATTTAGTCATTTGTTGGTAAAAGGAGATTACATATTTTGAGAATAAACCTTATATAATTAAACAATATTATGAACAACTGTTTAAAAATATTATGAGCAACTAATAAAATAAAACATCAAATATTTAACTAGAAAAGAATTTATTTAAAAGACTTATAAAATAGTAGTCTTTAATTTTTAATTCTGGTGCAATTCACATTTGGCCATTGTATGAAGTTTAGGGAGATCATCTGAAAGTAGACATCTGGAGATGCTGGAATTATCTGGGGCTGGGCTGGGCATAGAACCAGCTACCTACACTTTATAATGTATTATGGCTATGGTACAAGTGTTTTTAATGCCCAGGAGGGTACCGAGCAATTTTTTTTTTTTAAACAGGACTGTAGGCTGAATAAGTTAGGAGTCTATGATCTAGGCCAATGCCCTGAGATGATCTTTTGAACTTTGAACACCACTTTTAACATTTTTAGTCTCCTGTAGTGCATTGGTTACAGGTTGGGCTGTAATCCTCCAAGTCTGAAGTTTGAAATCACAATCCACTCCTTGGGAGAAAGACAGGGCTTTCTACTCCAGTGAGCACTTACAGGCCCAGGCTGCCCTGTAGATTTGCTCTGATTAAGCTTCAATGGCAGTGAGTTTGGAAACAACTCCCATAAAATCAACTCCAACTCATAGCAACCCTACAGGGAAAGACATAACTCCCCTATAGATATCTGGAACTTAAATTTTTATAGCAGTATAAAGGTGTTTCTTGGAGAAAGCAGAGGTCTTGTGTAGTGTATGTGTTGTACTATGTAGTTACATCTCCATAACTATTCAAGAGGTAAGAAATATTTGAAAATAATTAGATGTTAAGAGACTTTCCAGGTAAGCTGTATAAAGATCCATGGTGACTAGTTGGCTATTCATTGAACTACGAATCATAGGGTCAAAGGTTTGAACCCACCAGTCCCTCCACAGACTTTAAAAGATATCATAGTTTGGAAACCTGAGGGGACAGTTCTTCACTGTCAGTTAGAGTTCACATAGTGTCATACTTCACATAGTATCCTTTAATACAAAAAAACACAAGGGGTTACCCTCCAAAATGGAATATTTTTTTTCAAAGCTATGTATTTTTTTTTTAATAAAACAACCTAGTCATCTTCAAAGTACTCTCCATTACACTTACTACATTTGTCAAATCTGCGATTCCATTCTTGGAGACATTTTTCAAATTAATCTGTTGGCTGGCTGCCAACCCCTTCTTCATTTTCTTCTTCATCTCTTCTACATCCTCAAATCTTCTACATGTCAAATCATGTCCCTCTTCATTCATGGAACAAAAATAAGTCTCTCAGAATGAGGTCAGGTGAACCAGGTGCATGGGGAGAGAGAGGTATGCTGATTTTTTGCCAAAAACTGGCCCACTGAAATGGCTATGTGAGCAGGTGCATTGTCATGGTGGCAAAACCAGTCTCCCATCTCCCACAAATCAGGCCTTTTTTGGTCACACACTGTTACGCAATCCTTTCAGAACCTCTAAATCAATGGTTCTCAACTTTTTTTTAATGCTGAAACACTTTCATACAGTTCCTCATGTTGTGGTGACCCCCTCAACCATAAAACTATTTTCATTGCTCCTTCATAACTTTGCTTCATAATTTTGCTATTGCTATGAATCAGGTGACCCCTGTAAAAGGGTGGTTCAAGCCCCAAAGGGGTTGCAACCCACAAGTTGAGAACCGCTGCTCTAAATAGAAAGCTTGATTAACTGTCTGACCTGGTGGAACAAAATCCAAATGCACTACTCATTGACATTTTCATCCATTTGGGAAGTTAACACATGTTCAGAATAAGGTTTGTTATCAATCAACATTCTACCATGTTAAAAAAATCATTTTATTGGGCGCTCTTACAATTCTTATAACAAACCAT